>NW_004444007.1:1305891-1422695 GCF_000243295.1 Trichechus manatus latirostris
TTTGTTTATCCATTCATCTGTTGATGGGCATCTAGGTTGTTTCCATCTTTTTGCTATTGTGAACAATGCTTCAATAAATATGGGTGTGCATATGTCTATTTGTGGATGGCTCTTATTTCTCTAGGATATATTCCTAGGAGTGGGATTGCTGGATGGTATGGTATTTCTATTTCTAGTTGCCTCAGGAAGCACCATATCATTTTCCAAAATTGTTGTATCATTTTGCATTCCCACCAGCAGTGCATAAGAATTTCGGTCTCCCCACAGCCTCTCCAACATTTGTTATTTCCAGTTTTTTTGATTCGTGCCAGTAATGCCAGGGTGAGATGGTATCTCATTGTGGTTTTAATTTACATTTCTCTAATGGCTAGTGATTGGGAGCATTTCCTCATGCGTCTGTTGGCTGCTTGAATGTCATCTTTAGTGAAGTATCTGCTCATTTTCTTTGCCCATTTTTTAATTGGATTATTCGGTTTTTTGTTGTAGAGGTTCTCCTAAATTCTTGAGGGCAGTATCCAACTTTTAGTTATCTTTTTAATCTGAGTAGTGTCAAGAATAATTTCTGGCATAAAGTAGGCGTTTGGTAAATGTTGTTTCAAGCAAGGTGGCACTTGTACAGGACATGGCAATAAACAAACACCTCCAAACAGGTGGTGAAGGTTTGTTTACAACTTTCTTCTTTGTCCTCACTGCTTATTAGGGGATATAGATTGTTTTGGCAATGAAAAATGGCTATACTGGGCAGATTTTACGGATTATATTGTGAAGTGGAGAACACCTAAGCTGATATGTTCATTTCTGTAAGTTTTCTAGACCCATCTGTGGCTATTTTTTTTGAAAAGAAGAAACCAGCAAAGGAAAAAGTTATCCCTGAAAGCTAGGTTTGAGATTTTGCGTAGCCCACTCCTCTGATGTGAAAATAGTAAGATAAAGATGTGAGGGTACAAGTGACCCCTCCAGCCAGACATGGTGCCTTTGCTTTCACTTCATCACTACTCTTGAGATTCCTGGCACTGATAACAGGCTGAACAGAATTTTAAAAATCACCTTCCCATTATTTTCATTGCCATATGTCTCACATATTGTTTGAAAATTCAAAACACAAAGATCAATTACAGGAAATAATAAGGACATATAAAATAGTAATAATGGATATAATTAGAAAAAGTGTCAAATGTGTGCAATCTCTGAGTTTCCATAGCCCTAACCCCTTTTCTTTTCTACCTATTCTGAATTCATGTTTAGTAAAGGAAAGAGATTTATGAAATTCAGTTTTAGCCTTGGTCTTCCACCCAAATCTTAAATTTAGGTTGCATGTCAGCCCTGGTCTTTGGAAAACTGAAGCACTAAATGGCTTTACGTTCCTGAAGTTCCTGGTCTTGTTTGTGAGCATTGATCTTGTGATCATATTGATAATCTCATATCTTACCAGTGTAACAATATCCATTACATAAACAGGGCACTATTTTAGATTAGTGTTAATGTGAAAATAGTCAGTTTCAAGTATGGATAAGCATTCTACATACAACATATAGTAAAGTTCTCCTACGTGCTAGATATATTAAAATTCTGAAGTATCACAATGGTTAAGAGCTATGGCTGCTTGCCGAAAGGTTAGCAGTTCAAATCCACCAGCCACTCCTTGGAAACCCTATGGGGCAATTCTGCCTCGTCCTATAGAGTCACTATGAGTTGGAATTGACTTGACTGCAACAGTTTGGTTTTTTTTTTTTTTCCATTATTACTGTAAGAGTAAAATGTTACAGTAATTATCGGTGATTGTGATTTCTTTTTAGTTTTATGTGCAAAAACAATGATTAAATGCTTTCAAATATTAAAACAATTAGAGAAATAGAGTTTATATGAACATTAAGAGAGTACATTAGCTAGATATCTTTAGGAATATTATATCATTTTTGAGTCAACACGTTTATAAAAATTTAAATCATTAGAGTATCATAATTATAATCTCTACAAAATTGTTTAGTGAATTAGCATTTATAACATTATCCAAAACAGCCTTTGAGAACTGTGTTTAAGTCTGTTTAGGACATGACTCTTTCAGGAAAATGTCTAATTTGTAAACATTTCACATCTTGTGAAGATACATTAAAAAAAATGTCAACTTCACTGCTTCAAAATTCTATGAAAAGGAAAACAATGAAAAATCATGTACCAAGATACCCAAGGTAATTCATCTTCATTCCAACTTAAAAAGGAATATAAAGATAACAGAGAAAAGAAGAAAGATACGGAGAAAAATGAGGTACCGAAACTTACTCTTTTTGCATTAATCGAAAAAGAAAATATCCGAGAATGATTTTTAAAACTCTTTTCTTTATAGTTTATCTTAATTTCTACAGAGTGGAAGTACAACTTAAGCACCACCATCTCTGGCGCCTGTGTGGGTGAGATGGCTTAAAATGGCTAATGACCTCAGTTGAAGCTGAACATCTATTTAGTACCAGAAACATGCTGAGAAATTTAGGTGCCTGCACTATAATTCAACTCTTTAAAAAATATTGACTATTAAATATTTTAAAATCAAGCTGAGTAAAAAATTACATTTTTAAAATACCGTTTCAGATTTATTTTTGTATCCTAGAGGTTTGTTTTAAAATGGTGATACTCAGCATCAGCCAAATGTTGATTTTAACTCTGGCCATTTGGTACTGGCACAAAATCAGCAGTGTATTTGGTGTACACTGAGGAAGCGGTCAAGGCACATCCTTCTAATTGGGTAAACCTCTGAAAGCAAGCCCTGATCCGCTGCAAGATTTCCCACCTCAGTTGCACATTTTCCACTTTAGTGATAATAGAATTCTACCATTGGCAGAGGAAAGACAATGTATATATTTTGCATAAACATAAAAATTATAATCAGTTGTCTTTCTGTCAATACCAACTCATGCTCATGTGTGCAGAGTAGAACTGCTGCATAGGGTTTTCAAGGCAGTGACCTTTTGGAAGCAGATCACCAGGCCTTTCTTCTGAGGTGCCTCTGGGTGAGTTGGAACGGTCAATCCTTCGATTAGTAGTTGAGCACTTAACTGCTTGTGCCACAGAGGAACTCCTTGGGTAGACATAAACACTATGAAACCAAGTGTATTTTGGGCCTTTAAACAAATAAAATGTGATCAGGAAGATTTAAAAAATAAAAAAAGAAACTTCTCCATCTTTTTTTTTTGGTACATACTTTTTTTATATGCCCAAGAGGACCGTACTAGCCATGAGGAAGGGGGAATACAGCACCACTTCACTGCTGTAGGTGTACCTTTTGTGGTATTACTGAGCAGTCTAAGAAAGATTATTTTGAAGAATGAAACAGTGTATAAAACTCCCCAAAATTCAATCTCCTCACGGACCTGAAATTAGGAAGTTAAATATACTGATATATGCTTAGAATGCAAGAATTCATGGCAAAATTTCCAATGTTCTCATTATCTGTTTATTAATTATATTGTCTTTAGGACCATGGACAATACCAAATATACATAGCCCAACTCACCTACAACCTTCATACACAAATGACTATCAAGTCAATGTCATTCTCACTGTAGACACCCCGCTGCCTGATGGCTCCACCCAGCCCTACCATGGTACCAGACTTTCTGTCTCTCATACTGGATCAGAGCAGACAGTGGACATCAGAGCTTGCTTTTCTCTCTTTATGTCCCTTCACCGCAGCTATCTCTGCTGGCCTCCTCAGAGATTCCAGAATCAACTTATTTTCTTGCCTTAACCTCCACCCCTACCTGCCATATTCATGGTTACTAGATTTTAACCCTTAAAACCCTTCTGAATGGACATTGGGTGATACTCGGATTTTATTATTAATTTTGGGAGTGTGATAATAACATTGTTGCTATATAACAAACTGTATTTTATGAGATGCATATGTAGGTATGTACAGGTAAAATACTCCAAAATACTTTAGCAAGTAAATAAAATGATAGGGAAAAACAAGAAAAAAAGGAAGAAGGAAAATAAGGAAAGGAGGGAAGGAGGGAGAGAGGAAGTAAAGAAGGAAAAAAAAAAGGCAGAAAAAGAAAAAGAAAGCAAATATGTGGCAAAATCTGGGAGATGGGTCTATAGAGATTAATTACAGTATTCTCTCTGCTTTTGGGTACATTTGAACATTTTTATAATAAAAAAATTAATAAAAAGAAAAACTGCTCTGGCCTATTACAATTTTTACAATTGAATATGAATTATTTAAAGCGTATCTGGAGAACTTTTGAAGACCACAGACCGGAATGTAATTTTTATTAACTGGGTAATACAAAGCAGTAAAAGCACTCCCCCTCCCCACCCCCGCCCCCCCAAAAAAGAAGGAATTAAGAAGAGCGTGTGTTTACGTATTATCTCAAGTGGGCTACGCACTTGCTTCAGAGAAGGGTGCCACGGTTTCCGGCACAGGAACCACCAACAGCAGAGTTCCTAGAAAAGTCTCCCCAGTCATGCCTGCCAGGGCAGGTATGAAAAGTTTCCTTTCCAAGTCAGCAAGGTAAGATGCATTCTTGGTACCAGAAGTTATATCTCTTCCTTCATTCCTTCACTGAATTCCTTGCCTTATCCCTTCACAATAGAATAACACAGTGGTTAGGGTCCATGCTATTACTGGACAGTGTTATTCATTATAGATTATTGTAGGCAGGTCTAGAAGTCTACCCATTAGAGCATCATGAGTTCCAAGTAGTTAACATACAAATCATGGAACTTCAAACCTTTGGGTCTGCATACAACATCAGCACTTACCTTCTCTTTTTTCTACTTTTTTGGGGGAACGTTATTATTTGCAAAAATAATATGCTTTTACCATATAGGTGCCTTTTTAATGTCAAGGATGCAGCTAGCCAACTCATAGAGACAAGCAAATAGTTATACTTTGTAAAAATACTAAGGTTGCCTCTCCTTGAACTCTGGGATCAGGGGACTAAAACAATTAAAAGAAAACAAACAAGCAGAAACAGCATTCAGGAGTTGGCTGGAGGTCTCACGGCCTCTAGCTTTCTGATTGTGTCATTCAAGGTTTTTCTTGGCTGAAAATAAAAGGTTGTATAATATTCTTGGAATAAAGTCCCTTGTCCTGCCTTCACTGTGTATTACCTTTTCCTGGCTTATTAGAGAACTTCTCTATGAGTTGGTTTGGTTTCATCTTAGAATCAAACATTTCAGCAATTAAAAAAAAAAAAAATCTCCTTTGAGTTGATTCTGACTTATAGCGACCCTACAGGACAGAGTAGTACTACCCCAGGGGGTTTCCAAGGACGTAATTGTTATGGAAGCCGACTGCCACATCTTTCTCCCATGGAAAGGCTGTTGGGTTCCAACAGCTGACCTTTTAGATCGCAGCCCACAGTTTTAACCACTGCACCACAAGGGCTCCTTATTTCAGGAATAACGGACTATAATCTTGATACACATTTTCTCTGAGAATCAGTGCCCTATTCAGGCCCAGTGAACTAGCCTGAATCGGTCTCTAGGTGTGTTTGAGCTCGATTTGGAATGAAAGTTAAGTGAGGAATAGAGAGGTAAGGAAAACAACAGTAGACATTTCAGTCATTTATTCATCTGGATATACAATCATCAGGTCTTTCTGTGACCTTGGCATTCTAATCAGGGTTTCAACCAATAGTTCTATCCATCCCTCCTTCATTGATTCCTGGACCTAAATGATATGCCTCATTTTATGCATGTTGCAGGATGGGCAATGCAGTAGGCATGGATTGATAACCTCTTGGATTTTTAATTGAATAGTCTTAATGGCTCATTTTAATTTTCGTGTCTGGGAGAGGTAATTCCATTTAACACCTAGAACCATAAAACATGATGTAATTGTTGTAACAGACCATTGACAATAATGATAACATTGCTACTGAAATCTGCAAATGAAATCTATTATCAACAGAATACAACCAACCAAATCACTCAGTTGTTAATAGAATTTCTCCTTGTTGGCTGTGTTGCTTAAGTGGAGAATTGGAAAACAGATATTCTTCTGGTTTAGTAAATGGAAATTTTTTTTCTTCTCTAAAACTAAACTTTATGATAATGACATTGTAGCATTTACAATAAGAGCATTCTCAAACAGAAGTGATCCGAAGATATATGACCAATGAAGGTCACTAAGATATCAGGATTCTGTATTCAACTCAAAATAACAACTGTTTTTCAAAATAATGAAATAGCACAGACCTTCATTAGCAATCAAATATATGATGCCAAATTATTTTATTGTGAGTAAACTATGTAGGTGTTTCTAATTTTAATTGTTAAAGTAAGAGTAAACTCTGCTAAGAATTATTCCTACCTTCAGGAGATGGTCCAACTGTTGATTGTATAACAGGATTTTGTGATGATTCGGTGCTTGTTGTTAATACAGATGTGTTAGTTGTTGCAGAAATTGTTGATGATAACGGCACAGGTGTCGTATCTGAAAAAAATAAATACGTTAAAGTAATTGCTTAACAAACAATAGACTGGCTGAAAGTCAAGACTGCATTTTTGTTATAGTTTTATTAAGTTTGTTTTGACCATTTAAACAAAGTACTCTACTGTATATATACTGCTGCTAACCCAGTTGTAGGCCACAGATTTGGAATTGTTTTTCTAGTTGCAATGAATTCAGTCTTGAGCTCAGTATTCATTTACTAGCTCCATCTGCTACTCACCAATGGCATGAAATTTCAAGATGGCTGGCAGGAATTAAGAAGCAATCTGTGGTTCTGAAACTATATAATATCTGATAAAACTAATGATAAATAAATGTGTAAATTAGAAGTTTGACAATATTTTTTAACTAACTAAACTAACCATACCAGATGAAATAATTAAATGTGACCTCTCCGGGTAGTGGGTATTTTATTAAATATTTTATTTTCCTCCATTTTATTATTGTGCTTTAGGTGAAGGTTTACAGAGCACATTGGTTTCTCATTAAATAATTAGTACACATATTGTTTTGTGACATTGGTTGCCAACCCCGTGACGTGTCAACACTCTCCCCTTCACCTTGGGTTCCCCATTTCCATTCGTCCAGCTTTCCTGTCCCCTCCTGCCTTCTTGTCCTTGCCTCTGAGCTGATGTGTCATTTAGTCTCATATACATGGTTGAGCTACGTGTATTATTGTTTGTTTCATGGGCTTGTCTAATCTTTGGCTGAAGGGAGAACCTCAGGAGTGCCTTCAGTACTGAGTCAAAAGGGTGTCCCGGGGTCATACTCTCAGGGTTTCTCCAGTCTCTGTCAGACCAGTAAGTCTGAGCTTTTCTTGTAAGTTAGAATTGTGTTCTCCATTTTTCTCCAGCTCTGTCCAGGACCCTCTATTGTGATCCTTGTCAGAGCAATTTTACTAAATATTTTCATATCAGATTAGTTATTTAGTAACAAAAAGTCAGTTTAATCTTTCTTGATATGAAACAATGTGTATATATATACATATATATACACACACGTATAATATGAAATTCCAAAGAAAGATGAATAATTTTAAACAAATTCAACACTTGCAACATGCCTACATTTCTGGTGATACCACAAACCTACATTTCAAATTATTAATTTCTCTGAATTATACAGTATTTGGTCAACCAAAGCACAGAAATGAAGGCAGTCTGTTAATGTGATTAATGTTAAATATTTCTTTTTAATAATTCTTAAAACTTCCATTTAAATATATGAGAGACCTGACCTTCTGTAACAGCTGGAGTTGGCATAATCATCACTTTATTATTTTTTTCAAAGTGAAGTATGTAAGACTTAACTCACAGTGATCTATGGAAAGATTAGCTTCACATAAAATTGCTTTAATTTATTAGCATTTATATAATCTTTTTAATCCTGCATCTTGTTGGTCTCTTCTATTTAGTTATGCTAAAGATCAAAAACAACAAATGTCTACAAAGGACTTGGAAAAAGCGTTCATCTTGATGGAAGGTATTATTTTTCACTTTGTTATTGTTACTTTGTCTATACAGACAAAATTAACATTTAATCAGCCGCAGGCAAAGTATAGCATATTATAAGGGGACGGACTTAGAGTCACAGAGACTTATGTTCAAATTCCAGTCAAACTGGGTGGATAATTATAATAATTATATGTCATGGTATGACTTCTCAAATTGAAACTTCACAATTCTTTTGAATTTGAGAAAAAACATTTTACCTCCAATAAGCCTGGATGTCAGTGAAAAGCAATAACTTGGATGTCATGAGATTGAGTATATTTGTTGTTTCATTTTATAGCCTTGAGGTGCTTCGAAGTGTTAATACTTAGCACTGACTCTGATTATAGACACAGTACACAGGAATTGCTTGATGCCTTCAGCACATACAGATGTGTCCAGCACACACAGAAATGACAGAATTGCATTTTCACAGGCTTTACTGAAATCAAGTCAATGACTTTTTTTTTTTAAGGTCTGGACATATTCTTCACACTTGTGGTCTCACCCTTCCCTGCCAAATTCAGCAGGGAGCAGGAACACCATATGTATGCGGATATCTTTTTTCCAATAGTCATTTTGTTCCCACTATCTTTTTTTTTTTTTTTTTTTTTAGTTTAAAGTGCATGAAATAACACTAATTTTTAAGTTCAAATTGGAGTTGAAGAAGATATTCAAAGAAACATACCACTTTGACTGGAAAATTCTTCTGTGGATAACTAAAACCATCCTTATCTGTCGACTTCCTAAATAGTAATAACATCATTGTGCGTAACTAATATCTCTAAAGAGATATATTTTCCTTCCTTCCTTTTTTTTCTTCCACAAATACTTATTGAACAACTACTGATATGAAAATCATAATTAAGTACCGTAAGAGGCTCTATTATATACCACATAGCATTATCCTTGAGAGCTTTCAGTTTGATAGGGAAAATAATGCCTACAGACAATAAATAATAGAAGGTATTCTGTATAAGTCATAGGAATACTACAGACCAGCATTTTTCAAACTGTAGGTTATGACACAATTAAAGATAGTAAAATCTATTTAGTGAATTGCAATCAGAGCTTTTGCCAAATGAAAGAGAAGAAACAATATTAGAGTATTATTGCAAGTAATAAGGATACTATTTCATGAAGTTTTTTGTTTAGGGGGGTGTGTGTGTGTGTGTGTGCACAAGTGTGTGTGGGTACACACACGGACATGCGAGTCTGCATGATGTATGTGGCAATGCAAACCGTATTTCTTACAGTGATTCCAGTTAAAAATTTTAATGCTACTGGACAAAAAGGAAATTGAACAAGAGTTTATAAGATAAAAAGACCACCTCTGCTGGAATGAGCAAGGAATACTTCATGAGAGAGTTGACATAGGAGCTGAGCTTTGAAGAGTAAGGAGGGTGAGCAAAGCCCTGGAGTGGGGGTGGTGAGAGTTCCGTGTGGCTGGATTTCAGTGTATTATGAAAGTATGTAGTGGATGTTGTCTGGTAAAATGCTGGAGGCAGATTGTAAAGGACCATAAATGCCAAGCAGGATATTTGGACTTCATCAGCCAGCCAGTGAGGAGCCACAGAAAGTGAGCAAACAAATTCTTCCTTAGGAAAATCAGTGTGAAAATAAAGAATATTAGACTTAAAGCTTTAAAGGAAATTTCCCATCTGTTAGAACTATTTAGATTAAAAAATCTAAATACTGTAGATTTTTAGTTTAAAAATAAAAATACGTATTCTCCCGGTTAGAAAAATTCTACAGCTAGAAACTTTATCTTATGATCTGGTTAGAAAATTTTCCTCTAACTCTCGCTGTTGAGTTTATTGATCATGATGCAAGTGCCAGCAGATATGCTTTTACTATAGTATCTGAAATTTTTTCTAGGTTTGATTTCATAACAAACTATTGAGAGAACATAGCTGATTCTGAAGTATTTTCTCTTCACCAAAAATGGTGAGGTAGCATTCTTCGTTTCTTTAACTCCAAAGTGGTTAAATATAAATTTAACAAGAAGACCCATGCTTCACCACTTTGCTGTGCTAAACCAGATAGGACTGCTCTTGGTGTATTATAAGAGAAACAGATGGAATTTTGTCCTGATTCCACCCTACACCCGTATACCCAGATTTTAAGAGCTTGAGAGATACTATGATGCTAGTTTTATATATAGTGAAAAGCTGAAGCACTATCTGGATTTTAATAAAATAACTATCCTAATTAGAAACATTTTATGGTAGAGTTATACTAATATGTTTCCATAGATTATGAAGTAGTTCTACACTTTCTGAAGTTCAGGATAGAGAATTTCCACCTGTTCACATGTTGACAGCATATATGACCTTCCAAGTGAACTTGCTTTTCTTGTTATGGCAATTCAGCTCATGGATGGAAATGGAGTATCACCTTTTTTTTCCCTGTTTCCAAATGATCAAGTCATCTACTCCAGTCTTCATAGACATGCTTTGTAATTAGTTTTCTAGAAATTTCACAAATGGCCTCTTAAAATGAGACTGGATTTTCTTCCCATTCATCCTCACAATGATCAGTTCATTTTTCCTTTGAGCAGTAGATCATCTCTTTTCTACCAAGTCTACATCTTAAGTCCACTAGAAATCTGCAGTTAAAGAGAACAGATCTTGTTTCTCATTATAGGTTGACACAAACACTGAATGAACTTAGAGTTCTAGGATTTGAGTGCTGGAAAGAATTGTTTTGGACATCTTTAATGTAATACAATCCCTAAATTTTATAGCTTATAAAATGTGAGTTTAAATTAGTTTCAAAAAATCACAGCACCAATTAGTGACAATGTGTCCTTGATTACAGTTCAGCACTATTTAATTTGATGTGATATAGAGAAATATATTGTATCATTGTTTCTAATTCTACTAACTGAATATGTGGAACATGCTTCTGACAGAGACTATGCTGAAGCTTTCCTTTGAACTATCTTAAGAAAATATTTACTATGCCAATTAATACTGTAAACAAAATTTCAGAAGAAAGGTTTAAATTCTTTCAGGAAACAGAAAAGTGACCTCTTTACAAATATATCATTACATACAATATGCTGATTACTAATTGGTGTTATAAATCCTCCAAGTACCATTATTGGGCAATAATTTCATAACCTAGCTCAACTAATCTATGGAGTTGAAAGTAAAATAAATAATTTTATTTTACAATACTTTATAATACATTATTTCCACTAATTCATACTGTCTTCATGCGAGGCCACCCCCTCTACATCTCCATCCCTTCAGGCTTATAGACTGATGAATCTTTTAAACAGATTTTATCTTTGAGATAAAGTAACAGTCAATTGTTCAGTAATGATTTTGTAATGGCAGATATCCCTATGAGTCACAGGTTATGATGAACGTGGATCTACTTCTTAAGTTTATATGTGATGTCAGTGCATAAATTGATGCACTGTAAATGATAGGATGGTCCCTTCTCATAGGAATTTGTCAGTAATTGCCAGCCTTATAATTCTTGGTATTCAACTGATAAGTACCCTATACTTTCTTTGTTAGTAAATGGCCATTGGTGAAGCTTAAGTTGAACACCTCTATTTTCTCTTACATATTAAAAAAAAAGAAATAAAAAAATAAAATATGGTACAATTTTCCGCATTTCTGTCAAAACAACATCTGAATGAAAGACATGGCACCAATTGCTTTTGATTAGCAATTTCATATTAACACATTTTTAAACTAGTGGTAATCCTCCTCTTTTGACATAGCATAGGTCACTTTGATTCACTGCCAACCAAATTAAATGTAGTTAATATTCTTGTTAATTAAAAGAAAAACGCACTTATATAATGATGTCATCTTTATGATTTATTCTCTTTGCATTGACCCCAAAATGCCATGATGTCCTGTAGAAAATTTAAAAATATATCACTAACCAATGCGTTATTTATCTTAATAAACATTTATTAAGTATCTATTTCAACAGAAGCTAATCAAAATAGATAATATACACGTTTTTTCCAAGAGGAATATGGAGTTTATTACAATACTCCAGCTATACATATAAGAAACAACTTCAAAATTATGCTAAGGTGCCATATAATCTTAGCACAATCCTGCGATGTTTATGCAAGTAGATTGCCAACTCTTTCTCCCCTGGAGCCACTGGGTGGGTTTGAACTGCTAACCTTTTGGTTAGCAACCTAATACTTAACCATTGCTCCCGTAAAGATTGCAGTCTAGAAAACCCTACGGGACAGGTCTACTCTGGCACATAATCACTAAGAGTCGGAATTGACTCCGTGGCACCTACAACACCAACAGCCATATAATTAGTACTATGTATAGCTGGTTCTACAAAAATGTTAAATGAAATCAAAGTATGGTGATATTGCTCAATGTGTCTGGGATAATCAGAATAACTATCTTGAAGGAAGAAGTTTCCAAGAGGAATCAGATAATTGAGAACAAAACAGAAAGAGAAAAATGTTTCATAGGAGAAAAGAAAGAAAGAATATTCATATAGAAGGGAAAATTCAATAGTGCCAAATAAAACAGAGGCCATATAACATGAAGCCAGAATGAGGGCATTGATGAGATTAGACATTTATAAGTAAAATCTTTTGGGATAGAAAAACAAGAAAATCCCATTTGCAATGAAAACCTCAGAGTTAGGGGCAACTCTTGAAAAAGGTAGTTTAAATTTACAGTAGATTTTTCTTTGTTGTTGTTGTTAGGTGCTGCTAAGTCGTTCTGACTCATAGCAACCCTATAGGATAGAGTAGAACTGTCCCATAGGGTTTCCAAGGAGCAGCTGGTGGATTTGCACTGCCGACTTTTTGTTTAGCAGCCAAGCTCTTAACCACTGCACCACCAGGGCTCCAAATTTTTCATTAAGGCTAACAAAATACTGCAGTGGGCACAAAAGTTTTGATAATGCTTTAATTTCCAACATGGAATGTATTTGGGGAATAAGTAACAAGAGAAGCTCACCTCTCACAGAGAGGAAAATATTCTTCTCTCTGTGCCAAGAGAGGAATCTCCTCGGTTGCTAGCCATCTGTGAGGTGGGAAGAGAGCACCATGCCTGGCAGGCACTCAGTGTAGACAGGTGTCTCAGCCACCTGGTCCCTCTGGGGAGAACGGAAACGCAGCATTTCGTTGGTAAGCTTGTTAAACAGAAAACAACAATATCTGCAAATTGGACCTAGGCATAAGAGCTATTTTGGCTGACAGATGCATGGAGGTGGGCAAGGCAATTACCTCCACTCACCCAGGTATCAGGTTCGCAGTTATGGGGTGATGTAGTTATTTTTCTTTCACAAACTGGTGATTGTTTAAAAATCATGTTCTATAAAACTGAGATTTTTTGGACAGTGGACTTTACTATAAAAGGCATTTTTGCATATCGTACCAAGTTTGAGGAATTTCAACGAATTGAGGTTTAAAAAGGCAAAGGTTATTTCAACATTTATAGGGGTAAGAGTGGCAGGGATGAGGATCAACCCATTCATATTCCTGGGGTCTCAGACCTTCATCCCAAGATCCCTTTCACCATGCTTTACTCAGAGACCAGAGAGGAGCTGTGGCTCTATGGTTCAAAAAGCATCTTGCCAGGAAATATTTAGACACAGCACATTGTTCTGGGCACCTGCAAACTTCATAAAAAAATTCTTGGACCCCTTCCAACAATAACTTCAGTGTCCTCGCATTCCTGGAAGGAATAGCACCACTCTCTCTCTCTTCTCTGGATTCCACGTAGGGGAAGAGATAAGGGGGAGAGTACAGTCCTAACCTCTCTCTAATGATATCTTCAGAAATGGGGAAGGTCCCACTAGAACTTTTTAACCACCATATTACACTAGTTTAGAATAATGACTTACACACGTAAAATAACATGATGTGAGGTGGAGGGAAACACAGACCTGGTAACTCTGACGTTGGCTAACTGAAGAACCTGTATAAGCCACTTTACCTCTCTGGGCCTCAGTTTCTTCATCTATAGAAAGTGACTGCTGAACAATGTCCCTTCAGCTATAAAACTCTGTTACATCTAAGACTGGATTATAATATAAATACCCATTCTGGCAAATAATAAAATACACTTTGCCCTTATGCATTCCAAGAGGAGGCTTCTATTTCAACAGTTATTCACAATGGCCTTACAGAGCTAGTAACTTGTTATCTGGGAGAAATCTAGACCCAAAAAGAAATTCTGAGTTTTAAGGGGGGAAAAAAAATTGACGACATTCACTTGTAAACTGACAGCGTTTCCTGGGCTAATTGTATTTTCCTTCAACGTGTTAGTCTACCCGGAACTAGAGAAAATGTTAAAGACAAATTTTGAAATAGCCATTTACAATGATTTGGTCTGGAATTTTTTTCTTTCAACATAGCAGAGCAAGTATAATGTTATGAAATATTTTGTATAGATAAATTAATTTCTACACAAACGCATAGAGTCCATATGCAATGCACTACTTAACCTCCGCTCATTAATGTGTGTGTGTGTGCGCGCGTGTGTGTGTGTGTGTGTGTGTGTGTGTATTTCCTAAATACCTGGTAAGCTGGTTACAACGAAATCCCTAAAAATAGTCTACAGTATTGCATTTGAAGCTGGAAAATGACATTTGGCAGGGTTTGAGATACTTCACCTGTCATATTACCTACTCTTATTTTATCTTGTCTAAATCTAAAAAGTAAATGCTCCACTTGATTTTAAATGCCCTTTAATTTGTATCAGCTGAAACACTGTATTGGTAGTTTTAAATGGATAAAAACAAAGGACATAAAAGTTATTTCTGTCTTCTGAGAAATCAAAAATAGTCTTTTCTTGCCCTAAAAAGAGTTATTTGAAGGACAGAAAACTTTAAATGATAGACGTTCCAAGAAAGCAAGCATGTGTAATAATCATTGCTTTCATTTACTTTAGAGTCTAATAACAATTTTATGAAGCAACGAAACACACTGCTATTATCTCCATTTTGTACATGAATACACAGAGGCCCTAGTAACTGTGACTCTTCAAGATTCAGAGTTAGAAGACATTAGAGTTTGATGCAAACTCGGGTGTTCTTTCCATGTTGTTTTCCTTTGCATTGACTAGAATCTTAGAACTATAATGTCCTGGTGTTTGTGGTTGCTGTATTTTATGCTGTGCTACTACTTCAGTAATGGTTTTAAAGTCCTTTTTTTTTTTTTTTTAATCTTATGCTGTTCCTAATAGTTATGAAAATAATTGTAACTGATTAGAGTATATAAAGTATCAACAGGAGCCCTTGTGGTGCAATGGTTAAGCACTTGGCTGCTAACCAAAAGGTTGGCAGTTTGAACACACCCAGTGGCTCTGTGGGAGAAAGACCTTGCAATCTGGTTCCTTAAAGATTACAGCCAAGAAAACCCAATGGGGCAGTTCTATTCTGTCACATGGAGTTGTTATGAGTTGGAATTGACTCAACAGCACCCAACAATGACAACAACAAAGTAACAACAGTGGAAAAACTTTTGTAAAGTATCAAAAGTGAAAAACTTTGAGGATCAGTAGCACTGTTTTTGGTTTACCAACCAACCCATCCAGCAGGGATTACTATAGAAAAGAAAAAATACATCTTAGCTCAGTGTTTTCTCTTCTCTTGCCCATCATTAGAACATTAGTGCAAAAACCATTTTACAAAAAATTATTGAAAGTAGGACAGTCAACTTTTATGACAATATCAAGATGACCCATAGAAAATTTATGAAGGGCTTCATCAGATATGACTCTTTTAGTATTCTATTTATTTTGTTTGGGACTTGTCCTGGATTAGGGCAATGTTTGAAAGAACATTTTTTTCTTTCTAGTTTTAGGGTAAAGGAACAGTGATATGGTAAAGATGTGTTTGTTTTGTCTCAACTTTATAGTGAAATCACCAATTATACTACCTTGATCACATCAAACAACACCTTTGCCCTCTTTATTTCATTTGTATTCACGTTATTTTTTAACATATATATCTAATGTCCTCTGTGAATGGAAGAGAAAACACTAAATCAATGAAAAATAATTTATTTACAAGGGATTAAAGCAAGGGGCACTGTAATATAGTGGTTGGATGATAGCAAGACTTGGGCTTTATTGCCCAGTTTGAGTTCAGGCCCCAGCACTTGTGTGACCTTAAGCAGATTGCTTAACCTCTTTAGCCTCAATTTTTAATCTTATGGAAACCTAGCTTAGAGGGATTTTTGTGAAGATCAAAAGATTAATACATATAACAAGGTGAGAGTCACAGCTAACAACTAGGTTCCACTTGAATTTATCCTGACTAACTCAATGAGATGAAATACACGCTAGAATTCTACACTTAGTAAGGTGAATTTGTTTCTTGCTAATACTTCCCTAAATACTTCATTAACTAGGTACAAAGCCGTCTGCAGCCTGGCCAGTAGGTTCAAGCCAGTAAAATGTTTCTGAAAAAAATTTGGGCTATCCCTAAATACCACCCAATTATGCTCTTTGACAACTTCTTTGCTAGATTTTATAAATTATTTTTATGATCTTCGTCTAACATCCATATACCATTTCTTCCAAGAAACTTACTACAGGAGTAGAAGAGAAAGATTTCAGAATAGAAAAAAAGATGATTTGAAAGCTGGTTTGATGGAGGAGAAGAAAGAGGTGTTACACGTGGCAGTTCAATATGCTTTACATTGATTGTTACCATGCTATGGGCCTTGGACTCCTGGGATCTGTGGAGTTTCTACCAGCAATCTTTGAATTAATATTCACACCAAATATTATATGTATACTGAGAAAAAATGATTCACACACATATGCTTCTATTTTAAAATACATAGATGCTAAAGTGATTAATAAAACATATACGTTTTAAAAATGCTAAATACTGGGCAACATTTTAATTCTGTTTCATCAGTTAATGGGTGCAGCTACTATCTTACTGAAGGAGTTCACACTTTTTTTGCATGTAAATGAGGTATTCATCCTCAAACAATTTGGGAGCCACTTCCCTGTGGATAATAGTAACGTGTATTTAATTTGATTTAAGACTTAATACAGCATCACAGGACTGAGCCAGAATTTGAAATCTCATCTTATTGATTCTCTGTAAAAGGCCAGGTACACTATTCAAACACCCATACCATGTTTTTAATTAAAACCAAGCAAGCAAATACCTGGCAGACCAGGAGATTTATCGCCCTTTTTGGTTCCAGTATATCTCAGTTCTAAGTGTTAGGACAAACACAAATCGTTTCTTTTTCTGAATCTGTTTCCCCGCAATCTCTCCACATCAGAGATGAAAAAACTGCTCTGAGCCACGCGCTCAGCAGGAGCCCATCACGTACTCATCCCACACCACAGAAGTCATCCTTGTCTACTTTCTGATTTTAAGGACTGGTTTTTATATGGTATATTTTCCAAATTAAAAATATTTTGAACCATTCCATTAGGATGCCATCAAAGGAGGCACTTGTGGTGGGTTAATTAAATCTAACACATTTAAAAATAACTCTACGTGTTGTGGGGCAGATGTAGCCTTTGGAAAAAGAAAGAACTTACACTGAGCATTGCAACAGATTTTTGTGTTTCATAGTAGGCAACAGACACGTTTCCAGAATTGCTCTCAAAGCGTGGTTGAGAAGTGTCTGCTCTTCTAACAGTGGGAAACATCAGAAAATTCATATTTAAGGAGAAGGAGGGCAAGAAGTAAACTACATTCTTGCTTCTCAAATAATCAAACTTGCCTCAATTTTTAAAAGTAGGACTCCATTGCATGATGTTGTCCCATTTTAACTAGAAGAACCAACCACCCCCAAATCCCTCCCAAATACCAAGGTGAAGACTAGGGAAGAAACTGTGCTTTCTGAAGAATGGTCGCTCAGGTGGACCCTCGCAAGAGGCAATTTTGGTTTTTCAAAATGTTCAAAATTGAGTGTAAGAGAAAGGGCTGAAGAGAACTGAATTGCTCTGTTCAAGAATATAGAAACAATGTGCTATATTTTACCTCTGAGGGTTAGAGAGCCAAAGCAGATGTGAGAAAAGAAGAGAGAGAAAAGGCCCAGAAAGAAGGTGGAATGTCCAAAGAACATTTAAGAACCAGGATACCTAAGAATCACTCTGAGTTTACAATGCTGTGATGTAAACCCCCATCTTTTAGTAAAATCTGCTCCTATGCAAAAAGCCTGCAAATACACACCAAGACTTCAGTTAAGTGGATTTTTCTGGGAATACATGAAGGAAAAAAGAACTACATTTTACTAGTTGCTGATGCAAAGTTAAAGGAAATGTCACAAGAAACCAAACAGAGTACAAGATTTGATGGCTGTAGGACGTTAGAAAGAGAGATGAGCATGAGAACTTAATCCTCTTTCTGCCCAAAGGGATTTGCAGAAATTTAGGACATTGGGTTTTTCCCCTGAACATAAAATAAATATTTAATCTGAACATTCTTATATATTAAAAGGGGAGATACTCAGGTGACATATTTATTTCATAAAACTCAGGTGACATTTGAGTTTTATAAAATAAACCTATAAAATACACATTCAATAAATGCTGTTTGCTAGACTCAGTATTAAATCTGCTAAGTCACAATTATGTGTTTGCTGAGCAAAGGGTAATCACAAATTTGTTCTACGGCAAATTATTCCAAATGTGTTGGCTATAAATTGTTTGCTTCACAAATATAGCAGAATAATCGGAACAAATAGTTCAGTGCAGTGCCAATAATTACTTAAATCTGAGATATCACCAGTATTGAAGCACTAAAGCATGTTCTAAGTGTGAAGGATTGAATTAGATCAGAGTTGACACTTATAAAATGGTTTTTTTCTGGTCTTGAAGACTAATTCATGGCAGAACAATTAAATTCACTTTCCCAACTGAGTAACAGAGATGTAAATAAGAGAAAACCAATAGATGTAATCTTGCATTATCATCAATATGTAGTTAGTTTCTTTTATCCAAAATACTTAAGAAATATTTCTGTGTAATTAAAATTTTTATTAGTTTAGAGTCACCATGTGAAATATACAAGAGTGATTAATTTTCAAGCAATTCTGATAGATCAAAGAAAATTAGCACTAACATTTATCTGTGCATCTTTAGCTACTAATACAGTACCTTAGTAAATATTTATTGAATATGTTAGTTTTTTCCAAATACCTGCAATCTTCAAAACCTTGTAATTATTCTGGACTATCATTTTAAATAGAATTACCTCTTGCTGAAAATAAAAGAGTAAAAAGTTAGGTTGAATTTATATCGACTCTATGATTTATTGTTGAAATTGCAGATCAAAATAAAATTTCTGGGTTTAAATTTGCT
Source organism: Trichechus manatus latirostris (assembly GCF_000243295.1). NCBI lineage: Eukaryota > Metazoa > Chordata > Mammalia > Sirenia > Trichechidae > Trichechus > Trichechus manatus. Next base: position 1,325,127 of record NW_004444007.1, read on the forward strand.
TGCAAATCATTATTCCTTACACGTAATTACTCTATGTAAACGTATTTCTTCTCTTTTGGGAACTCAATAGTTTTTGAATGCTGGATAAATTTGGCTTTGTGTTTTTTTTTTTTCTGACATAGGGTCATTTTAAAATCTGGGAATAATTCATGGAGCATTTCCTGTGTTCATGGCATTTTTCTGATTTCTAGTGAGACTTCTGTAACATTTGAAAGCATTACTCTTCATATTCTCCTGGGGAATAAAGGTTGAAGTGAAACATTATTTGCTAAGTTCAGAATAGTCATTTACCAACTATCAAAGTGTCCTAAAAACTTTTCCCCGTTTTAGCAGCCTCCTAGTGAGAAAAAAGATCTGGTAACAGGAAATGCAAGATTCAGCTCTAACTGCCCTCCTAAGGTGTAATGTCCAGAAAAATGTCTCCAAAACATCCTTCACTCCTGTACCACATTTACGATTTTTTCATATCCCTTACTCTTTATCAACTATTGCATCCTTACTGTTTTTTATTAAAATCAACTAACTTTTTAAAATTAAATTCATGTTTTAAAAAGACATTTTGTTATATTACCACAAAAGGAAAATAGCATCACTGGTTATTAATAAAAGTCACTATAAAAATAAATATTATGAAAAAAGCCATTATATTCTAGATAGATAACATTGACCAAAATGATTGCACGAAGAATCCTACTCCATGTTGAAAAGAAAAAAAGTAGGAGTGATATCGTATAGTAAACATATTGTATTGGGAAAATCTACTGCCAAAGACCTCTTTAAAGTGTTAAAAAGCAAAGATGTCACTTTGATGACTAAGGTGTGCCTGACCCAACCCATGGTCTCTTCATTCGCCTCATCTGCATGGGAAAGCTGGACAATGAAAAAGGAAGATTGAAGAAGAATTGACATATTTGAACTGTAGTTCAAGTTTGAACTGCCGGAAGAATTAGCAAATCAGTTTTGGAGGAAGTACAGCCAGAATGCTCCTTAGAAGCATCTTGCTTTCTTTGGACATATCATCCGGAAAGACCAATTGCTAGAAAAGGGCATGATGTTTAGTAGAAACTCAGTGAAAACGAGGGAACCCCTCCATGTGATGGATTGACACAATAGCTGCAATAATGGACTCAAATAGACCAACCATTGTGAGGATGGCACAGGACCAGACACAAGATCTCCACGAGTAGGAACCAAGTGGACTGCAACTAACAACAACCACAGGGTATGGCAAAGACATATGCGCAACAAATACACACTTTCTTCCTGAGATAAACAGAAAAATAACAGAGATTTGAGTCAATGTTATTTAATGTCATAACAATATATACTTAAAATTAGCCCATAGACCATCAGTTGTACCTTATTACACACTGTAAATACTCCTCTTAGTGGAAGGCTTTGAAGGCCACCAAATCAACCATAAAGTCCACTGTAATGCACGAAATTATAGCTTCTCCAGATGCCAAAGTCAAAGGAACCTAAAGCTAAGCAAAACCTTTTCTTTTTGAATGTTTAGACAGCATTTTTTTAGGGACTGATTATACAGGTAAAAAGTAAGCTCTGAGTAAAAAACAAACAAACGGACAAACCTATTGTTGTCGAGTCAATTCCAGCTCACAGCAGACCTATAGGACAGAGTAGAACTGCCCTGTAGGGTTTCCAAGGAGCAGCTGGTGGATTCAAACTGTCAACCTTCTGGTTAGCAGCCTGAGCTCTAAGTAGGTGAGTAATAACCATCTAGTCTCTCTAATTCCTATGGGCAGAGAATACTGTGTATCTATATTTATATATCTCTATCTCTAGCTCTATATCTATATACAAGAGAGCCTTTCAGTGGTATAAGTGGTTTGCAATCAGCTGCTAACAGAAAGATAGGCAGTTCCAACCCACTCACTGGCTTAGCAGAAGAAAAGGCCTGGCAATCTGCTTCCGTAAAGATTACAGCCAAGAAAACACTATGAAGCTCTGTAACATATGAGGTTGCCATGAGTTGGGAACCAACTAGATGGCAGGTAACTAACAACAGCAATATGTACATTTATAATATCTCTATCTCTATCAGTATTTATATCTATATATGGAAGGAGCTGTAGGACCAAGAATAAACTAGCTAGACTTAAGTAAGGCTTTAGATTTTTGACTTATAGCCGTTATCATCGACGAACTAGATAAATGATAAACCAGGAAATGATAGACTCAATCTAGAAAAAAAAAAATAGATTAGAATTTCAAAAGAGACTGAATTTTAAAAAATAATTTGGATCCAAGTTTAAAAGATCAATAAATTGAGTGAATTTTTAATATTCCGGATAGTGGTAAGAAAATTGAAAATCTAAAAATAGAGAATGCTCGTTTACGGGATAAAATTTAGTAGGGATAAATATAAAACGAAAAACAAAGGAACACAAACACAATATATACAAATTTAGTAAAACAGTATAAGAAGAAGTACATCAGGGGAAGATGTAAAGCCAAAGGACCCCAAGCAGGCAATGAATAATTAAATATTTTATTTTAATAATCTTACTTGAAAATGAGACAGTAGCGATGAGATCAGGCTATATGAGAATTAAGAAGTAATATTTGCTGTTTTCCTCAAAAGAAGTTAGATTCTTAGTACTGCATGAATTTAATTTTGATCCCTGCATTTTAAACAACTGGGAGCAAAGTTGTCAAAAAAGTGGAACTAATGTGAGTAAAGATGTAGATTGGATTCTGTAAGGAGAAGGAAAAGAGTTGGAATTATTTACTGTTTAATCTGAAGAAACAGTCTGACACTAAATTTAAGTTTTTGAAATATCATTTGATTCTCTATCTTATTTTCCCAATATGTGAATGAAAGTGAAAATAATTTCACCCTAAAATTTGTGATGTTTTACCAGAGGAAAAAAATCAGTAATTATTTTCCTACTCTTCAGAGAAAAGAAAGAGTTACATGAACAAAGTAACTCTCATGTAGACACATCAAAAAATTAAATGATAATTTTAAACAAAGTTCTTTAGTAAAATATATCTGCAATAAAATAACATGATACCTTCCATAAGTAGAGTGTATAACTTTTTAGTTCTCTATGATGGAATGCTCCAGTTCAATTCCCAGCCAGTGCACCTCATGCATAGCAACCACTGTCAGTGGAGGCTTAGGTGTTGCTGTGATGCTGAACAGGTTTTAGTGGAGCTTCCAGACTAAGGTGACTAGGAAGAAAGACTTGGCAGTCTACTTCCAAAAGTCAACCAATGAAATGCCTTTGGTCACAACTTTCTGATCCACAGCCCATGATGGGGATGTCACAGGACTGGGCAGCATTTCGTTTCATTGTGTATGGGATAGCCATGAGTCTGGGGCCAACTCAAAAGCATCTAACAACAACAACATAATGGGATAACATAGAACACTCTGTATTGATTATAAAATTTATTGCTATTATTATTGCTATAGCATTACAACAAAATGATAAAGCATCATTCTGATTCTATCAGCACCAGTTCTTTAATGGTAAATTTAAGCTCCGAACTTTAAGAACTTAATAGGCAACATATAGAATCCTAAAGCTTTTTCTGGCTTAATGGAGCAGCTAAATAATGGAGCAATTAAATAAATCCAGCCAGTATTAATTGAGCACTTACTCTGGATGTAGCTTAAGAAAAAAGAATTTATCCTTCAATCTAGAAAACTTCCCATGGTACAAGGTGTACTACTTCATGTCACGTGAATGTCAAATATGTGTCAAAAATTAAAAGAATTTATTACGTTTTAATTTATGAAATTTGTATTAGCTATTCATTGTTGCACAGCTAGCAAACTTCAAGTTGGACTTTAGGAGACAGGTTCCAGCCTTGTGATGAGGACCCCATGGAGACCAGGGATCTTGAAGTGCACAGCTAGCTGCAAGTTCTCAGGGTCAGCCCTTCAGGCTGGTGGAGCAAATGAACCAATCACCAGTGCTTCACTGATTAAAGATGGTGAACGCCTCTAACTACTGAAAAAATCTGAGGCAGTGAAGTCTTACAGAAAGCTACCTCAGTGCACGGGGGCAAGTCTGAGCTGGGTATGTTTTGCATGGAAGACCTCTGACTCTAAATAAGTAGTTAAGGTGAATGAGAAACTAAAATTTAGGAGAATAGCAAAATGGAATTAAGAGGCAAGCGATAATAACTAAATTGAAGTTTAAAAGCACATAGTATATCTTCCCTCTTCACAGGGGATTTGTTCTAAAGGTGTGGGGAAGTAGAGAATCCACAAATGGCGTACAACTAATGACAATAGAGATGTATCTGCTCAGAAGGAGTGCTGTCACAAAATGCTTCAGAAGGCTGCTGCAGTTTCTCTTCAAAGTTCTCTTTTCTTGATAGTTCTTAAGATTTTCTGATTAAATATGTCCAGCCTCTGTTAAGTACTGATCATTTTTAAGACCTTGAAGAGTCTTATCATCTCTACTGAAGGAAGACTGTGTATTTCGCGTTAATAGATTCCTGATTTAATTTTAAATTTCTTATTATCGGGAACTGCATTTTATTAATTTCCTCTCAGTTTTTGTGACAGTTTTAAAAGGTCAAAGAAAAGTTTAAAAAATATAAATATACATATGATGAATGATTCTTAAGCAAGCTCTGGAGTCATCCTGACCCAGATGAAGAAATAGAATATTACCAAGAGTGCAGAAACTCCTTTGGAATGTTCTCCTATGAATTACATCCTTCTCTCACAACTCCAGAGGTAGCCACTAACCTGACATTTCTGGTAATCATTTCTAGCTTTTCTTTATAGATCTACTATCTATGCACACCTCTAAATATAATATAGCTTATATTTGATTCTTCTAAACTGTATGGAAATGGAAATGTATTCTAGGTATTACTTTTGTGTTTTGATCAGTACCATTTTTTAAAATTTTTCATTTTATTGATTACAGCTATAGTATGTTATTGTCATTACTGTATGAAGTTCCATGTTAAATGACTGAGCCGTGATAGACTTATTTGCTTTGCAACTGATGGACATTTCAGCTGTCACTAATTTTGAGGTATTATAAAAAATGCTGCTATGAACAGTATACTACTTCTATTCTTGTACAAAAGTAAAATACCAATCGAAGTATGCAGAATTTTTTTTTACAGGTGTGTAGTTTTCTGTATATATTCTAGACGAGTTTTCTTTTGTCAGTTATATATATGGCAGATCTCTTCTCCCATAATGTGGTTTGTCTTTCACACTTGCTACTGTCTTTTGATAAATAGTGTTGTTAATGCTAACACAATCAAATGGATCCATCTTTTCTTTATGATGAAAGCTTTTTGTGTCTTTAAGAAATACTTTCCTAAAATAAAGTCATGAAGATATTCTCTTATATTTTATTCTGAAAGTTTAAAAAATTGACCATTTATATTTAAGACAGTAGTTCATCTGAAATTGACCCAGTTTTGAGGTCCTAGCTAAAAACTCTCTTTCTCCCTCCTGAGCAGTTTTGCTAAGCTTACACACCAACTACTTCCCTTATCAGGCTCTCATACCCCTGGGCTACAACACACATACCCATATGACATATGGCTGAAGTAAAAACCATACCCAACATGATCATCTTTACTCTTTGTGATGGTTAATTTCATAGGTCAACTTGGCTAGGCTATGGTGTCCAGTTGTTTGGTTAAACACTAGTTGTTGTTAAAGTATTTTGTTGGTGTGATTAATCAGTTGATTCTAAGTAAAGGAGAATGCCTCAGTAATGTGTCTCGTCCTCATTCTTTCAGTTGAAGGCCTTAAGAGCAAAAACTGAGGTTTCCAAGGGGAGAATTCTGCCTTAAGACTGTAGCATAGATAACATGCCAGAGTTTCCAGCCAGCCTGACCTACAGATTTTGGACTTGCCAGCCCTCACAATCACATGAATCTCCTTAAACTAAATCTCTCTCTCCCTGTCTGCTGTTTGTCTATCCCTGTCTCTGTCGTCTCTCTATCTCTCTCTTTATATATATGTATATATTTATATATATAAGTACATATATTATAATCATATATAATATATATGTACACACACACACACACACACACACACACACACACATACACACACACACCCCTTCAGAACGATTTTAATTTACTTCTTCCATAGATAACCTGCCGGAGTTTCCAGCCTGCCTGCCCTACAGGCTGTTCCCTCACCAAGAGACTCTATCTGTTCAGGACCATTTAAATCTAAATCCAAGGTTGCTGTAAATTCAGAATACAAGTACAGAGTCCAGAAGAGGGCTAGTTGATTTCTGGTTTACTCTTAGACTGAAGTGCTCGTAGACTACCCGTCTAAAGTAAGTATGTTCCTTGTGTATGCATGTGTGTATATGTTATGTAATATGTGGTGTGTGGGTTGTGTGTATACATATTGTGTATAATATGTCGTGTATGTGTGTATGCATACATGATGTGTATATTTGTGTGTTGTTATGTTGTGTGCATACATGTGTGACTTGAGACTGTTACGTGTATGTTTTTTATGTGTTCTGTAATTCTGTGTGTTTGGGGAGGAAGTTGTCAGACTTCTCACCTTGGATAAACCCTGCTTCTGAGTTCTGTCTTCTTCATCCCATGAGGCTGCTACCATTACAGCTGAGTTCTTCAGCTCTCTCTTCCAGTTGGACAAATGTTAGACTTTATTCGCTAAAATCTCATTCTATTTCACCAGATAGTTTCCTTCTAAGAAGACGTTTTCTATATTTCACTCAGGTTTTTAATTGTTCTCAGAAAAAGGGTTGGTGCAAGATAGTTAGCCCCGTATGTGAATATTAACAGTTTAACCAGGTACCAACATATGCAAAATTGCAAGGTGATGGAACAAATAACCATATGCAAATTTTCAAATTAAAATCTAAAACTTGTTGTATGGACTCTTGAAGCCCTTTTTACATTCCATAATATAAAAGAATTAGAGTGTGGAGAGAGCCACATATAAATATTATTTGAGAGGAAGCAGCTTTTGCAGAATACTGTCTTTTGAGTGTCATTCCCACTCCCCCCAACCCCAAGGCAAAAAGGTTACCTGCTCTCTCAATTCACACCTAGCTTAATGTGTGATCCATACAAGTTGAAGTCATTGTGACCTGGGATCTGACTACTACCTGTGAAATCCAGAGAGTGAAGGATGGCTGTCTAGTTGCATTGGTATAGGACGGGGTTGAGTTGTTATTTTAAGAATAAGCCTGTCCTGCCAGAGACTGTTAGAATAAGAGATATGTGACTCTTTCCTGTGAATCAGATGTGAGCTCTGTAGGGGAAAAAGAGGGAGAAAGAGAGAGTGGGCTCAGAGCTGCCTTGAGTCCTGTTCCCCAGAGCTGCCTGGAGAGTTTGGGACTCTAGAATTAAGAAGCTCTGTGTTAACACAGGATTACTAGCGCTTTGAAAGGAGTAACACATGGACTTCCAGAATTGAGATACACCCTCATGAGCCAAGGAATTGCAGGAGAGAGAGGCCCAAAACACATCTTTGAGAACCCCATTAAAATGCACCATTGGCTTTAACCGTCTTTCAGACTGGGAGCACAGTTTATGTAGCCAGGTCAAGTAACACCTTTCACTCAGCTTTCCCAGTCCTCCCTCACTCTCTTCCCAATAGGCAGAGGTCAGAAAGGGACTGGAGAGGGAAAGCGGAAGCGGAGAAATAGAAAAACTGTAAAGAAACCACCTGTGTAGAATTCCATTCCCATCACTGGCATGAGCTACTGGAGAGGCGTTTCAACTAGTATTTTGAATTTTACATTCTAATTATAAATTGATACACTTAGCAAGTTTAGTTGTCCAGAGAACTATGTCCTCAGAGTGAGTGGAAATGCCATGGGCAGCCAATATTTTCATTAAAGGAAAGAAGTTTACCACCAAATAAATTTTAAAGAGGTGGTGGGAAACAAAACAAAGTGGAATTTTAATCACATTCTATGATTTGTGGATTCCATATTCTTTAAGGCATTTAACTTTTATATTTTCTTAAGATGATGAAAGAATTGTAATCTGAGCTTAATTATTTATAATGGTATTTTAATAAAAGCATTTTTTGTTAATGAAAAATGAGAAATTTAATGACTGGAAAATGTCTTTAAAACTCTGAGATTGAGATGGCGAATCTAGTCACTTGTAGGAAATAGCCCCAGTTCTCTGTCCTTTCACATGGATAACAGCTCATAAAGAAAACAAAAATCCTCACAACAGGACCAATAAGCAACATCTTGATAAACAGAGAAAAGACCGAGGTTGTGAAAGATTTCATTTTAACAGGATCCACAATCAATGCCCATGGAAGCAGCAGTCAAGAAATCAAATGACACATTGCATTGGCAAATCTGCTGCAAAAGTCCTCTTTAAAGTGTTTAAAAAACAAAAATGTCACTTTAAGGACTAAGGTGCACCTAACCCAAGCCATGGTGTTTTCAATCGCCTCATATGCATGAGAAAGCTGGACAATGAATGAGGAAGACTAAAGAAGAATTGATGCATTTGCATTATGGTGTTGGTGAAGAATAGTGAATATACCATGGACTGCTAAAAGGATGAACAAATCTGTATTGGAAGAAGTACAGCCAGAAGGCTCCTTAGAAGCAAGGATGGTGAGACTTCGTCTGACATACTTTGGACATGTTATCAAAAGGGACCAGTCCCTGGAGAAGGACATCATGCTTGGTAAAGTACAGGGTCAGCAGAAAAGAGGAAGACCCTCAACAAAATGGATTGACACAGTGGCTGCAACAATGGGCTCAAGCATAGCAGCGATTGTGAGGATGGCACAGGATCGGGCAGGGTTTCTTTCTGTTGTACATGGGGTCACTATGAGGCAGGACTGACTGAGTGACACCTAACAACAACCGTCTTTTCACAGTTCATTGAACCACTGCAAACATGATAATAGCTTTGCAAATTGCATGCCTAATGCTTAGATGAAACTCCACAGTTTCTATGAAGCAGGCCAAGGGATTAAACACTGATGTCCACAGAGGCCAGGCAGAGACATAAATGAGAGAATTTGGCCGGGTGTAATAACTGGTTGAGATCAGTCATCTCGAGCTCATGGAGACCCCATGTACGTCAGAGCAGAACTGTGCTCCACAGGGTTTTCAATGGTTAATTTTTTGGAAGTCAGTCACCACAACTTTCTTCCAAGGCACCTTTGGGAGGACTTGAACCTCTAACTTTTTATTAGCAAGTGAGCACACTAACCGTTTGCACGACCCAGGCACTCCCTGAGCATGTTGTAAGTTCACATAAATTAATAGAAGAGAGGGCACAACCCAATTTAAGGAAACACTTACTACTCAGGCTAACTGAATGCTTCCGTGAGGTAATACAAGACCCAGAGTTGCAAGAAAACCTGAAAATATGTTTTTCTCTTTCATTCTTTCTTTGTCACTGCTGTTGTTTTGATGAAATGCTCTTATTGACTATTTGCTTATAGTTGTAAAATACTGTGCTATACAATTCTGTCGGTTGTATTTAAGGGGTTGCTAGTTTGTGAATCTTGAAAAAGAATCCACTGAATTCTTTCTGCAATTTATCCCAATTTATTAGGCAATGACAGGATAATGAACCAGTCTGAAGAAATTTCAGTCTGTCATTTTCCAATACAAGAAGTTCTTCTGCATATCTAGCCTATATTCATAATATCACAGCTTCTCCATTTCTTCTCATGCTCATAAGACATTTATTACTGTTAGGCATTGTTTAATCCTTCACACCTTCTCAAACTCCTCTGGCTGGTTTTTAACAGTTTTCGAACAACCAGAAATATTTGTGTTTTTATTATCAAGTACGTCCTGACCCTACTGGAAACTTTGGTGGGAATATTGTGGCTGTTTGATTAAAGCTGGCTAATTTTCTGGAGTTAGCCTATAGGGCAGAAGCCTAGGGTCTTTTAACGTTAATGAAAGCAGGAGAGAGGTTATTAGTTGAACTGATAATAATCAATAAATCTTCAAATGAGTAAGGGTGAAGGGTATGGTCAAACAAAGTTGTAAATTAGGCTTATGAGCCTTGGGGGATTTTTGTGCTTCAAATAACATTTACTTGGCTGCTATGAGTCGGAATCAGCTCAACGGCAATGGGTTTTGGCCAAATCTGGTTTCAAAAGAAAAAAATTAGATTACACTGAATTAATACAGAATATTTCCTTGAAAGCACTGGACCCTAGAACTTTTCTTAGAAGTAAACCCCTCTGGTTATCTTGGGGATAGAGGGCAGTGAAAAGAGCTCAGATAACTAATCTGTAAATTTGAGTCTAGTTCATGGTCTCTTGGAGAGTGTCAACCTACCACTATATAAAAATTATCCAGGCTAAGTGGTGGAAACACCTTTCTGGACTTTACTGAAAAGGGTCATTGAGGGTCACTGGAGGTAAGGATTATGAAAATATATTCTTGACAGACACCAAAGGTGATTTTTATTAATATTAAATGTTGAAGGATACTGTTTTGAGTCATAAAGTGTTGTTCTTGGGCTTCTATTTCCCCATCTGATAATGGGTACAAATAATACCAGTCCTTCCCAGTCCCCTGGGCAATGGCGAGGATCAAATGAGATAACTGATCAAATGAAAGTGCTTTGAAAATGTACAGCACTCTACAACTTGAATGGATGGAAGGACAAAGGACTGGCAAGAACTTTAATGGCAAGAAAAAGGGTTCTACTGGGTACCATTCCTGGAAGAGCAGCTAGAAGACCTATGGGAAATTCTCTTCCCAAATTGCTAGAGCATTTAGCAAGTCTCTCAATCTTTCCCCTCCTTTCTCATTCTTGATCTTCCCCCATGCCATCCTTCTTTGAAAGGCTCTTGCTCTCTTTCTCCCAACTTTTTTCACTCTTAACCTTACTCTTACTCTCAATCTTTTTTGGATGTTAGCGGGTTTCTCTCTTTCTCTCTCATTAGACTTTTTTCTGCTACCCACCTCCCCCAAATTTCTCCAATTTACATGCAAATAATACCACATTGAAAATGGGGAAAAAAAAGTCTTTCGTCGGTGTGTACGCTTGTACTCTAAGAGATGTTTCTCATGGCATAGAATCAGTCTTTTACATGAGAAGCAGACATTTTCCAACAGCCTTATCCGAAAATCCCCACAGTAAGTCAACATTTTGGAATAGAATTGCACATCTTGCTCCAGAATGAGCATATCTTGGAATAACAGGATGAAACACAGGCAGGACAACTTGAGTCCAAATGTACAGAAATTGTTTGTTACAGTAATATCATAGAATTGTAGATGTGGAAGAAAACTTCAAAATCATTTAATCAAACCATGCTCAATTGATAGAGGAGGAAATTAAAGGCTTGAGAGGTGAGAAAATTTGCTTGGGTCAGTCACACATTAAGCTTGTTGACCCTGGTGACTAAAACCAAGGGCTCCTGACTCAGAGAACAGTGCACTTTCTACCAGGGCAGCCGTGCCAGCTAGTGACGCTAGTCAGATACTCAATAAGGAAAAAAAACATATTGCAAAATATGCTTGTTTTTGGTGCTAAAGTGCACTTTCTCTTATGGATTATTCTGGTGAATAATGTATATGTTGTGAAGGTTTTGTGTCTTAATTTGACAACGTAGAAAGCCATTAATCCCATGTCAACTACCCAAGGGACAGGTGCCTGAAGGACAAAGGACATTATTTACTGAACAATAAAATTTTAAAAACCTGGGAACAACTGAATTATCCAATGCCTTTACTTCTGAACAGAATTAGACTAAAATCAATTGCTCCACATACTGACTAAAATGTCAGAGATGAAGTAATCAATGTGTCTTTAAATTGAACTTCCATAATTTCTAATTTTATTCTAGTATATATGGTAGCTAATCTGATCTAAATGGGTCAGGATACCCATGAATGATGTATAGAATTATAAACCTTTAATTTTTCCTTGTGAACAAGACACAAGAATGATTTGACACTTTCATTCAGATAATCATACCGTTCCGGTGTGATTTGAATAGTTAGCATAAAACAAAGGCAGGTATTTTCTGCTCTTCATACAACGAAAAGAAGGCAAGTCAACTTCATAAAGCAAATCAAATAGGTTCACCCAGCCAAGAGAGGATCCCAAAATAACAATCACAGATTCTCTATTACATAGGCCAAAGATAAACATAGATAATTGCCACACAATTTGCTGAAAATAAATCCAGGAATGCCTTGGGTACTTTCAGCTCTTCTGACATTTGAAGAAATACATTTCTTCAAATTAAAGAAAAGGCTAGTAATTAAGCATTACCTATGTGCACAAAGATGTGCTAGGTCCTGGGGAAACAAAGCCCAATAAGGTATTGTCCTTGCTCTCAAGAGATTTATATTCAGTTGGGTTGTAATGGATCCTAATAACAGGTGTCTAAGTGGTTGGCGGCATTGTCATTTTTCATTCTTCTACTCTGTAAGCCTATAGAGTTTTAGGCTTTAATTGGTATAAAATTTATACCCCACAAATGAGGCTGTCAGAAAATGAAAAGGAAAGAAGAAATTCATAACAAGCTCGTTGATTGTTTAATTATCCTAATCCCAATAAAGGGAACCCTGGTGGTACAGTGGTTAAGTGCTCGGCTGCTAACTGAAAGGTTGGCGGTTTGAACCCACCAGCAGGTCTGTGGGAGAAAGATGGGGCAGTCTACTTCTGTAAAGATTATAGCCTTGGAAATCCTATGGGGCAGTTTTACTCTGTCCTATAGGGTCGCTATGAGTTGGAAGCCACTGGACGGCAACAGGTTTTTTGGGTTAATGTCAATAATGTGGTGAATATTAATAAGTATTTAAATTAGTTAATTTTATGCATTTGAAAAAGTGAGTCTACTTTTTAAAACTAGATTTGAAGGGAAACAGAGATAGTTGGGGAATGTTTCATTGCTGGTCAGCAGAATGGTCACAATGGCTTTGAGCTGACGAGTACCAGGGTGGCCTCCGTACCCTGGGGAGAATGTACAAGAGCTTAGCATTTACTCCCTGTCACTAGCTGGTCATCCTAGGAGGGTAACTTCACAGTTTATACCACAAAAAAAGCATTTCTTTTCCCAATTCAGTTAAAAATAACTTCAATGTGTGATACAAATGGTTTTGTGTTGGTGATTTTTAATAACTCAAGCATTATTTTAACACATGGTGATATGGATGTGCAGCAGTCATAAAAAATATGTAAAGGTATTGTGGCTCAAAGAGAAATGATGGAATGGAAGTTAAAAGGCCCAGAGAGTAAGGAAGAATTCTGAAACTCATTAAATAGCTTCCTATTTATCTGTTGATTCTGTAAGTTAAATGTTAGTTTGTACATTGATAACTAATGTTTTAATAGTAATTTATGATTTACACATCACTTAAAATAGGTTTTCTCGTTTTCATGTAATGCCAGTACAACATCAACAAATATTAATTTTTTCATTTTTAGAAAAAGAAACTGAGGCTAAGAACGATTTAGTGTCTTGGCCAATTTCAGCATACTAATAAGCCAGACCCAAACTCACTTCTCACAGTAAGGCCAAGATTCCTTCCACTAACATATTCTGCCTTCCTGATGAAGCAATGCTCAAAACTTTGTGATAGGTAGTAAAATTGGAGGATGTTGACTAACATCAGACTAAAAAATTAGAATTCTCAATAAATACAGTCATAATTTTGCCTATTAATTTGAATAATTAATTTACTCAAGTGAGTTAAATAACTTTTCTGAAAGACATTCAAGGTAATGCACCATTCTGCATATAAATCAAATTGTGCCTGTATATACTGTGATTAAAAATATAAGTTGGTAAATTATCTTTCTGGTGTTCTATCACAATTCTAGTATGAAAAATTTTCATGTGCTTTTGTTTTAACTTTGTGAGAATAAACATTATCATTGTTTAAATGTGTACTGATCCTGGATTGGAATCAACTTGGAAATAAATCATTCTATTTAAGGAACAGGATAGAATAAACTATAGGACTATGAGTTCAAAAGCAGCAAAATTTATATACAATTTATTACCTCATGTGATTCTTCTAACATCTTTATGAGGTAGAGACTATACTCAATGCCATTTTACACAACTAGTAAGCAGCAGAGCTGGAATTTTAATCCAGACAGTCTGGCTCTAGAATAATTATAAATGTGACATAAAGTGATTAATTCACTCAGTGATTTCCACTTTGCCTCTTTTCTTCTTCTACTCCAAGTCCCATATTGCCTGCACTGATGTTTATTTATATTACAGCCAAACCACCCCTCCTTTGTTTTTTCCTCCACCAACATAACAGTGGGTACGTCAGCAAATGCCTACAACTCCTTCCAACCTATCTCCTAAGAATTAATTTAATCCAGGATGTTAAGAGGATTGATATTAAGAGGACTGAGTAGAAAGTTGTCCATGGCACTGTGGTCTTAGTTGGTGCTTTAGAGGTGCTGGCTGTGCTGTGGGAAGTAGTAGTGATTTTTGAATTACTCATGTCTTTTATCCTTATTCTATTCATTCAAAATAGGCTCAACGTGCTGCAGTGTAACTACATCAGAAGGGAGGATTTTGTTTTGTTTTGTACTGGAAGGTAGCAAGCTACAGGGGAAGGGCTTGAAGAACAGCCTTTGGTTTGATTTTAAGCCACAACACCTTAGCAACCTTACAACAACTTAGTAACTTCTGTTTCCTAGTGATAATAAATAATAACGCTGGCCTTGAAATGCTGTGATGGAAATAATGTGTGTAAAGTGCCTGGCAAAAGAAATGGTAGGTATAAGCAGATGTTGCAAAAATACTTCTTTGGGTTAATTGTAAACTCCATTCTCTGATGTTAGTCAAAACCAGTGCAGGTTTAGGTCAGAATGTGACTAGTTTAAACAGATTAAAAAGGGGTCCACATTTCAGATGAGCAGTACACTAAGAGTAAAATCAATGACAATGATTTTTTTTTACTATTAGTCTCACTATATAATTCATTACTGACACTCTGCAAACAGGCAAATGATTGTCTTAGAAAGGGTGGAGCCTACATGGCACCCTAGGCAGACGTGCCATGCCTTCCTTCTGCAGCAAAGACCTGAAAAACTAAGTAAAACAGATACAGATGTCAATCCTGGAACCCTAAGCATCAAATGAAGGAATAAAGAAATAGATCAAACACTGAATGGAAGAAGAAACTGAAGGAAAACAGAGAATAACAAGAGTTATGGAGTAGAGGTCCCTTGCTAACTAACACGGCATAGTATCACCATCTTGGAGCACAGCCATCAATGACCCCGGACAAGGAGTATGGGAAGGCAGCTTCACAGAGCTCCCAACAGAAGTCACAGCACATGCAGCCTATGATGCACTGCCTTGGCTACAGAGACATTGGACCGACTAACATGAGTCTACCCTGTCCTCACCTGCTGGTGCCTGCCATGCCATTTTTTCCCCTTCCTTCCTTTTCTTTCTCCCTCCCGTCTGGCCCAGTACCCCACCTTTACCCCTTCCCCCAGTCTGTGCTACACCTCTGCATGTAGAGAGCTACCAGCCCACTGCAGGCCGGGGTACCTCTTTACCCACCAGGTCCCACTGTGCCTTTTTATAACCTTTCATCCTTTTATTTCTCTCTCCCATCTAGCCCCGTACACCACCTCTATCCCTTCCCACCAGGCCCACTGAGGGTAGAGACCTACCAGTTTGAAGCCAGCCTAGGTCCCCCCCACCCCCACCCGCTGGCTCCCACTATGACATTTTTTTAAATTTTTTCCATTTCCCCTTTTTCTTTCTTCCTCCCATCTAGCTCTGTACCCTGCCTCTACCCATTTCTGCTGGGCCATGCCATGCTGCCTTGGCTAGAAAGGCACGAGCCCACTGCCACCCTGGGTCCATCCTGTCCTCACTCAATGACTCCCATTGCACCATTTTTTTCTTCCCTTTTCCCTTTCTACATCTTCTTTCTCCCTGCCATGTAGCCCTGTATGCCACCTCTACGCCTTCTCATTGAGCCTTGCCACACTGCCTCAACTAGAGACCTATTGGCCTGCCACCTCAGGTCCCACCTGCCCCCACCCATCCCCATCCACCTCCACCTGCCAGCCTCCACCATGCCATTTTTTTGTTTAATTAAATTGACTAATTAATTAATCCATTTTTCTTTCCCTCCCACCTAGCCCCATAAGCCACCTCCCACCCTTCCTGCCAGGCCACACCACACCACTGCAGTTAAAAAGCCACCTGCCCCCCATTTTCTACCTCCTACCTAGCTCCATACACCACCTCCCTCCCTTCCCATGAGCTCCCAGGCCCTCCCTGCTCCCAACCGCCAGCTACCCCCCTTTACTTTTCTTTCTATCTCTTTTCTTTGTTCCCTCACCTAGCCCCATTCTAGAGCCCCCTTTCTTGCCAGCTCTTGCCATTCCACCATGGCTAGAGCATGCTCAGCTTAGGGCTGCTGCTGCCTCACCAGGCCTGCTCTCTAACCTTCTGCTCCCACCACTCGACCAGCTGCTGAATGGAGGGAAGTGAGCCAATACCATTCCCCAAACAACAATCCTGCCTATTTGACAAGGGGCTGTGAACATTCCCACAGCACTGGACCAACATCTGGAGGCAGAAATCACCCACTCAGTCTGCCCTCAGCCATCTCACCAAACTAGTGTACAGCAAAGTGGGCTCACCCTGCCTGCTGCTGCTCTGTCCACTTGGACAAGGTGGTGAGTGCTATCATGCCCAGGACATGCAAGCAGCAAAGCACGCCCGGACTGCCTGCTCTGACATATCAAAATAAAATAAAGAAGCATGAGAAAACAAGCAAACATACAATAAATAAATAAAATAATACCTTAATGTCTCAGAGACAGCAGAAAATATCAAAACATATATAAACAAGGACAAGATGGCTAAAGCAAGTGACCAAAATAAAGAATTAAATGACTTTCCAGTAAAAGAAAAGGCAGTGGAACTACCTGATACAGAATTTAAAAAACTAATATTTAGGGCTTTCCAAGAGATTAGGAAAGAGACCAAGGAGAACATAGACAAAACCAAGAAAAAAAATAGACACGATCATGGAAAACAGACAAAAACCAAGGAAAACATAGCCAAAATCAAGGAAAACACTGACAAAACAATTGAAGAATTAAGGAAAATAATACAAGAACAAAACATCAAAATAAATAAATAATTAGAAATCATACAAAAACAATGACTACAAATCCAAAAGATAAAAAAATTTCAGAAATGGACAACTCAATACAAGATTTCAAGAGCAAATTTGGAGCAAAGGAAGACAGAATTTATGAGATTGAAGACAAATCCATGAATGCCTCTTTGTTTGAGAAAAAAATCAGAGAAAAGAATGAAGAAAACTAAGAATTATGTGGGACACAATTGAAAGCAAAAAATTGCCCATAATCAGTGTTCCAGAACAGGGGGAAGAAAGGGAAAACAAAGAGAAGATTGGTGAAGATTTTCTTGCAGAAAAATTAAGAAATATAAAGAAAGATGAAAAGCTGACCATCCAAGAAGCTCAACAAACCCTATATAGGATAGATCCCAAAAGAAAGTCACCAAGACATTTCATAATCACACTTGCCAAACCAAAAACAAAGAAAGAATCTTGAGAGCAGCTTGAGAAGTGAAGTCACTTACAAAGGGAAACAATAAGGCAAAGCTCTGATTACTAGGCAGAAACTACGCAGGAAAGAAGGCAATAGGATGACATATATAAAACCTTGAAACATAAAAACTACCAACCAAGAATAATATATCCTGCAAAACTCTCTCTCAAATAAGTTGACAAAATTAGGATATTTCCAGATAAACATAAAGGAATTTGTAAAAACCAAACCAAATTTAAAAGGAATATTAAAGGGAGTCCTACAGTTAGAGAACCAACAACATCAGATAAAAACTGGAGTCTAGGACACAGGAGAACATCAGCCAGATACCCACCTAGGAAAAGAATTCTAGTTTCTTTAATAAACTGGAGTTCTTTAATAATAAAACAAAGCAAAAAAACTTAAAACAGGGAAACAGAGATGTCAATCTGTACATGATGACAATATCAGAACAATAAAAGGGGGAATAAATGGAGCAGCTGTAGAACTTGCAAATTGAGAAGAAGTCAAGGGATATCAAATAATAAAAGACTAGTTCAAAGTTAGGAATATAGGGTAAATTTCAAGGTAATCACAAAGTAAGTTAACAAACCTACTCATCAGAATAAAAAACAGAAAAACATAAAGACTCAGTAAACACAAAATTTTTAATAACAAAAGAAAAGAAAATCCACAGACAAAAACTCAGCACAGGAAAGTAAGAGGGACAAAGAAAAGATCAGCATCATAAAAAAAGTGCAAAAATATGACAGCAATAAACTCATACCTATCGCTAATCACACTAAATGTAAATGACGTAAATGCACCCTTAAAGAGACAGAGAGTGGCAGAATGGATTTAAAATAAAACGACCCATCAATATACTATCTACAAGAGAACGCTTTCTTTAGACCCATTTAAAAAAAAAAAATTGCTATTAAGTCAATTCTGACTTATAGCTACCCTATAGGACAGAGTACAACTGCCCCATAGAGTTCCCAAGGAGCGCCTGGTGGATTTGAACCACTGAACTTTTTGGTTAACAGTCATAGTTCTTAACCACTACGCCATCAGGGTTTCCTTTCTTTAGACACAAAGACATGAATATACTAAAAATCAAAGGATGGAAAAAAATATATCAAACAAAGAGTAACCAAAAAAGGGCAGGAGTGGCAATATTTATTTCAGATAAAATAGACTTTAAGGCAAAATAAACCATAAAGGACAAGGAAAGATATTAAATAATGATTAAAGGAACAATCCACCATGAGGACATAACCATAATAAATATCTGTGCACCCGATGACAGGGATGCAAAATACATAAAACAAACTTTAACAGCACTGAAAAGAGAAATTGACAGTTCCACAGTAATAGTAGCAGACTTCAACACATTGCTCTTGGTAGAGGACAGAACATCTAGAAAGAAACTCAAAATAGAAATAGAAGCTCATGCTCATGGATAGGAAGACGCAACATTGTGAAAATGTCAGTTCTACCTGAAGTGACCTACACATATAATGCAATCCTGATTCAAATACCAATAGTATTCTTTAACGGGATGGAAAAACTAATCACAAACTATATATGGAAAGGAAAGAGGCCCCAGAGAAGCAAAGCATCACTGAAGATGAACAACAAAATAGGAGGCCTCACACTACCTGATCTCAGAACCTACAATATAGGAGCCTTTGTCAAAACAGCCTGATACTGGTACAATGAAGACACGTAGACTATGGAACAGAATCGAGAACCCAGATGTCAATCCATCCACCTATGGGTAGCTGATCTTTGACAAAAGGCCAAAGTCTATTAAATAGGGAAAAGATAGTCTTTTTAATAAATGGTGCTGGCAATACTAGATGTCCATCTGTAAAAAAATGAAACAGGACCCATACCTCACACCATACACAAAAACTAACTCAAAATAAATCAAAGACCTAAATGTAAACCCTAAAATGATAAACATCTTGGAAGAAAAAATAGGGACAACACTAGGTGCCCTAATACACGGCATAAATACAATACGAACCATAGCTAACAATGCTCAAACACCAGAAGATAAACTAGAGAACAGGGAGCTCCTAAAAATTAAATACTTATGCTCATCAAAAAATTTCAACAAAAGAGAACCTATAGACTGGGAAAAAATATTTGTCTGTGACGTATTTGAGAAGGGTCTAATCTCTAAATTCTGTAGAATACTTCACCACCTGAACAAAAAAAATATAACCCAATTAAAAAATGGGCAAAGGTTATGAACAGCATTTTACCAAAGAAGACATTTAGGCGGCTAACAGACACATGAGGAATGAGGAAAAGTTTGTGATCATTAGCCATTAGAGAAATGCAAATCAAAACTGCAGTGAGATGCCATCTCACCCCAATAATACTGGCACTAAAAAAAAAAAACAAAAAAACAAAAAACAGATAATAACAAATATTAGAGAGGTTGCGGGGAGATTGGAACTCTTATGCACTGCTGGTGGAAATGTAAAATGGTACAACTATTTTGGAAAACCATATGGTGTTTCCTTAAAAAGCTAGAAATAGAGATACCATGCGATCCAACAGTCTCACTCCTAGGAATATATCCTAGAGAAATAAGAGCTGTCACACGAATAGACATATGCACAACCATGTTCATTGCAAGCATTATTCTCAACAGCAAAAAGATGGAAACAATCTAAGTGTCCACCGACAGATGAATGGATAAACAAATTATGGTACATCCACACAATGTAATTCTATACAGTGATAAAAAACAATGATGAATCCATAAAACATATCACAACATGGATGAATCTTGAGGGCGTTATGCTGAGTGAAATATATCAATCACAAAAGGACAAATATTGTATGAGTCCACTATTATAAAAACCCAAGAAAAGGTTTACACACAAAAAGAAACAATTTTTGATGGTTACGAGGGAGAGGAGGGTTGGGGAGGGGAAATAACTAACTATATAGTAGACAAGTGTTAACCTTGTTGAAGAGAAATTCAACACACAATATAGGGGAAGGCAGTACAACTTGACCAAGGTAAAGTCATAGAAGCTTCCTAGACACATCCAAACATCTTGACTTACTAGGGTTGAGGGCTTGGGACCATAGTCTCAGGGGACATCTATGTCAATTGGCATAACATAGTTGATAAAGAAAATGTTCTACATCCTACTTTGGTGAGTAGCATCTGGGCTCTTAAAAGCTTGCGACTGGCCATCTAAGATACATCTATTGGTCCCAGCATGTTCGGAGCAAAGGAGAATGAAGAAAACCAAAGACACAAGAAAAATGTTAGTCCAAAAGACTAATGGACCACATGAACCACAGCCTCCACAAGCCTGAGCCCAGAAGTACTAGATGGTGTTTGGCTACCACCACTGACCACTCTGACAGGGATCGTAATAGAGGGTCCTGGGCAGAGCAGGAGAAAAATGTAGAACAAAATTCAAATTCACAAAAAAAGACCAGACTTAAAGGTCTGATGGTGACTGGAGGAACCCCTGAGACTATGCCCCCAGATACCTTGCCAACTCAGAACTGAAGCCACTCCCCAAGTCCACCTTTAAGCAAAAGATTAAACAGGCCTATAAAACAAACAATAACACACATGAGGAATGTGCTTCTTGTTCAATCATGTATATGAGACCAAATGGGCAACACCGGCCCAGAAGCAAAGATGAGAAGGCAGGAGGGTACAGGAGAACCGGATGAATGGACATTGAGAACCCAGGTGGAAAGCGAAACGGAGAGAGTGCTGACACCTTGCAGAGATTGCCACTCATGTCACAAAACAATTTGTGTATAAAATTTTTGAATGAAAAACTAATTGCACTGTAAACTTCCACCTAAAACACAGTAAAATTAAAAAAAAAAGATTGTCTTAGAACCGGACCTGCTTAGAATATCATTTAGCTTATTCAACAATAAAATATTGTTTAGCTTACTCTACAACAGATTGATCAAAATTTTTGGTTCTTTTTGAGATGAAGAGGAAGAAAACTAGTGAACATTAATTAGGATCTCAGAGAAATTGTAACTAATCTGTATCTAGATATACATTATCAAGGAAACCAAAATTTTCCCCTCAAGAAAAAGTAATCAATTTTAGATACGCCCAAGAAAGCAGAGCCTGACGGCAGGAGTTTGTGTGCAGATTGTTTACAAAGGGAAGTTATCTTAGGGAAAGGAGTAGAGAACTGAAAACAGTGAAATTGGAACAGGAATAGACAGGCAGAGCATTAGTCACTAGCTCCATTTCTCCTTTGGTCAGGACTATCTCATAGAGTACTACAGGCAGTCCTCGGGTTATGAATGAGATCTGTTCCTAACTCTGTCTTTCAGTCAAACTTGCAGGTAAGTTGGAACAAATGCATACAGTTCTTATTTTAGCCTTACTTTATGCAAGAAGGAAACCCTGCTGGCATTGTGGTTAAGAGCTATGGCTGCTAAGCAAAAAGTCAGCAGTTCGAATCCACCAGGTGCTCCTTAGAAACTCTATGGGGCAATTCTACTCTGTCCTATAGGGTCACTATGAGTCGGAATCGACTCGACCACAATGGGTTTTTAGTGCAAGAAAAGAGCTCTGGCGATGCAGGGGTTAAAGAGATCGACTGCTAACTAAAGGTCAGTGGTTTGAAACCACCAGCGGCTCCACGAGAGAAAGATGAGGCAGTCTGTTTCTGTAGAGACTTACAGCCTTGGAAATCCTATGGCATTGCTATGAGTTGGAATGCACTCGATGGCAGTGGGTTGGTTTGGTTAGTGCAAGGAAGGAGCCCTGCGGGTGCAGTGGTTAAGAGCTTGGCTGCTAACCAAAAGGTCAGCAGTTCAAATCCACCAGCCAGCCGCTCCTTGGAAACCCTATGGGGCAGTTCTACTCTGTCCTATAGGTTGCTACGAGTCGGAATCGACTCGACGGCAATGGGTTTGGGTTTTGGTTTAATGCAAGAAAAAAGCTGAAAGCCTTTTCAATGATTTAAAAGCTGCACATGCAACAAGTGAAGGTGACTGAGATGAGAAATCTGTTGCCGCTAGGGTTGGTTCAATCTTTTCAAAGTGAGGGTAAGTTTACATAACATTAAAGGGCAAGTATGAGTGGTCTGTAAGTCGGACATTTGTAACCCAGGGACTGCCTGTATAATGCTCCTTCCTTCTGACTCAGGCATATAACAGTGCCAGGTGGGTTCCTGCAGACAAAACACATCTTGTTATCAGAATAGCACCAAACAGAAGACAAGAGACATGCACTCAGGTAAGGCAAGGTGCTGTCAGGTTACACCTAGTTGCCACAGTGATGACTCGAGTAAACATGGCCAGAGAGGATGTAGGGAGGGACACAAGAGGTGTCCAATACTCGTAGGGTGACTACCTCTCTTTAGGAACCAGTTAGGATGATCTCTACTGTTATGTCATTCTACAAGTTATAAAACCTCTATTCAAGTTTAGAGAACTATTTTTCTTATGGTTTCCCAAAATATAGGAACTATATTTTCTAGATTAATTGACACCACTGTTGTATCCCATGCTGATGCTGCTACTGTATGCAACAGCACAAAAAAGATCTTGTTGGCTAACTAAAAATGTTTTTTCTAATACCCAACCAGGATTATTATCCTAATAACAACAACAACAAAAAAACCCGTTGCCATCGACTGGACTCCGACTCGTAGTGACCCTATAGTACAGAGTAGAACTGCCCCATAGGGTTTCCACAGTAGCACTGTAATGACCCATAGGAATTCAGCAGCAGGAAAGGAGACACAAAGGAATTGCATATCACTTAAAGTAAATTCCTGCTTTGACAGTCAATGTTTAAACATGCACTTCTCAAATCATATTTAAAGGTTGAGAAGGTGGAAAGTGATTACTAAGAAAAAAAGAATATCAGTAACTTGAATTAGATAACTATTCACAAATTGAAACTTTTACCCGAAGCTTAAAATCTAACTTCACCAAAGAAAAGGCAAAGATGAGCAACTAGTTATACAGTAAGTTACAAACTTTTTGAAATCCTCAAGTATTCATCTTTTTTTTCTCACTTATCTGAATAATTACAATCAACAAAATAAAATTGCCAGAGAATTTGTTAGCGAAACCCATGTTATGAATCTCCTGAAAATATAAATTCTAGAACGATCACTTCTACTTTTAGGTAGAGATGATTTAAAAATGAGTAGTAAGAAAGAATTCTAAACAAATGCTTTGGGTCCAAGCCTTTTCTGATGTCCTCACATCCAAAACAAAGCGAGTTGTGAATTCAGCATTTTACACTTTATTTCCCTCCTAAGGTTTACAATATAACCAAAGTTATACCTACTTGGCTCATCCTTCCTCCTTCACCACCTCAAGGTTGAGTCTTATTGATGTCTGTCTATAAACCTACAGCATTTAGCATAGTCTGCCCTATAGTGTATTCAACCAATTTTTTTTTCACGAAATTGAATGTTCAATTACTAATGACTGAATTTCTCCAAGCAATTAAATTCTTCTTCAGACACCGATGCAACAGTGTTTGTGCCTGCTTGCAAATGCCTAAAATATTTTAATCTTTCCTAAACTTATATAAAGTTCAAAAAGCTAATCTGAAAATCCCTCTTTAACTTCTCTCAAAACCCAGCAATCTAAACATAAAAGCCAAAGGAAAACACTGTAAGGGTCTGTTCTTTTAAATACGACTGAGAAAACTTTAGAAAAGAATGATGGTTCCTTTTTTGGAACCTCCCATACATATTTCAATAGAACAGTTTTCCAAATTTGAGGTTGTAAAATATTATACCGCCTACCAAGTAATAGAAAGTCACTCACTGCCATGTAGAAAGACTTCCTTTATTTTCAGAAAGAGCACAAGGACTGCATTATATTTATTTAAACCTGAGACTGACAAAAATGTCAGAAAGAAAAGAAAAATAGTCAATTTTTCTAAAAGGTCATTATTTAGAAACGAATTGCTATGCAAAAAGAAGCATGGATCTACTAGACAACTTGTGAATTTAAGGTGGAAGAAATACCTCCCTCCCCATCCCCAATAATCATCTCTGCCGATGAAATAGGTTAGCATTCTGAGTTCAGGGAACATGTTAAACTGTGAAATCAATGTGTTTCCAGTAAGGGGGGGTGGGGGGAGACAGGGAAAGAACTTAAAGAATCAGCTTAGGAAGTGCTTCATTTCCTGTGCCCAGTCTTCGAAGGAAAACAAAACAAGCAGAGCCAGGTACAACAAAACCATACATGTGGATGGAAAAATCTCTTCCATTTCCTTCTAGACACCACTCAGATGGTCTCATTTATGTTCCTGAGCAATAGTTGCTTTTACTAAGATAAACGAGGTAGTTTTTGCAGATACTTCCCTTACGTTAACAAATAGGCTTGTTGGGAGAGATTGACGGAGATAGTTATTACGTTACAGTTGTCTCTGCTCAAATGGGAAGTTATCTTCCATCAGTTAATAGCTCGTTAAAAAGCAGATACTGTTAACAGGAAGGTTAGGATTATTACCAGTGAGCCAAAACAGGCTGGTATTTTCCCAAAATGACCCTAATGGAAAAATCTGCCAGGTCATCTCTGGGCTGCTCTTCACTTTCACGTCTTCCTTACGGGCAAGTTTTGCAGGCTGCTTCTATTGATCCTTTTTTGCTTTGAGAGGACGTGTAATCCATTCAGAGTTTGGCAATGCCGAGAAAGTAGTGTACTCACTGATGCCTGCAGAGCTGGAAGAGGGAGTAGCCTAGCTCAGACTTTCAGAAATCATACTGACCTGATACATGTTAGTGAGCAGAGTGTTTTCATCGCAATGGGCTTCCTGTCAGTCTCTCCTGTGCATACTGAAGAGTTACTTATAAGCTAGTACATTGATTTCGGTGATATGAATATTCTTTATTTTTTAAGTATCAAATTCTTAGGAACTCGTCTACGTGAAATTTTCCGGCCTTGATGCCTGCTGCAACTTAATCCAGGAAACTCCAAGATGTATTGTAAGCAGCTGTATGTGATTTTGAAGTGTCTGGGAATTTATCTTAAATCTACAGATACTTCGAGGAATTACTGATGAATGTTGTTCAAGGAGGAGTGTGCTTATTTTCCCCTACATCATCACTGGAAATTGGAATTTTCTAGCCAGCAAATTTTTGAAAACACACAAGCAAAATAAAATTAGAACAGAGGATTTTTTTCCCCCACAGCCCCTCAGAGTCAGAATGATTTTATTTTTCCCCCAACTGGTTTCTTTTACGATAGTTTATACCTTGGCTTTAAAAAAACAATTGAAGTCGAGTTGATTCCTACTCATGGTGACCTCACATGCATCAGAGTAGAACTGTGCTCCACAGGCTTTTCAATGGCTAATTTTTCAGAAGTAGATTGCCAGGCCTTTTCTCTGAGGTGCCTCTGGGTGAGCTTGAAACTCCAACTTTTTGCTTAGCCGCTAAGCACTAACAACACCCAGGGACTTCGCTTTGTTTTAGTACCTGTTAACTCCCTCTTGTATTAGAATTACATGCTTATTTGTCCCAATAGTACATTTATCACCCTGGGCAAAGATTATGTCTTACTCATTTTTGTATTCTTGCTCTGCCAGGTAGGTACATAGTAGGAGCCTAATAAATATTGAATACATTTAATTACTTATTATGAACTCACTCCCAAAGAACTAGAAGTCAAATGTGTAATCGTTTCTTGAAACTGGTCGTTAATATAGTCAGGGCTAATGGAAATACATATATGCCCTTTACCTGAATTTCTTAATGTGTGGTAGGTGGTTTTGTGCCTATGAACTCCTTGAAATGTTGTGCAAAATGTGTGTATATGTGTAGATATGTGAATATTTCTGGTGCAAAAATCCATAAACTTTCATTAAGTGATTCCCTCCTTTTGCCTACCCCTCCCCCTTAAAATATTAAGATTCACTTCCTTAGATAGCTTTACCCAACTTCTCAATCTATCAGCTGAAAAATAGTCAGGACAAATTTAGGCCAGTATCCACAGTGCAATATTTCCAACTACAGCCTTTCACATATAGATGACAATCTCTCTTTTTGTGGATTTATGTTTGAAGAGCCATGTTGAGAAACAGTACATTTTTTAACCAGCAATCTCTCCTCAGATTTCTATTCTCTAAAAAGGTCATTGTACTTTTATGATGCCGTCAAACACACTTAACAACAACAAAACCCATTACTGTGGAGTCGATTCCGACTCATAGCGACCCTACAGGGCAGAGTAGAATTGCCCTGTGGAGTTTCCAAGGAGCACCTGGTAGATTCGAACTGCCAACCTTTTGGTTAGCAGCCATAGCTCTTTACCACTACACCACCAGGGTTTCCTCAAACGCGCTTAGAGGCCGCTTTTCCCTTCAGTGAAAACAAACATCCTATCCGTGGAGTCTTCCCCATGCACTCCTAGTCAACACCCATGTACTCAACTCAGCAAATGAATTGTTGCATCAAAGCATCAGTGGAAGCTTCTTGCAGGTAAACTAAGGCTAAGAGCCCCCTACGTGTCGTTTCTGATCCACAGAGTCAAAAAAATAAGAGAAAAGGGTACCTGAGCCTTTTGTCCTGCAGCAAAGACTGAACAGAAGCAGAGAAAGAATGGTGCCTTGAAGCAGTTTCATGGTGCCTGTGGACCAGTCCCAGTGGCTGCTCTCTCCAGAGTAGGGCAGAGAGAACTCACTCCCAGCCAGGCAAGGCCTTATTAGCAAATGGAAAAGGTGTGTTGAATCTGAGTAGCCACTGCCCATTCCTACTTATTTTGGGGGCTCTGATAAAGAACGGGAGGAAATACACACACTCCCTTTGGGAGTTCAGCAGAGAGGAGATTTATTGTTCCAGTCCCTTACAGGAACTCTATTTTTATTTTTTTTTTCTCTTCCTTTGGCAGCCTCTTGTGTTTTTGTTACTACATTATTTTGTTCTTCTTCAACAAAGAGGTCAGGACGGGTTTTGCACAGAAACAGATCTTTCTTGAGAATGGATCCTACAGCTTTCTAACTTTTGTTTTGAAAGTGCGTTTTGGAGTGGTTATAAAGGAGACTCAATTAAGCAGCTACTCAATTTGGATAAACAGGCTTTCACAGCCCTAGAGTTCAATTTTGGAGCAAGATTCACAAGGAGTCAACTTTTCTTCTTTCCTTCCAGCTTGAATTCCAGGTTTGCAAAGACCATCTTCTGAGATAAGTGCAAAACCTGATTGAATAGAACATGCTTTCTCTTGAGTAAGCAGAGACTTCTTAAAGGGAGAGGATTCTCAGGATACTTTAAATAGAAGTCAGCAATGGCATGTGAATGTCCACTGCTCTTTCCTGGTTTTTATTGGTGGACTTCGATGAAGAATAAGGAAAAATTACTTTTAATATCTCATGGGTGCCCTTTTCCTAGGAATAGGATGAGACTGGCACCTTGTATGGAATGCTGTCTTAACGAATGGATGCGGTTGGGAGACATTACTTCAGCAGGACCAGAAGGTCAACCAGAAAGATTAATCTGCATATCAGCATCTCTTTTGTGTCAGTGATAATTAATTATAATACGGTGATAACACAGCCGCAGCCCTGAGTATAACCCCTATGTGTACCAAGTAACTTTACACTTTACATCTAATCTTAGCCAACCACACTTTTATGTAGGTACCTTTAGCCATGATGTCTACAAGACAAAAGAATGTGAATGAATCAGAATAGATTCGTCTGTTCCACCAAGAAAGCTATTCCAAAATTATACCTTTCACCTGTTTTGTATAAGGAGGGCAAACACTTCATTGCTGTTCCACGCTGGGAAGGACTCAATATGATAGTGGTTAGAGTAAGTCAGATGATCAAAACTTCTAAGCACATTATTTTCTTTCTAAATTATAGTTAGTCTCAGAAGAGCCTTCAAGTGTCTATTTTGTGAATAGGCGAGACTTGATTTTACCCTCTTTTCTAATTAATTTTCTCAGACAGCCTTTGGGGTTGTTACTCTAGTTGGCATATCCTGGTGAGTATGAAGATAGCTATGTGTGTGAATAGATGTCATATGCACTTTCCGGAAATAAATTGGGGTGTGGCAGTGTGAAAGCTCAGACAGGCACTTACATTCCCTCACTTCCTGCTTCTTGCTGTTTTCTGACTCTGGAGTTGGCCTGGTGCTGGTCACCATCATTCTATAGAAATACAACGGGATTTTGATTTCTCAGTCTCAACTGCTAAGCACCTCCACAAAGCAGACGAGCTTCTGATTCCAAGAATGCTTGATGATAGAATCATATGTCTATTTAAAAGTGTGAAGACCTGTAGATGAAAAACAGAACAAAACAAAACCTAAGAAAATGCAGTAAAGAATGGTTAGGCAAGACAATTAGAAAATTGGAAGTAATAACTGGGGCGGGAAAGGGAGGCAGCTTTGTCTTACTAGACAGGAAAGTATTTTTAAGGTAAAATAATTGTCTAAAACAGTGATAATTGTTAGAAGACTCAGGCAGCTCAATGGCACAGAATAGAAAGTACATAGACAGAAATATATATTTTTATACCTACTTACATATCTATATATCTCTATATAAATGTATTTATGGATATATATGTGTGCATATGCATAGATATATAATATAGACATAGAAATACAAGTGAATTTAATATATAGTCAATGTGATGAGTAGAGTGTATTATTTAATAAATTGTTTTTGACAAATTGCTAACCCCCTTAAATATTAAAGTTAAGTCTCTATTTCACTTCAAATACCAAATTAATTTCTGATATGTTGACCATTTCAGTGTAAAAAATAAAATCACACAATGCTAGAAGAGAATATGAGTGACTATTTTCGTGTTATTGGGGTAAAGAGGACTTTTTTTTTTTTTTTTGCATGGCACCAAAGACAGAGCACATGAAAGAAAAATTTGATACTTTTGCTTCTGTAAAAATTAAAAGATGAAAAGGCAAGTATGAAACTTGTAAAAGGTGTTTTCCGCATATATGATAAAAATTTAATATCCTCAATATGAAAAGACTCTTGTAATCAACAGTAAAACAAGGACCGTACAATCAAAAATAGGCAGAAAAGTGTTATGAGGAAAGAAATAGAAGGCCAGCAAAATGCAAAATTATATTCATCTTGCTAGAAATCAAGGGAATAGAGATTCAAACATTGAGAAAACTATTTTTGAGTTTCAGATATAATTAGGTATATTTTCTGACAATATCCAATATTGGTGAAGGTTCAAAAAAAGTTACTCTCCTATTCTTGGGGTATAACGTTTCTGGATGTGATTTGACAATTTACATTAAAACCCTTATTAAAGAACCATACTCTTTGAAACCACTATTATATGTTTAGGAACTTATTCTAAAAGACAAAGATGCTCACTGACATTCATAGTATTACAAAAATTTGTCAACAACATTCATTATCAGGGAATAAGATGGAATATTATTCTGCCATAAAATATGAGATAAATTTTATAGACGTGGAAATACTTTTATGATATTTTGTTGCAAATATATGTATATATGCATTTATACATACATATGCTTATGATGTATGCATGTGAATGATACATATATACACATATATATATATTTATAGCCACCTCCCATCTATCAGTTCGTTGTACTGTGGTGGCTTACGTATTGCTTTGATGCTGGAAGCTATGCCACCAGTATTTCAAATACCAGCAAGGTCACTTACGGTGGACAAGTTTCAGTGGAGCTTCTGGACTAAGATAGACTATCAAAAGAGGCCTGGTGATCTAGTTTCAAAAATTAGCCAATGAAAACTCTATGGATCACAACAGAATATTGCCTGATACTAGAGCATACCAACGTGAAGATGATGTGGGACCAGGCAATATTTCGTGCTGTTGTACATGGAGTCTCCATGAGTTGGAGCCGACTTGACAGCAACCAACAGTAAAGTGTGTGTGTTGAGAGGGGTAGGATTTCATAGAAGATAAAACCTACAGAAGAATATTAAAATAAAGACATTAACACTGCTTATCTCCTGGTGGTGAGTTATCGGAAATTTTTATCTTATTTTTGTTTATTTTCTGAAAAAGGTTTCTTCCAGAATGAGCATACTGTTTCTATCTTTAAAAAAGAAAAACACCTTTTGTTTTGACCTCATACTTATTGCTTAATTTAATGTTTAGAGGGAATATATTTATACGGTATTATTAAGCGTTTTGTATTGTAACCTACTTGGATGTTTTAATTAATGGAAAGTGTGATTTAAAAGCATTTTAATAAAAGAAAATATGTGAAAAGAACTGACTCACTCTAACCTGAGAGATGAAAATATGTTTTTAGCTATAATTTTTCACAATTCATCGTGTGATTCCTTGTCTAAAGGAAAGGTAAGCTATTGTGAGGTCCTGCAAGAGTAATTTCAGAGTTATTCCCAAGCACATAGCAAGGTTTGCCATTAACGTCATTAACACTGAAGAAATTGTATATCGTATTTGTATGCAAATAACGTGGGCCTTCTACATTTGTTTGCCAACCACTCCCTCCCCCTAAGAGGTATTTTCATAAGTTCACTATGCTAGTTTTTTTACAGCAACATGTAAAAAAAATTGACATGGTGGTGCTTATGAAAATACTTTATGGGGGGAGGACACAGCTGGCAAACAAATGTAGAAGGCACATGCTATTTGTGTAAAAATACAGTAATGAGGACTCCAACACTGATGATTTAGACTAACTCATGTTATTTCATTATTGCTCAGATGGAAAGAAGGTATGGCACTGAAAAAATTAATTCAGGGAGCACTATTATTAAGTCTAAAAAGTAATACTCTTTTCTGATATTTGCCTTCTTCCCCTCTGCCTACTTGTCTCTATAGAAAAAATAATCTAAAATGGTAGGAATGCCTACAGGTAATCTTTAAAACTGGCAAGCAGCAAGAGGTCTGGGTTCAAATCCTGGCTCCTCCTCTTACTATATGACTTGACCGAGGTTACTTGTCCTCTCTACGCCTTGATTTTCCCACAGAAAAATAGGACAATTAGCATGCCAACTTCCTAATATCGTTTAGAGGATTAAATGAGATTCCAGAAAGTCTTCTAAAAGTTCATACTAAAACAAACAAAGAAACTAACCTTAAGCTTCCATAATCTTTGAGCTTGAAGTTGTTTCTATTCAGTGTTGTTTTAAAGTTATTAGAATTTTATATAAACCATTTCATTCCAAAGTGATTAGCCAATTTCCTAAGAAATATTCAGATCATACTGTCCCAAATATTGTTGAGAATGGATTATGTAGATTACTAACCCTTATTACTTGAAATTTTTCTGAGCTCCACTTTACCCTACCCCCCCCCAAAAAAAAAAAAAAACTATTGCCATCAAGTGGATTCCAACTCATAGTGAGCCTGTAGGACAGAGTGGAATGGCCCCATAGGGTTTCCAAGGAGCAGCTGGTGGATTCAAACTCCCAGCCTTTTGGTTAGCAGCCATAGCTCTTAACCAGTGTGCCACCAGGGCTCCTGCTCCACTTTAAGGCACTTTAAATATTGGGTAATTTCTTCAGTACAGATAAAATCTAACTTCCTATTTTTGTTATAGGCCTACTTGAAATGAGAATTGGGGGAACTCCTGGAGGTGTTTGGAACAGAGCTGAAGACAAACAGCTCTTTAGGGCCCATGTACTACAGATATTAAGTCCCCTTCCTGTAGAGCCAAAATGAATGATAAGCATCAACAGTAGGAGGGCCAAACCATTTGACCAAACTTATGGCCGGTAAAGTAAATATCTTCCTCAACTACCATATTTTATTAAGTAACTCCCAGTGGTCCAGGGCCAAGGCTGTTTCATCATTGCTTAGGTGAAAAGACTATATGGCAAGCTGATTCCTAAAGCTTCCAAAGAGCCTATCTCTCACATTTCCAAACTGTCTATCACAATTTTACTCCTCAACATATAAAAGTGGTTCTCTCACCTCACATAAGCTTGCATCAATCTCTTCATACATAAGGGCACAAATATGGGGAAATCATAAAATCACTGTCACTCATAGCTGATATATATATATGTACATATATATATATATATATGCATTTATATACACAAAGAGTTACTGTAGTACGAAGTCTTACCTAACACAGGAATCCACCTGACAGATGGCAAGTGAGCTTCCACGTCAACACTTGAAATGATTGGCGCTCATTACTATCTGTGGCAGCCCATTCTCCTGTTGGATAACTCTCCTTGTTAAATAGTTTGATCACCATTCCTTCCTATTTACCTGCACTATGATGCTCTGGCATCTATTGCCACAAATTGATTCTTCATGTTTAAAACTGAGGTGCAGAGTATTTTTTCCATTAATTACATAGACCGCATCCTTAATAGAGAAAATGGGATTTTTTCCAAGAACTTTAGAGTTCCTACTCTATAAATCCATAATCAAGTTTTAATTTTATTTAAGGAAACACAAATATAATCAATTCCTTGGAATTGTGGAATTTGTAAATGAACTCAGAAATAAACAGGCAAGTATAAAGTTCTTCAAACAGTTTATTTAGCTCAGCTGTTGCTCTAAAATCCATGCCCACGATTTCTTTTCAGGTATTTCATTTTTAGTGTGCTAGTAACAGTGTCTTAGAGAAATATTCTTTTCTTAGGTCAAATGGCACCTATTAAAAATTACTGAATATCTAGTATATGCCAGGCATGTTCAGACAAAACTATGCTATTTAAGTGAATGATATCTAAACTCCTTCATTTTTCACACTATATATGCTCCATCCAGCATCACTATTTTATATATTCAGATTTTATTCCTTTTTTCCACCCATTTCAGTTCTTCTTCAGTTTCTCAAATCCCATTTTGCATTTTCTGTCTCTGTGACCATTCCATAATACTCAAAGGAATCTTTTACAGGACCAGATCTGAACCAATTTAAAACCATGATGAGGTGATTTATTTACTTCTCTCTTTCTAACTTCTGGGGCAATGGATGTTGAAGTGAATTCTCTAAAAATTATATGTTTTTTTCCCTCTCTTTTCCAAATAAAGAAAACCAACTGCAGGCACAGCTTTCTCAAATTCATAGGAACGTATAAACTTAAAGTTAGAAATGGAGCATCGGTCCCTGCTCATTCCTTTTAATAAATCCCTCTTCACACATTACTCAGGGAAGCAGCTACCCCACTAATGGCTCTTGGACTATACCTCAGGAATTCAAGAGCTGCTCTTGTTCTTTTTCTATATCTGCTCTCCAATCTTCTTTGGTGACTCCATGCGAGAATTCCAACGTTTTGCCCTTCAGAATGCTCTTCACAATGGCCTCTACCTACTGGTATTTTCATGCAGCTTTGCCTTTAGGTGTTGTATCTCAGATCAGTGTTCTGCTAGCCTGCGGAGAGATGTCCCAGATGGTGATGTTCTGCACTCCCATCCCTGACTCTTGTGAAAAACTGGCTGAGGTTTGTAGCCAAGACTTGTACTGCTCATTGAATGTCCTTGTGTTTCCCCTCATTTCCTAGCTCCTTATATTAGATGGATCCATGTGACTAGTTCTGGCCAGGGGCTTTAAGGAGAAGTGACACAGGTCACCTCTAGGACAAAGCGTAGAGAGCAGGTATGAGTCCTTCATGTTTTCTCCTCTTCTTCCGTGGTAACTTTGAGACCATGTGTTCCAAATGGTACAGTCTGAGACCCCGAGTGAATGTGTGGAGCAGAGCCCTCCACCCCAACCTCACAGAACTGCTCTGACTTTGCCTGTATCCCACAAAAACCGTTGTTGTATTAAGCCATTGAAATTTCAAGTTTAATTTATTAATGAAGCATGGCCTAGCTTATTCTGACAAATAAGCCAGAATCAAATCCTTTGCCATCATGTCTCTTCCGGCTCACAGCAACCTATTACCTTCTCTTGAAAATCTTAAATTGATGGAATAAAGACTAAATTAGTCACACCTTTCAGATACTGTCAGCCCCCTACACTAGACAGGACACCCCAAAAAGGGCAGAACTTCTGTCCTGATCTCCTATCCCACAGATTAAATTTTTATGTCAGTTAGATTGATTTCTCAGTTCTGATCCTAACCTTCTGGGCAGATCTTATAATGGGTCCTATTTCCTCCCCCAACTCACCTGCCCCGTTTTGCCTTCAGCAACAAAAGGCAATTGAAGCTCCAATTCATTTAACTGAAGTCTTTTTGATCTCTCCCTGACCCTTGAGCCCTGTTTCACTCAGGCTCTGGCTCTCAAGGTGCCCACAGTTTCAGATTGTGCCAGGTCTGTCTGGATTACTGGCCTGGCCTGCAATCTCAGGAATTTAGCTATTTTCTAGCCCTCATCCCAGGCTCACAGTGGCCTGGGAGGTGAGAAGGGAGGGGGAGAGGTCCGCACAGGTCCTTAGAGATCACGTATGAGTTAGTATATCATGAGAGCATGGGCTCTGAGGACAAACAGCTCTGACTCTGCCACTTTCTTTATGACGGAGGACAAGTTAATGAAACTTGCTAATTCTTAGTTTCTGATCTTTAAAATAGAGGAAAAAATAATTTTCTCATGGGATTGTTAGAATAATACATGTGATTCCTGTATGTAAATTTCCTGAAGCAATTGACACACCTCACATTCTAGTCCTGATGTCTGACACTAGAATAGAAACAACTTTTCTCTGAGTCTTACTTTACTCATCTATAAAATGGTAACGATGGATGGTTCTTTGTTCCGAAACTGTCAAACTCATAGCAGTGTTTCAAATTTGGAGGGAGATGATTTGAATGAAAAGATTCTAAAATCTATGAATTTCAATATAAAAGTAAGATACTCTTTAAATTTAATAGGCTTTATTTTTCTAGGCATGTTAGGTTTACAGAAAAATTGAGTAAAAAGTACAGAGTGCTGCCATATACCCACTCCTCCGCCCCCAGTTTCCCCCATTATCTACATCTTGCGTTAGCATGGCACATTTGTTACAATTGCTGAATGGACCTTGATACATTATTAACGGAAGTTTATACTTTACATTTACATAGTTTGCGTTAGGAAAAGGATTCTAAAATCCATTACTCTCTCTATAAAAATAAGATAATATTTTAAGTGTTCTGAAAATTAAGAAAATGTTTCATGAAGTCATACAAATAGTTCTCGGAACAGGGTGTTAATAATTAAGAACATGCCATTATCAAATGGCTAGCCTTGCCAGGATGCAAACAATTTTAACAGAATACAAATGGTTTCTCCACCAAGCTTCTCAAAATAAATCATTTCCATTTTATCACCAAATAAAATTGTTTGTAAATGTTTTCAGCTTCATTAAACTAGCACTGGCTTAGGATTTTCCCACCCTATATAAGTAAACATAAAAAGATCTTGGATGAACAACAAAGTCGAGACCCAACCCAGCCCATCCTTCCAAATCCAGCCTTTGGTCAGAGGAAATGACATAGCACCAGCTTTCCCAAGCAGGCGAGGGCCACATCTGAGCACATTTCCAACCATACAATCTAAATTTCCTGTCTTATGGGGTTTCGGATTCTGATATCCTGGGCTGGTCTGAAGCTATGACACTGGCAGTTTTGTCCACCCTTATCAGGCAGTTCTTAGCCTCAAAATCACCCTAGGGAGCTTTTCAAAAACACACATGTAGAAATTTCAGTTTAGAAGGTTCAGGGTTGAGACCAGGCATACATATGGAAAAGAAAAAATAAAATAAAATCCACTCAGTTCTGATGTTCATCCTCAGTTAATAATTACCGTGTGTGTGTTTGCTACTATTTTAAAGGAAACAGCTGTGCTTCCTGGTCCTCATTCCCAGTACCTACCCAGAAGGCCTTGACTTTAAGATTCTATGAGGGTTTCTAATTAGATTTTATCAAGCCATATCAACATCAGTATAATCAAAACCTTAAAAAGCAGCAGTAATATTTCAGAAAGTCACTTTATAGAATTTTTATTGGTTGATGTATGCTGAGGAAGGTCAAAAAACAGAAACTTCAGTCTCATGTTAGGTCTGACACTTTGCAATGGGTATACCACTTCTTGCATTATAGCCAGGTGATTTATCCAGAAAATTCTTTTTGTAGCCTTCTCCTTCTGCATTTCAAAAATGAGAAAATCCTGGAAACTCCATAGCTGATACTGGTTATCAATTAAGTAGCTCTGAATTACCAAAAACTGATTTAGTATATTTTAACTTGCACCAAATTTTTGCAATGGGCTACTTTGCTTCAGATCAGACTTATTGTCCACTTGGATGACCTCCCTGGCTTATGCCCATATAGATAACCTCTTCATTCTGCAATAAAAAACCCATAGATTTATGGATGAGACACCATTAGAGATAGATCTGGGGACAGAGACAGATTTACCAAGAAGCTAATGGAGTTTAAGCTTCAGGGTCTCCCACTTGCATGTACTTATCCAAGGTCCTGGGTCTCTACCTGAGCAATGTATTCATGTGGACATAGGCTTTTGTTGTAAAATTTGAAAAAAAGAAGATGCTTTAATTGAAATCAGTTAAGATTGCTGTCTCTTTCCCTGTTGCCTCACTCTCCCTATTTCTGTGAAGCCTTGGAAATGGATATTATAAGGATATGGCAAAGGAGAAACTGAGTTGGGGAATTCTGTTTAGATCTTATGGCATATATTCATTTGGTTTACAGCCATTTCTATGTATCATTAAGTCATGGCTAGCTGTTCTGGTGTACCAATGCCGTGAGGAGTGTCTGTGAGGCTAGCCGCACTGACTGACCTTGTGTTGTGGCACAAATGGGAAGGGCTAGTTGTCTGATTATGATATGAATGTGTTTTATGGCTTCTGGTAATGGAATTTTGTGCGTCATGGAGGTAAAACAATGTTTGAAATGCATGGAGTCAGATGCTAGTTTGTGGATAATTCTAATCATCTGATGTATCAAATTATGTGGTTCCCTTTGCTCGCTTCTGTCAAAAAAAATGGTGTATATTCCAGAAGAAATGAAATGTAATTTTTTTTTTTTTTTTGGTAGGAATCATGAGAATAGAATTTGCCAGGTTACCTGTGTTTCTGGCAGCAGTATTGCAAAAAATAAGTACGTGTATGTGTGACATCACATGTTTACACATCTCAGCTATTAGTAATCTAAAACAAATTTAGTTCATCCCCACTAAGAGAAAGGTGGGCTATCTTTTTCTTCTCCCCGCAGAAAATGGTTTTATAAAATCTTGGTCATATGAAGAAGTGATCAAAGATCGTGAAGCCGAAACATGTAGAAAATAGGTATTATAGAAGTGTGTTTTTGGTGACATTTGTGATGTGACATTTGTTAGCTTTTAAAACATTTAATCTACTGTGCCTTTACCTCACATTCTAGATAAATAATTACTTTTTTTAGCTTACATCCTTTCCTTAAAAATGACCATGAACTTTTATAAGCTTCAGACCACACAAAATCATGTTCCTGTCCTTCCTTGGGGAGTTCAGGGGAGGATATGTAAATGTCTAAAATTTTCAATTAAAAAATAATGTGGCTGTGAAAAAAAGTCTCCCAAACTGTGTAGGATAACCTGAATTGTATTAGATCTGTATCTCTCAATCTCTCTCTGATTGTCTCTTACACACACACACACACAGTCTAGATTTTCATACCTTAGAGAACAGAGCAAACAATCTCTACATTCAGTATTGTAATTTGCATAGATCAGTCTCACCCTCAGTGAGAGAATTCTAGAGGATTTTGTTTTCTTGACTCCACAAAAAGCCAAATAATACTTCCCCTCTACTGACTCCAAATCAACGTGGAACGTTCATTCTTCTCAAGCCTCTGTGTCTCTAAATGATGTTTATCTCCCCTGTGTTTGTGAGAGCAATCTTTTAACTCCTCTTGTATTCCTGTGTGGTTGTCCTTGATTATTTATCCTTCAGATGCTAAGTAGGGATACAACTCAAAACTATGCAGAAGAAAGGTTCTGTTCTCTCTGGGACAACTACAAAGAAGAGATACCCTGTACAGAATGGTAGGTCATATAATTAAATCTACAGAACTAATGACTAGATCTTTTTTTGTACACAGTCCGTAAAATAAAGGCAAAGCATTCAGCTGGAAAAGTTTACTGGAGAGGTCCTATTTAGTCTAAAACTCATACTAAAGTCTCAGAAGCCAAGTAGGTCAGCATCAGGATCTGAACCAGTCCCCTGGTCTTGGTCCAACGTTTTTCTGGTTACTCTACTGCCTTGTCCAACGCTCTGACAGGAGACAGCAGGAATATAACAACAGTGGGATTAAGGCTCGACATCACAAAATAAACCCAGAATTTAAGGAGTTTAAACTTGTGGAGAATTTGGAAGTCCCAAGAAACACTGGAGTCAAACAAATAAAATACAGCCATATATACAGATTATGGAGTTCCTATATGTAGCAAACAGTTCAGCACTTGACTATTAGCTGAAAGGTTAGCAGTTCGAATCCACTCAGAAGCACCTTGGAAGATAGGCCTGTCAATCTGTTTCTGAAAGGTCACAGCCTAGAAAACCCTAACAGAGAAGTTCTACTTTGAATATATGGGGTCACCATGAGTCGGAGATATACAGATTAAACAGCAATATACAGATTAAATCATCAATTAATTCATTCTGCAAATATGTATTGAATACCTATGATTAGCCCAGCACTGTAAATATTAAGTAACAACTTATACATAATGTGTACCAAATTCACATCTCCAGCCCTTGTTTTTTCTTTGTCTTCAGCTGGAAAAATGCACGAGCTCACACGCATCTCTTATTTGGAACATCTCAAGAGAACCTAAAACTCAACGTTTTCAAAATTTAGCTCATAATCTCCCTCCTGAAAATCTTTTTTTTGTTTTTTATTGTTCTTTGTGTATCTTTATTCTTTATTATTATGAATTCCACTATTATTTTTTTCAATTTTGCAAGTCAGAAATTTAGCAATATTTTACCCTTGCTCAGTCTTTAATTCAATAATTCGTCAAGTCCTCCAATATCACTTTTCAAATATCTCCCTAATCTATTCATTGCCCTTCATATCCACCTTTACTCTAATTAGAGTTTTTAATTATTTCTTGCCTGACATTTTAAATAACCTTCTTACTAGACTACCACATTCACTCCTGCCTCTGCGAAATTCATTCTCCCTATCGCACAGATCTTTTCTAAATGCAAATCTGTGCCTACATTCTTAGATTAGGGGCCTAAATCCTTAGCATAGCCTACAATCCCCTACCCACTCTACCTTCCTATCCAACCTCGTCTCACCGTATGTATATATGTTCGTCTTTGCCCACTTTCCAGACACATTAGTCTCTTTTCTGTCCTTTGTCCTTCCCATGCTCCCGCTTACCACAGGCCTTTGCAGTTTTCTTTCTGCCTGGAGTGATTGTCTCCCTTCCTTTGACTAACTGAGGAGCCCTGGTGGTGCTGTGGTTAAAGCAATCGACTGCTAACTGAAAGGTCAGTGCTTTGAAGCCACTAGCAGCTCCGCAGAAGAAAGATGTGGCAGTCTGCTTCCATAGAGATTTACAGCCTGGCAAAACCCACAGGGTCACTGTGGGTCGGAATCAACTTGCTGACAGTGGGTTTCTTCGACTAATTAACTCTTACTTATCCTTCAGATTTAAACATAATTTTTGCTTTTTAAGGAGTTCTTGATATATCTTCCTGACTGTGTAAAATCTTCCACTTATACAAATTCTACTAAATCAAATCCTCAAATTATATTGTCTGATAGTACTTTATATCAAATAATGTTGAAATTTTACATTTTCTCTGCAAATTTGATAACTATCTGCTTCTGGCCCACACTAGATTTTCAGCTTCATGAGAAGAAACTCGCCAGGGCTTACACCATTTCATCCCCAGTGACTAGTGCAGTATTGAGCATATGATAATAATAATAATAAACAGTTGACATCGAGTTGATTTCTACTAATGGCGACCTCATGTTTGTCAGAGTAGGACTATGCTCTGTAAAGTTTTCAGTGCTTGATTTTTGAGTAGATTGCCAGGCCTTTCTTCCGAAGTGTCTCTGGGTGAACTCGACCCTCCAATCTTTTAGTCAGCAGCTGAGTGCTTAACTGTTTGTGTCACACAGAGACTCCTAGCATATAATAAACTTAGATATGACTGAAAACTCCAAAATATGGTTGACCACAAGGCTGTCTGCATTCTCTCTGTGAATTTAAAGTATGAACTCCAAAGTCAGGCCACCTGGGATTCAAATATGGCTTTGCTACCTAATAGCTGTGAGACTTCTTCCAGGTACTTAACCTCTCTATGCGTCAGTTTCTGAAAAAACAGAGGTGATAATTATACTATGGCATATGATCCTCCCGAGGATCATGTGAAGAAATGCAAGTAAATGGCTTAGCAGAGCCTGCCACATAGCAAGTGCTCACTAAATGGTCGATATTGTAGCTGTTGGAGCTCTGGTGGCACAGTGGTTAAGAGCTTGGCTGCTAACCAAAATGTCAACAGTTCGAATCCAGCAGCCGCTCCTTGGAAAATCCATAGGACCGTTCTACTCTGGCTTATAGGGTCGCTATGAGTGGGAATCGACTCAGTGGCAAAGGGCTTGGTTTTGGTTTTGGTATTATAATTTCTGACCTTATTTCCTCATGCTTGCTTCCTTTTCCACTCATGCATCTCTACAGGCTATTTAGACTCCACCTCCATAGTGAGTTCAAAGGAAAACACAATCTCTTGCACCTTCATAGGAGATGCTGAGTGGTGCAAATGGTTAACACACTTGGCTGCTAACACCATCAGTTGAAGTAATTGCTACCATTGTCCTTATGTTGTAGATGAAAACACTGAGGAACAGGAATACTGAGGAATATTCCTAAGACACACAGAATTTAAGTGGAGGAGACACAGTTGTAATACAAGCATCTACTTCCAGAGCCAATAGTCTCAGTTTGTGTATTTTACTGCTTCTCTTTAATTAGAACAGGGTTGTGTTCTCCATTGAGA
The DNA here is from genome assembly GCF_000243295.1 of Trichechus manatus latirostris. Lineage (NCBI taxonomy): Eukaryota > Metazoa > Chordata > Mammalia > Sirenia > Trichechidae > Trichechus > Trichechus manatus. Next base: position 1,366,547 of record NW_004444007.1, read on the forward strand.
TAAGAAGAAAGGAGAAAGAGATAAATGCAATTGTAGATTTGAAGATTTTTGTGGTAGAGTGGTAAGAGATTTCCCATCAGATTGCTCCACATTTCCCAGCAGATTACAGCATCAATTAAAAGTGAGTGGAAGAAGAGTATTTTGGGAATTTGACAACAGTATAGAAAATTAGAAATCATTTCATCTGTTGCTGAGGTTATTGCAATAGTGTCCTACCCAGTCATACTGCTTCGACTTTCATCTCTCTCCGATTTATTCTCAACACAGCAGCAGAGTGATCCAGCTAGACTTAGATCATATCACTCTGCTTTAACCCACTAATGACTTCCCATCTTGCTCAAAGAAACACCCAAACTCTTATTAGGACTTGCAAGGCACGAGGTATCTCATCTACTTCTTCTCTCCCCTTGTTCACTCAGCTCCAGCCTTCTGTGAAAATGCTCGTCATGACCCCTGTGCAGGATCTTTGCACCTGCCACTTCATCTAGCTGAGATTCTCCTGCCCCAGACGTCCAAGTGGTAGGTTTTCTCACACCTTCAGTTTTTCTCAAGAGTTGCTTTCTCAAAGAAGCCTTTCCAGGCCCCTCTGGGATCTTGACCATCTTCCCAACATTTCTTATCTCCCTCCCTTATTTACTACTTCCTATTTGCACTTACAATTGCCTATACTTTTCAATTACTTATAAATACCTGACTGTATCCCTAGTTGCTAGAACAGTGTGTGACATATAGAAGCTCAATAAGTAGTTGTTGAATGAATGATTTGTTGCATAGAGTAGGAGAGCTTGGTGTTTAGTAAAATGAAATAAGACATTTAGACAATACAGGGCACCATGTTGGGGGTGGTGACCATGAATATGCAAATATTTTCTTCTATTGCCCTCAATTGCTAAGATGAGATACAGAGAAGGGGGATTTTTTTTTTAACACCAGAATTGGTCTCTGAGATGTCTTTTCTCTCTTGCTTTTTTACTTTAGACTAAATCTCAAACTTATTTTTATGTCTCATGAATCTTAGATGAGGACAATGGTGAGATGCTTTTAGAGGATTTTTGAAAATTCAGATGGGAGGTAGTAACCGTTTGGTAGATAACAAATATTTTGAGTAAAGGAAATAGTTTTCACCCCAACAAGGTGAGATTAAGTTCAGACCTTGAGTTGTATATCTGCTTTTTTCATGTATGTGTTGGCGGATCTGGGAACTTGTAGCTTAGATGCTCTACCCAGTTAGCCCTTAGGTGTGGAGGGTAACAGCTGAGGCTTGGAGCACTGAAATGTAAGTTTGGACTTTTCCATCTAATTTTCCACTGCCCAGAAATGGAAAAGATTGAGTCATAAAGGGATAAAAAGCTTCCTAATTGTGACAAACAAGTCTTCTAATGCTACATAGAGTGCTAGAACTAGCCACCGTCAAGAAGACTGAAGATAAAGGAGAGATTCTAATGAGAATTTTAAAAAGATACCATGATCTTCAACTGGTTAATAGCACGTACACAAGAACAGTGATTTTCCAATTTGGGGGGCCTAGGAAGACCAGAGGTGCTGGTCAATGCAGAATCTTGGGTTTCACTCAGAATTTAAAATGTGATATCTCTATGGTTTAGGCCCTGCGATCTTAATTTTAATAACACCCCAGCTGATTCTATTGCAAGGTGTCCACTAACTAAATATGGAAAAATATGGTTGTATAACATAGTCAATAATGAAAAAGAAATCAAAATTCGCCTCTAAGTTACCGAACTGGTGAAAGTCAGACACTAAAATCTCCTGGATTTTCCTAAAGGAGGAAACATTATGTCCTCATTCAGAGTCTTTTTTATTTTAAACAAATATATAAAACCATTGCTTGACTGTTCTTTTTTAATTTTTATAGTTTAATGTTGTATTGTTGTTAGGTGCTATTGAGTTGGTTCTGACTCATAGAGGCCCTATGTACAACAGAATGAAACACTGCCCAGTCCTGCGCCATCCTCGACAAACATTGCTATATTTGAGCCCATTATTGCAGCCACTGTGTCAGTCCATATTGTTGGGGGTCTTCCTCTTTTTTGTTGACCCTCTACTTTACAATCAGGATGTCCTTCTCCAGGGACCGGTGACTCCACCAGGGCTCCGAGAATAATTGAATAGAAAACTGCAAATTAGGAGCGGGAAAGATGCCCGCTGGAGCCAGACACGCTGAAGTGTAATAATAAAAAACAACAGCTGAGAGTCTATTAGGGAATTAGGAAAACAAAAACTACTTCAAAAAGTACACAATAGCTCAGAAAGAATAGCAGTCTCCAACCTCTTTAGGTAGGGATAAACAGATCTTAATAGCTCCAGAGGGCATCACTGCATTACAGACGGATAATGTCCCTGAGTTAATAACGAAAGATTCAATTATAATATTCTCTGTTTAAGACTTCTGGAAAGTGAAATGACTCCTACAAAGAGTTAGATGCACAAAAATAATTTTTAATACAGAGTAAATTTCAGTTATTTGGAAAATTAACAAAGTAGAAAATCTTCTTCCCCAGATAAATGAGATACTAGTATATTTTCTATGTGTATAACTCATTGCTGTCATTGATTCGGACTCATAGTGACTCTATAGGACAGAGTAGAACTGCCCTATAAGGGTTTTCAAGGCTGTAAATCTTTATGGAAGCAGACTGCCACATATTTCTCGCATGGAGTAGCTGGTGGGTTTGAACTGTTGACCTTTTGGTCAAACATTTGTCCCACCAGAGCTCTGATGTGTGTACAAAAAAAAAAAAAAAGCAATTGCTGTCAAGTCAATTCTGATTCTTGATGACTCCATGTGTTGCAGGGTAGAACGATGCTCCATAGAGTTTTCAAGGCTGTGAATTTTTGGAAGCAGATCACCAGACCTTTTTTCCAAGGTGCCTCTGAGTGGGTTTGAACCACCAGCCTTTCTGTTAGTAGTCTAGTACTTAACAATCTATGACACCCAAAGATGCCTTATATGTGGATAGCAGTTAAATAATGCTCTTCTGTAAGGCCCGAAAAACCCTGGTGGCATAGTGGTTAAGAGCTATGGCTGCTAACCAAAAGGTCGGCAGTTCGAATCCACCAGGTGCTCCTTGGAAACTCTACGGGGCAGTTCTACCCTGTAGTGTCCTGTAGGGTCACTATGAGTAGGAATCTACTCAACGGCAACAGGTTTGGTTTTTTTCTTTTTTTTTGGTTTTGGTCAGGCGTGGGGCTGGTCCAGCTTAGGAATTTACCTAGTGAGTGGCTTTGCAGTTTGTATTCAAGGTGCCAGAACTCTAGGGAAGATCCCTGTCTGAGACATCACAGAGCAATTTGTCAGAGAGTAAAGCCACATCAGTGTCTGCTAGAGTTTTGCTACTTCAAGTGTGGCCCATGGACCAACTGCAGCATCACCTAGAAGCTTGTTAGAAGTGCAAATGCTTAGATCCTACCCAAGAACTCCTGAGTCAGAATTTACAGTTTGACGCGATCCCTGGGTGATTAAAGTTTGAAAAATGCTACATTAGTGAAAACTGGGATTTAAATGACAAGAGAGAGAGTTAGTGTTGAAAAGGTTTAAGTTCAGAGTTCAGAATCATGCAGAGCCTGGGAACTCAAAAGTAGCTTCAAATCATATAAAACTGCCAACAGGAACTCAGGGGCATCCACATAGTTCTTAAACAGCAGTCACAGGCAATCAAGGTCACAGGCAAGACAGGCAAATTGCACATTTTATTTTTGTCTTATGAAATCTCACATACTTAAGTTTTTTCTTAAAATGTCTTTACTACAACAAAACATAAAAGTGTACAAATCATAAGTGTACAACGCAATGTGTTTAAAACTATTTTAATGAGGCAAAATTTACATGCAATAAAATGCATGGTAACTTTCAATAAATTGGTACAGCAGGTGATTATCACTCAGATCAAGATACAGACGGTACACCACCATAGAAATTTCCTTCTTGTTCATAGTTAATTTCCATCCCCATAGGAAACAACTGGGTCCCTGGTGGCACAGTAGTTAAGCATTTATCTGCTAACCAAAAGGTCAGCAGCTCTAATCCACCAGCCACTCTTGGAAACCCTATAGGGCAGTTCTACTCTGTCCTGTAGAGTCCCTATGAGTTAGAATTGACTAGATGACAAAGGCTTTGGTTTTTGAAGGCAGCAACTACTGTTATCAATTTCTATCACCCTATGCTTTTTTCTGAAGTTTCATGTAAATGAAAATACGTTATGTACTCTTTGTGTCTAGATTCTTTCCCTTAACTTAATGTTTTTGCGATCACCCGCATTGTTGCACCTATCAATATTTTGTTACTTCTGATTGATGAGTGGTGTTTCTTTGTATGAATACATATTCATACCACAATGTGTTTATCCATGCTTCTGTTGATCAATATTTGGGCTGTTTTGAAATTTTTGCTCTTCTGAATATAGTGACTGAGTGTCTCTGATTCTTCCCCTTCTTGAAGGTGTCTATAGCAGTTAGTCTATGCCTGTTTCACCATTACATTTTGAATGTGTCAGACAGCTTCGTTGGATCACAGATCTTCATATTGAAATGAACGTATTTAAGGAATTAAAACAAATCAATCTTCTCTGCATCTGTATCTGATTAGATGATGATCAGATCCTGAACTTTGAAACTGAGTCTGATGTAATGGATAAGATATATGAGGGTTTTTTTTTTTTTTTTTGAAGGGGCTGAGTGTATTTTAAATGTAAAATGAACATAAGTAATTTGTGGTCAGAATGTGGACTGTGGCAATTTTAAAACATGGCCCCCAAATTCTTTGACACTCCTTTCATTAAGTGGGATGGCCCATAGCTCCTCCTATTGAATCTAGGACCGTGACTATTTGACCAATTGAATATGGCAGAAGAAACATTGTGCAGTTTCTGGGCCTAGACCTTAACCACCTGCAGCTTTCACTTCCTCTTTCAACTGGGAAGCTTACTCTTGGAATTCAATCACTGCTGTGAGGAAGCTAAGCAGCCACATGAAGAGGCCATGTTGCGGGTGTTATGGACAACAACCTCTAATGAGGTCCCAGCCTCCATCCAGAAGGAACTTTCTGTCATGTAAATTAGCTAGCCTTCAGATGATTCCAACCTCCAGGCATTGAGTTATCCCCAGCCTTCACGTCACCGAAGCCGTTTCCTCATAAAGTAGAGATAAGCTGTTCCCACGGAGCCTTGTGTAAATTGCAGATTTGCGAGCAAAATAAGTGATTGATTTTGTTGTAAGTCATAAAATTTGGGATGGTTTGTTACTCAGTGATAGATAAATGAAACAAAGTCTTTTGCTTATTTTTATTGGATTGATTTTTTTTTCCAAATTGATTCTTAAATGTTCATTATATACTCAGGACACAAAACTTTGTCTGATGTATGTACACCATTTATTTTTCCCCAGTCTGTGTGTTGCCTTTTCATTTTCTTAAGGACTGATTTTGTCAAGTAGAAGTTTTTAATTTTGATGTTGTCCAATTTTGTGTGTATGTTTTCTGTGTCATCTTAAATAAAGATTTGCCTACACCAAGTTGAAGAAGTGATTTGATGTTTCCTTCAAGAAGCTTAGTAGTTTTGAGTTTTCTACGTTTAGGTCAGTGATTCATTTGAAATGATTTTGTGTGTGTGTTGCGAATTAAGGATTTAATTTTTTTTTTTTTTTTAACACATTAGCCAGTTGTTCCAGTACAATTTGTTGAAAATACTTTTCTTCTCCAATTGAATTGCTTTGGCACCTTTGTTGAATAACTCTCTCTTCTGTTCCACTGATCATTTTGTCATTTTTTTTAATCTGAGCATGATTAATGTGGCCGTATAGGAGGTCTTGAAATAAGAGAGTAAAAGTCTTCTAACTTGGTTCTTATTTTTTTAAATTGTTCTGGCTATTCAAAATCCTTTGTATTTCCATACATATTTAATATCAATTGATGAATTTCTACAAATGAACCTATTGTAATGGTAATAGAGATTGAGTTGAATCTATAGATCAATGGAGAGAATTGATATCTTAACAATAGTCTTCTAGAACTTCTGGGCAACATGATGCTATAGATAGAAGCACCACGCCATCCCTCCACAGCAAAGACCTGAAAAACTAAGTCAAACAGAGACAAACATCAGTCCTGAGACCCTAAGCATCAAATGGAGAGATAAAGAACTCACCCAAGCACCAAATGGAATAATAAACTGACAGAGAACAGAGAGGGAGGAGAGATACATGAGAGGTCCTCTATCAGCTAACATAGCATGGATTCGCCATCTTGGACTCCTGTCAGAGATTGGTGAACAGGGAGTACGGGAAAGTAGCTTCACAGAGCTCCCAGCAGAAGACAAAACAACAGGTAACCAGCATTATATGCTTTCCCACCCCACACACTTTTCACCCCTACTTGGCCCCCTCTGCTTCCTGAGAACACAGTCTCTTGGCCCGGAGGCACCGGCTTGAGCCCTGTGCAGCTTGGATTCCACCTGCCCATACTGACCGGCTCCCAGAGTGTCATTTGTTTGCTGGTGTTGCTTTTCTCCACTTCTTTTGGTTTCTTCCATACCTCTCACCACCTCCCCTTTCCTTTGTCTCAAATACCTGGCTCTGTGTGCCATCTTTGCTTTTTCCTTAAAGGGTGTGAAACGCTGCTTGACTGTGGAACTGCTTTCCAGCCCACACTGCCACACTGGTGGGATCCCCAGGGCTTTTTCTCATTTGTTTGATTTGATCTGTTCTGTTTTGATTTGTTTGTTTGTTTTCTTTTTCTTTTCTTGGCTTGGGAGCCCCTTCTAGCTGGGCTGTACTGAGTGGCTTGGGAGCTACTTTCTGAGTCTGTGCAGCCGCACAGTGGGTTCCCAGGAGACATTTCCTTTTTCTTTCTTTTTTTGTTTTTGTTTCTGTTTATTTGTTTTCTTTTCTTTTGCCCTTTTGTCTTTCTTCATTTCTCAGTTTCACGTCTCTCTATACTTACCTTCTCTTCCTGTCTCTTGAATACCTGGCTCTCTGTGTCACCTCTACCTCTTCTAGCCAGGCTGTACCTCACAGCCTGGAAGCCACTTCCGAGTCTTCACAGCCACACTGGTGGGATCCCTGTGGCTTTTCTTTTTTCTTTGTAATTTTTATTTATTCTGTCTTTTACCCTTTTTCTTTTTCTCCATTTCTTGATCTCTCATCTCTCCACTCCAATGGCAAGCTCCCCTAGCACTCTTTTTTGTTTGTTTGTTTTCGGCTCCTGTTTCTCTCTCCTTGCTCTCCTCTTTTCTATACCCATCTTAGCTCCACACAACCCAATATCCCCCCTCCTTCCTGTCTAGCTGCACTGTGCGGTGAACATCACACCCCTAAGCAGCACAGGCATGGCCTACAGGAGCCTGCCCTGTGCTGATTCCTGGTCCACCTTGTTGGCTCTAGTACGTGTCACAAACAACCCATCCCAGCAACTCCCCTTTAGATGGACCTTCTCTGCTGCACCATACCTCAGCAACTGACCCTGCCCATTGGACAGGAGCTGAAAAGTATCGTGCCCACAGATGAGCAAAGAACACACAGCCCGCCTGCTCAGACATAACCAAATAAAACAAAAAAGCAGGATAAATGTACAATCAATAAACAAGGAAAGTAACTACTGAATGCCCTGAAGAGAGCAGACAGTATCAAAACATATACAAAAACAGGACAGGATGATTCCAGTAGGCTTACAAAATAAAACACCAGATGACTTTCCAGTAGAAGAAAAGGCACTAGAACTACCTGATAGGGAATTCAAATCTCTGATATTCAGAGCTATCCAAGAGTTGAAGCAAAAATCAGACAAAAATGAGGAAAAAAATAGACAAATTCATGGAAAATACAGACAAAAAAATGGAAGAATCCAAGAAAATAATACAAGAACAAATTGCCAAAATAAATTCACAACTAAAAATTATACAAAAACAAAAATTAGAAATAAAAAGATAAACAACAAGATTTCAGAAATGGATAGTGTCATAGAAGGGCTGAGGAACAGATTTGAAACAATGGAAGACAGGATCAGTGAAATTGAAGACAAACACTTGGCTACGACTCTGCTTGAGCAAATATCAGAAAAAAGAACAAAGAAAAATTAAGAGACCCTGAGAATTATGTGCGATACAATCAAAAGCAAAAATTTACGAGTTCCAGAAAGGGGAAGGAAACAGAAAACACAGAGAGGATAACTGAAGAATTACTGACAGAAAACTTCCCCAATACCATGAAAGATGAAAAGCTGACCATCCAAAAAGCTCAAGGAACCCCATATAGAATAGATCTCAAAAGAAAATCACCAAGGTATATCATAATCACACTTGCTAAAACCAAACACAAGCAAAGAAACCTGAGAGCAGCTTGAGAAAAACAAAAACTCACATACAGAGGAGAAACAATAAGACTAAGCTTGGATTATTAAGCAGAAACCATGCAAGCAAGAAGGCAATGGGCTGACATGTATAAAACCTTGAAAGAAAAAAACTGCCAGCCAAGAATAATATACCCTGCAAAACTCTCATTCAAATATGATGACAAAATTAGGACATTTCCAGATAAACAGAAATTAAGGGAATGTATAAAAACCAAACCAAACTTACAATAATTATTAAAGGGAGTCCTTCTGTCTGAGAACAAACAATATCAGACCATAGGTGGAAACTAAGACACCAGATCATACCAGCCAGATACCAACCTAGGAAATGAACTCTCAAGGACTATCCAAAACCAAAAAATTACAACAGGGATCCAGAGAGGTTAATCTGTCAATGACAACAATATAGAACAATAAAAGCAGGAGTAAATGGTGTAGGTATAGAACCTTCTAATCTAGAGGAAGGCAAGGTGATACCGAGTAATAATAGACTGGTTCAAACCTCGGAAGATAAGGGTAGATTTCAAGGTAACCACAAAGAAAGCTAACAAACCACTCATCAAAATAAAGAAGAAAAACATAAAGTCTCAGTAAAAACAAAACCTACAAAAACAAAGAAATGAAAAAAAAAAATCCACGAACAAAAGGAACTCAGCACAGGAGAGTAAGAGGAACAAAGAAAACATCAGCACAACAAAAAAAGCCCTACAAAATGACAGCAATAAACTCACACCTATCAATAATTACACTGAATGTAAATGGCCTAAATGCACCCATAAAGAGGCAGAGAGTGACAGAATAGATTAAAAAAAAAATAGTTTTCTAATCCATAATTATGGTTTATTTTTTCATTTTTTCAGATTTTTAAAATTTTCTCCTGGGAATGTTTCATAATTTTTAACATAGAATACTTTAACATATTTTGTTAAATTTAATCCTGGGTATTTTATATTTTTATGCCATTGTAAGAATGGAAATTCCAGAACACTTAACTGTGCTCATGCAGAACCTATATGTAGACCAAGAGACAGTTGTTTGAACAAAATAAGAGGATGCTGCATGCTTTAAAATCAGAAGAGGTGTGTGTCAGGGAAATATTCTTCACCATACTTATTCAATCTATATGATGAACAAATAATCCAAGAAGCTGGACTAAATCAAGAAGAATGTGGCATCAAGATTGGAGGAAGACTCATTAACAACCTGCGATATGCAGATGACACAGCCCTGCTCGCTGAAAGTGAAGAGGACTTGAAGCACTTACTGATGAAGATCAAAGACCACAGTCTTCGTATGGATTACACCTCAATGTGAAGAAAATAAAAATCCTGACAACTGGTCCAATAAGTAAGATCATGATAAATGGAGAAAAGATTGAAGTTGTCAAGGATTTCATTTTACTTTGATCCACAATCAACGCCCACGGAAGCAGCAGTCAAGAAATCAAATGACATATTGCATTATATAAATCTGCTACAAACAATCTCTTTAAAGTGTTAAAAAGCAAAGATATCACTTTGAGGACTAAAGGTGCGCCTGACCCAAGCCATCGTGTTTTCAATCCCCTCGTGTGCAGGTGAAAGCTGGACAGTGAATAAGGAAGATGGAAGAATTGATGCCTTTGAATTATGGTGTTAACAAAAAATATGGAATATACCATGGACTTCCAGAAGAATGAACAAATCTGTCTTGGAAGTACAGCCAGAATGCTCCTTAGAAGCAATGATGACAAGACTTCATCTCATGTACTTTGGACATGTTATCAGGAGGGACCAGTCCCTGGAGAAGGACTTCATGCTTGATAATGTAGAGGGTCAATGAAAAAGAGAAAGACCCTCAACAAGATGGATTGACACAGTGACTGCAACAATTAGCTGAAACATAGCAACAATTGTGAGGATGGTGCAGAACAGAGCAGTGTAAAGGGTCAGCAAAAAGGAGGAAGACCCTCAATAAGATGGATTGACATATTGGCTGCAACAATGGGATCAAACATAACAATGATTGTGAGGATGGCACAGGACCTGGCAGTTTTACATTCTGTTGTAAGAGTTGCTATGAGTCAGAACTGACTCAATGGCACCTAACAACATGTATCAACCTATCATTTATCTACCTACCTACCTATCTATCTAATCTATCTATCTATCTGTCTGTCTATCTATCTATCATATGTCTATAAATCTGTATTAGTCTGGGTTCTCCAGAGAGAGAAATGACTCATGAGATTGTTAGGGCTGGCATGTCCAAAATCAATAGAGCATTTGGCTGGTTTTAAATTCTGGCAGGATTTCTACATTACATCTTGAGGCAGAATTCCTTCTTCTCTGAGAAAATTTTTCACCACAACACTGTAGTAGTGTTTGAACAAACAATTGGGCAGCATAGCCTAGCCAAGTTGATACATAAAATTAACCATTATACGAGCTAGCTATCCTTTGAGTCTCAATATAAATATGACTCCCTTGTCAAACTAACCCCTCAGCCCCAGGCAGAACTTCTTTCTCCCTCCTTACTATTCTCTATTCTTTCACCACAAAAAATAAGTAAATAAAATAAAAAACCAAACCGGTTTGCTGTCAAGTTGATTCCGACTCATAGCAACCCTACACCACAGATGCTGTAATTTCCTCTTCCATCATCATTTTATTTTAAATATTACAAACTGTTGTATATTCTTGTAATATTGAATACCAGATAATTATTAATAACTATTACCAGAATAATAATATAAAGCAAAGGTTACTTTTTAAGTGTGTATTTATGTGATACATTGTACATTTACTGGTAGAAGGGTCAAGTGAATTAGATCATGCACTGACTAATTTTATTGTTTCCACTGAATGGGTTATATGTTAGTTTTTTGAGTAAATTTTTTGAGTCAATATCTGACCATGTGCTTTTGAAAAAAAAATAATAATGTGCCAAATATACCAGTGGTCCAGGTATTTCATAGCAATTTGTTCTTATATCATCTACATATAATAAGTAGAATTTTTTGTTTCTTTTCAACTATACTGTGAACTATTTGAGAGAAGCAATCACCATTTTTGTTCCTCTCTGCCTCTTCCATCCTCTAGCATAAGGAATAGCACATAGTAGGCTCTCAACAACACAAGATAAAAATATATGAAAAATCTGTCACTACAGAGGCAAAACTGAAAAGACTGTATGCTGTAAAACCCTAAAGGAATAATTAATTTCTATTAATAGTTTATTTTAGAGATGAGTCGCAGGGTTAAACAGATATAGTGGATTGCATGGGCTTGGGAAATAAGACAGATCTATGCAAAGAATCTCATTAAAAGTTTAATCAAAATTTCTTGATCTGTGTAGGGAATTGAGAATGCTCCCCAAGAAGTCATAAAAATTAATTTGGAAGGGAATTAAAATGGAGACTCATAGCGCTGTGTAAGTGATTTTGCATCCTATAAAGCTCCCTAAATGTGTTTATGAGCTGAGCATCCTGTCCTGAGCTCATGAAATAGGAAACAATGCATCAGTCTTGGCATCTCTTGGTATTTAAAATGCTTGGAATTCTCTCCTACTCTTGGCTGTCTCAAAGGAAACAAAACAGAAGTGTATGTTTGGGTCAGACTTTAATTTTCCAAAAGACTAAAAACTCAATCACTATCCGCCCAGGCACAAATCTTGTCTTCTTTTTCTTTGATCAGGAAGAGCTCATTTTTCTGGGCCTGGTTAACAGTAACAGGCAGTGTGGGAAGGTGATATCCTGAGAGTATTTCAGCATTTGCTTCACTGTCTTTCTCTCTTCTGGCTGTCAACTTTAATCATTATAAAGATTATTATGTAAATTCCTCTAGCTTCTTTTCCTTCTTACTTAGTAGTAGGTAAAAATAATCAAATGTTAACTAAGAATATAAAAATATAGTGCCTGTGACTCCAAGTATTGATTGTTTAAATTCTACCATCTTGAACTATAAAATGTATATTATGGAAAAATGTAATTAGCACAGAGGACTCACGATGTAGTCAACTGGCATAGTACTGTTTTGAAAGGTTCCGTTCTACAGCCCAGTTCGGTGACTGGTATCTGGGATCTTAAATGCTTGTGAGTGGCAATCCAAAATGCAGCTATTGGTCTCTATTCACCTGTAGCAACAGTGGAAGAAGTAAACCTAAGAATCAGAGAAGCAACTAGACTACAGGGCTAATAGCCTCCATGAACCACTGCTTCCTCTAACAAGAGACCAGAAGAACCGGAAGGTGCCCAGCTACCATTAACAAATGCTTAGATTGGGGACACAATAGATAGATTCTGATAGAGAGGGAAGAAATGTGGAACTAAACTTCAAATTCCCAAATAGTTACTGGGCCCACTGAGGCTGAAGGAACCCCCAAGACTATTGCCGTGGAATACTCGTCAAACCTTGAAACAAACTATCCCCTGAAGACACTTTAAATTAAAAAAAAGTTTAGCTCAGAAAGTTAAGAATGTCATCTTTAAGTACTGCAATTTTTTTTTAAATCTTTATGAGATCAAAGCGACAACAGTAATTCTAAAGCATAGATGAGAGTTTAAGGGGCAATAAGTCTGAATTAATGAAGGTGAAGCAACTAGAAAACAGATAACAAAATGTTGACACGTGAAGAATGTAACCAATGTCACTGTACAATTAAATGGGAGTATGTTTTGATGGGTATATTTTCACCAAATATAATTAAAAAAAAAAACTGGATGAATGATATCAGCATAAAATAAATATTAATATAAAGTAGTATTTATATTATTATGCCACTTACAATGTATACAATTTACAGTGAACGCACTTATGACCGTACTTTTTTTTGTACAGCTTACTGTTGGTAGGAATGTGTACTACATACGGTGTTGCAGGGCATAATTCGCTATTGTTGTAATTCTCATGTCAACTCCCAAAGACAAATAAAGATCAGACTTATAAAGAAACTGATAAGAAAAGGCAATAATAATAATAACTAATAAAAAATGAGGGATTTGACTTATGATTGTGAAGCAGAGCATCTGCTGACACAGAGCTATGAAAAGAAAATAAACTTTTATAGTGTTTAACCCTTGAGATTTTTTTAAATTGATTGCTGTTGAAGTTACTCTACTTTGATACATTACCCTATAGATGCTATAAATTTTATTTAATAAAAACAGTAGGGCTGTTCTTACTAAAATTCTAACTAAACTGATTAGTATTTTGAAATTCGAGTTAGAGAAATATACAGATAAAACTGGACCTGCTGAGTTATAAGAGTTATGGAAGTGTATGGAAGAGCAACAATGAAAATGGTGACCTCTTATCAGGATAAAACATCAACGAGAAGAATCATGAGTAGCATTTGTTTCTTGAGATATCTTTTTGTCAGGGTATATGCATTTATTATGGTGCTCTTGAAATTATAGGAGGAATAAGGTGTATACTGTCTCACAAATATCACTGACACATGGTAGATGGAGGTCTTGGCTATGCCATAAAAATAGAAAAGAAATGCTTATTTGCAGAAGTGAAGTGATTAGAAATGATGGCATAATTCGATGTGCAAGAAGGTATACTTGCCCTAGCTTTTCCCATTCTTGCACAGCAGTAGTCACCAATGTCTTTGACTTGAGAGCCCAGTTCTGTCCAGCTGACTCCAAATATCATTCTATGGTCTGAACTAATGCTGCCATATTTTCCCCAGTTGGACTCAAGATTGATTTTGTCAGAAGGAAAATTATGTAATAGACTTCTGCTGGTCATCTCACCCACATTCTAGGGCCAGCCATAAAATTTGGATGAACCACTCTATGTCAGTGTCAGTTCAGTCAGACCAAACATCTTGTTGCTGATTTTTTTCCGATAAGAGTTCAGCATGGTCTACAACCAAGCTTTACCCAAGTTATCATAGCATTCATCTGTAGGGGCGTTCATGAAGTAATTGTGGCAGTTGGCATTTCTAAGGCATTCGAATGAGAATAAAAGGCAGGAAAGGAGAAAAAGCAGTAGCCACTGCCACTGTAGGAGTTCACATATTAGGCAAGTTGGCACATTTGGAGATACAGAGATGTAACTAATACAGAAAAAATAAAGAAGTATATTGGGGCTTTATATATAAAGATGTCTTCAGGAAGCTTAAAGTAGAAAATCTGATGCATTATTGACTTTCCTCACTAACAGATTCATTTTCTAGAAGGTGGTTGAAGCAACCATGAGGGTTGCTACTTTGAACTTTGTTGAAAAAAAAGTGAAGAGCGGATTTTTGGTGTGTAAAAATTAGCATAAAATCAAAAGAAGGAAATACACAGTCTGATGTATGCATTGCCTTTGAGGAAAGCAGCTTCAAAATATTCACAGAACACATGAATCTATTTTCAGGAACTTAAAAGAGGAAGGTAATTCAAGTGGATAGGAATCTCTAAGAAAATAAATCTGACAATTCAATCATAAATAATCCCCTAAAGGAAGAAAAATGACTGACGTCTAAAGAAATCAGTATGGTTATACAGGGAGTATTTGAGAATGCACGAATGATAGAAGTAGAGGTGCATTTCAAAGGAAAAATACAAAGAAGTATTCTAACCAGAAAACGCATTACAAAAATATTAAAACCCACAATAAGCAAGGGTTTGCAATATACTGAGGATGACAAAAATGTCTTTGTTTTTCTGTTGTGTATGGAAGAAGACCGTAAGGAAGGATTAGTCTTGCCCCAGATGCTGTGGTGTTAAAAGGGAAAAAGGAGACCAAGTCAGGGTTTATTTTCCTTTCACTTTCCTTATGAAAAACAATGATCTTCAAAGTGCACAGGGTGAAACTTTGCCAAGAAGAGATTAAGGCTCAAGGTAAGCAAGGAAGGAGAAATTAAACCAACATTTATTGACATCTGCTATGTGCCATGCATTTATTCAACAATTATATTTTGGAAATTTACTACACTTATAGGCTCTAGGTATACAGAAATGAACAAGTTAAATAAACCTTCACAATCAAGAAACTTTCATCTCCAGTGAAATTTTATACACACATCTCACATATTCCTAGGAATTTAAAAGGCATCATTACTTTTAAAGAAGAGAAAATCAATGCTCAGAGAGGGTAATTAAGTTTCCCAAGGACAGAAAGGAGCCCTGGCGGTGCAGTGATTAAGAGTTCAGCTGCTAACCAAAGGGTTGGCAGTTAAAATCCGCTGGCTGCTCCTTGGAAAACCTGTGAGGCAGCTCTACTCTGTCCTATAGGGCCGCTATGAGTTGGAATTGACTCAAAGGCAACCAGTTTGGTTTTTTTAAGGATATAAAGCATATTTGGAGTAGACACTGGAATGTGAACCTAAGCCTGTTTAACTCCAGAGCCATCTATTTTCTACTTTCTATTATGTGAGGAAGTTCATACAAATTATACCCCAGGCATAAAACTGCTTGCAAGCGTTGTAGAATATGTATGGGTATTCTGCAAAATTGGAAATTAAAAATGTACCAGGATACTACCAAACACAAATACTTGATTATTCAATAAACTACAAGTAGGAAACTTCAGTGTTGATATATATGGACGCTTAAAAATAACTAATAACTGTGTGATTTCCAGAAATACATACCACATTTAAATTATGATACAATGATTATGGTTGCAACTGTGTAATTTCCAGAAATATATACCATATTTAAATTAGGATACAATGATTATGGTTTCAAAAAAGTATTTGACCAAGTAGCTCAAACATTTTGACACAAATATTTTTTAATGTGTTGATTTTCGCTGAACGGTGATATAAGCGAGTTATGTGTTGGTGGCTGAAAGTCATCCTAAAAAATTAATAGAAGAATGTTATTAGTGGTGTGCCACAGGGCTTCCTTGTTGGCCCTGTCTGGATGAAGATATAACATATTTAGAAAAATTTTAGACTCGTAAAATTATGAAGGACATCTACCACATTACATTTCTAATTTTGAAAGCTAATTTTCAGAAGTCAAATGAACAACTTAAAATTTAACAAGGAAAATACACTTATACACTGAATTTCAAAAATTGAATATAAGCAGAGCAGAGAAGAGAGGATTTATAGCTTAGCATTTCTTCATATAAAAAAAAGTCCTTGAAAGTTTAATTTATTACAAACACAATTAGAGGCCACATAAAATGGCTTTTCACCAAGTAATGCAATCTCTGTCTCATTTCTACTCATGGACATGACCACACAGTATATTTTAAGTGGGATATCGCCATAATGAGGTCCACAAAAAAGACAGATACAGAGTCTACAAAGCTCAGTGAGTATTTTGATCACTCCCGGTGCCCAGCTGTGGGAGCAAAACTGGCACTTAGTAAAAATTTATTGAATTAACAAATGCCAGACACCATGTAACATGAAATATAGCTGAAGAGTTTGTGGTTGGATTTTATTTATATCATGTGAACTTTCTTATTTTCTCATTTCATTGATCCTAAAAGAGTTTGGGGTTAACTCTAAAAATCTTTCTTTTACAGAACATTCACTTTTGTTTTTCAACCTTTTTAAGTTCAAAATGTTACTTTTTCAGTTGATAACTCAAACTGATTAAATAAATTCAATGAAGAACAAAAAACTTCAGAGCTAAAATGAATATTTTTGACTAAAATGGAAGTTACAAGGCATGAAATCCCAGTTTTGAAAGGAGGGAAGTATCCCAGTGAATCTTAACTATGGTGACTGCCAGAGCTTCCCAGCAGACAGGATGTGACCTTACGAGCTCCCTCTGCCTGCCCTATCATAGCCCTCATCTCATACTGTCAGCCTCACTAATTTTCCATATAACCCCTTTCCCAGTAGGCTGTGAGCTCTGTGGGGCAGATGTTTTCTATCTGACTCACCACAAGATCCCTAGCAGCTAACCAACCATTTAACATTAAAAACAAAACAAAACCCGTTGCCGTCCAGTTGATTCCAACTCATAGCGAACATATAGGATGGAGCAGAACTGCCCCATAGGGTTTCCAAAGAACAGCTGGTGGGTTTGAACTGCCACCGTTTTGGTTAGCAGCTGAGCTCTTTAACCACTACACCACCAGGGCTCCTTTAACATATTACATTCAATAAATATTTGTATCCTAAAATGCACGGATACAACGTGGAATACTTACTGTTTTAAAATCTCATATTGCATTTTATATGTAGTATCTTTATTTTTGGAATGCAGTGGTCAGGACTTTAATACAAGAATGCTGAAAAGTATCCTTCACTGGTAGAGGGGCAATTTAAAGTTCTACCTTCTTGAATCTAAAACTGATATTTACATCCCACTGCTTAGAACATGCTCCATTACTATATTATGTACCCACAGTGCAAACTTATTTGTTTCATTTCATAATCATCATCAAAAGAAGTGTTTCAATACCTCTTAACATGTAGTAGTGATTATTATAGGAATCAAGAGAAGCACTCATTCACCCATTCAGCAAACGTTTGCTGACAGACGCTGTTCTAAGATGACGAGGATAGAAAGAGGAATCGGACACAATCTCTGCTTTTAGAAGCTCTGAGTAGAGTGAGAGAGACAAATGTGTAAACAGGTGATCATACCACAATAATGGTGTGTAAACAAAGGTTGGTGTACTTGTGGGACATATCTAAAATAGATAATAAGGCAAGACATGTAAGAGGCTAAGTCAAAAGGTATTGCTGCTAGGGTTCCGGTTCCTACATGCACGGGTTTATTCCAAACAAAACGTGTTTAAACACATCTCTGCCATCAGTGGATGGCTGCAGACAAGTTCTCTCAGTAATACACTTGTCTTAGTTTCGTTAGGGTGCCTTAAAAAAAAAAAAGGATACTTTTTGTGCCGTGGAAAAAAATGATTTTGAGGTCAAGGCTAATATCAAATTTTTAACAAAATCAGGTGGACATCTTTCCAAATCATTGAAGCTTTGCAACAAGTTTATGAGAATGCAGCCCCACATAAAACAACAGTTTTTAGATGGATCAAGCATTTTCAGGAAGGTTGGGAAGACCTCAAAGATGAGCCAAGAGTGGGAAGATCGCTCAGAAGGTTATGGTGACTGTTTTTTGGGATTCCAAAGGGATAGTCTTGATAGATTTTCTCCAAGGACACAGAACAATCACAGGGGCTTATTATGAAGAAGTTTTAAGAAAATTGAAAGCTGCATTGGTGAGAAAAAGGCCAGGAAATATGTGCGGAGGAATTTTTTCCATTGTAACAATGCACCTGCTCCATCTTGGAAGGTAGCAAGAACTGTTCTGCACGAATTTGGTTGGAAACCTTACCCCACTCACCCTACAGCCCTGATATTGCCCCTTCAGACTCCTTTTTGTTCCCAAAACTCAAAGAACATTTAAAAGGAATACTATTTGAGTCCCTCGAGGTGCTAAAACTACTGTTCTGACTTGGTGTAAATCGAAGAACACAGAATTCTTCAGGGAAGGATTAGAGAGATGGAAACATAGCCTTCAGAAATGTGTAGACCTAGAAACAATAGCTTCACATTTTTATATTTTTGTTTAATAAAAGTTTCTGTGATTTTGTAGCAATACTTTTTGACTTACCCTCATATGTTGTTATGTGCCGTTGAGTTGATTCTGACTCATAGTGACCCCATGGGACAGACTAGAGCTGCCCCATAGACTTTCCTGGGCTATAATCTTTATGGGAGCAAATCACCGGGCCTTTTCTCCAGTGGATCTGCTGGTGGATTCAAACCGCCAGTCTTTCAGTTAGCAGTTGAATGCTTAACTATTGTACCACCAGGGCTCCTTACATATATATTAGCATATATTAAATAAATACATACATAAATCACCAACACCACCAGTTGCCACTGAGTGATTCTAACTCATGGCAACTCCGTGGGTGTCAGAGTCAAACGGTGCTCCATAAGGTTTTCATCGTTGATTTTTCAAAAGCAGATCACTAAGTCTTTCTTCCAAGGCATCTTTGGGTGGACTCAAACCTCCAACTTTTCAGTTAACAGTGGAGTGCATTAACTGTACCACCCAGGGACTCTTAACACATATAAGGAGAAATTAATTAGTTGACATGATCAGTGAAGAAGAGATGAACAAGGGGAATTTTTATTAGGTATCTCAAAATGATGAATGTGCACTATTGAGCTTTCCGGGAGTGAGGAGTAAAGTGTAAGAAAATGATGAGCAAAAGTTATAATCATTACTAACATTTGTATAGGGCTTTGCTGCCCATTAAGCTCCCCAAACTCTATATTATCACCATTTTATAGCTGAAAAACTGAAGCTAAGAGAAGTTAAGGGATTAGCCCGGGATCTCCTAGCCAGTCAATGATAAAATGAGAACTGCAGCCCAGGACCTAATACTGAGTATTTTTCACTCTTGTATGAAAAAAAAAGGGTCTTCATAACTGCTCAGCACATGGAAATGAATATTCCATGCACATATCTCTTTTCTGTAAAATTACTTTGAGTTCAAGTTTTTTATGCATAAAAATTCTACCTAAATGTGACAGATAAATTTTATATAACCACATTAATTCAATACATATGCACATTCCTCTGCCTCCCCCATCCTTTTTCTTATCTACCTGCAAAACAACTTAGGAACATTTTTCAAGTTGGAAGCACATAGCCTCTTTTAGCATTAACAAGAAAGCATATCTTCAATGTCTTTTTCTTTCTTTTTTAAAAAATTGCTGAGTAGATGAATGGTCTTGTTTTTTTTTTTTGTCATAGTGATGATATTCTGAATTGATGGGCATGACAGATCTGTTCTTTATTCTAAAAAAATAATGACACTTCCCAGGGAAGTTGCTGTCTTATACTGATTACCTGGACAGAGATAAAATTAACTGTAACAATAATTATAAATATACTTGCGTCTGAGTTCAGAGGCATTTTTGTGGCAAGATGGAAATTTTGACTGAAATCATAGCAAACTCCAAACCCTCTTTTCATATTATAATTTCCACTTCTGAACTTTTGAATTTCTTACCAGGAAGCCTTTGGGTTTATAAACACAAGCCAAATGGAGACGGAAATGATCTATGTACTTTAATATTCAGTGTTTTACTTAAGCCAGATTCATTAGGATGGGCGTTGACATGGGTTTTAAAGTAAAACAGACAGGGCTCTAGCTTTTTGCCTCTACTCAAATAATATTGTAACCATAAACAAGTTATTTAAAATTTCTGTGCCTCAGGTTCTTCATCTGTAAAATGAAGACATTAAATTTAGGAGTTATATAAAATGATATTCGTAAAGTTATTAGCATAGTGGTTGACATATTAAGTGCTTAATGAGTTTTATCTACTGTTATCAGTTCGTTGTACTCTGGTGGCTTCTGTGTTCCTATGATGCTGGCAGCTATGCCACTGGAGTTTCAAATACCAGCAGGCTCACCCATAGTGGACAGGTTTCAGTGCAGCTTCCAGACTAAGACCTAGGGATCTACTTCCAAAAATTAGCCATTGAAAACCTTACAGATCACAACAGAATCTTGTCTGATATAATGCTGGAAGATGAGTCCCTTAAGTTGGAAGGCACTACACAATTGCTGCAACAAGGGACTTGAGCATACCAAAACTCACAAAGATGACGCAGAACCAGACCTTCTGTTGTACATAAGGTTACCCTGAGTCAGAGCTGACTTGATGACAGCTGACAACAACTGTTATGGGATGTCAGGAAAAAGGTTTTCAAACTCAACATTCTGTTTCATTTTAAGTTTGTAAAAAATGTTAACTTTGCGGATTAAATAATTGTCTATAGCTTCACTAAAGACTGAGATAGAAGACCTGATTTTGCTCTTCCTAGTTTTATTTCTTAGATCAAGGCATTTCACCTTTTTTTTTTGGTTCAAGTTTCTCAGCACCAAAAAGGAAGTAATATCCACTTGTACCTTAGAATTTTAAGTCTAGAAAAGATCATTACTGATGTCGTTAGTTGCCATGGAGTCGATTCTGACTCACAGGTATTATCAATTTCAATTTATTTACTTTACTAAAAAAGAAATTCAAAAATAGATACCAAAAAGATTTTGTGTCAGTATCAGTTAGAAACCAGCATTCCAATTTTGTGTTTTTGGTGAAAAAATGAGCTGTGTATGAATTCATATAACACATGCAGTAACAAGTCTGTCTTTTACTTTTGTAGTAAATACTATCCACATTTGGAATCTTCATTTAAACTGATATTTTGGTTTGTATATGACATTTCCAGACTCATATAATTAATCTATTCAGTGGCCTACTTCACATATATGACACCCGGAACAGATCATTTTTTAACATCCTTCCACTATACAACAAAATTATATTTAGTCATATTCATGAAATTAGATAAATAGTTATCATGCAAAAAAAGACCATAGAAGTTAAAATTTTATTAGCTTAAATTTTCAGTATATAATCATACAAATTGAAACAAGTAAATTAAATGTTGTAATATAAAAAAGAAACAGTAAGTAGCTAATACTTATTAATTGCATTCATTTATTTTGTGAACAATAGAAAAATAACACATACGTAAGTGCTTCCAAAAGAGTAAACTCTTCAATGTTCAGACAATAATTTGCCAATAGAATGATAAGTTGAAGTAATTTAAGTTCTGTTTCCTTGACTTTAAAATTGCTGTAATCATGGTTCATTAAAGCAGGAATATGTAGTGTCCTACGGCTTGGATACTCAAGCTCAGTGTTGCGCTGAAGTAGGCTCACTTAGCTCACGAGATCCTACTGCGCGCATCTCTTTCGAACTTCCCACTCAATGACATCACATTATTGGCTTGAGATTATAGAGGGAGTATTAATACCATAGAAATCATCAAAATCTACAAATCAGGGTTTTTTTCATTGATGAGAGGGTTGTTAAACATTTACAAGTACATGACAAATTAAACTGTTCTCAAAGTAGCCCAAACTATTCCAAACAGTTGAAAATCTACTCTCAAAACAAACGTATAATTGAATCCATAGAGTTGGGAGTGAACTGTATAACTGGGAGTTGTCTGAACTAACTTTTGCATTGAATGCAACGTAACTGGAGAAATTGTTTGGGACTTAGACCAACAAAAGACTTGGAGCTGTATTTTATCACTAACATAATTTAGAGTTGCTGGCACAGGATGATAATAAAAATAGATTGATTTTAATTTTTAAATTAATTTATTAAGATATAATATACATGTGTATATTCAAAGTGCACAATTTGATTAATGTAAACAGTTGTATACCCTATGAATTTACAGCTACCATAGATAACAGCACCTTCCCATCACCCTCAAAAGATTCTCTTTGCCCCTCTGCAGTGGATGTCTCCCATGGCCCCCAGACCCATTCATCCATTGATGGACACTTAGGTTGTTTCCATCTTTTTGCTATTGTGAATATTTCTGCAATGTACATAGGTGTGCATATTCATTTTAGACATATTTATGGGTATTTAATGGTATACTGAGCCCTGGTGGTGCAGTGGTTAAAGCACTGGGCTGCTAACCTAAAAGTCAGAGGTTCGAACTCACCAGCTGCTCCATGGGGGAAAGATGTGGTAGTCTGTAAAGATTACAGTCTTGGAAACTGTATGGGGCAGTTCTATTTTTTCCTATAGGATCAATACGAGTGTGAATCAACTCAACGACACGTATTTGTTTTTTTTTTTCGGGGGGGGTGGTAACGGTATATCATTGGAGCCCTGGTGACACAGTGGTGAAGTTTGGCTGCTGACCAAAAGATTGGCAGTTCGAATTCACAAGTTACTGCTTGGAAACCCTATGGAGCAGTTGTACTCTATCCTATAGGGTCCCGATGAGTGGCAATCAATTCGATGGCATCAGGTTTGGTTTTTTGGTGTGGTGTATCATTGTGGTTTTATTTTGCATTGATATGATGAATAATAAATTGAGCATTGTTTTCATATGCTTATTGGTCACTTTTATGTCTCCTTTGTGTAGTGTGTGTTCAAATATTTTGTTCATTTTTTAATTGAATTGTCTTTTTACGATTGAATTGAGAGCTCTTTATATATTCTATATGAGTACTTTGTCAGATATACGTATTGAAAATATTTTCTCTAATTTTGTGGCTTACCTTTTCATTCTCTTAATGGTATCTTTCAAAGTACAGATTTTTGATTTTGATAAAGTTGAAATTTACCATTTTTTTCAATTTTATGTGTTGTACGTGTTCTCTCAAGGAAAGCTTTGCCTATCTGAAAGTTCAAAATTTGCTCCTATGTTTTCTTCTGAACTATTTGTAATTTTAGCTTTTAGATATAGGTCTAAAACTTTTAATAATTATTGTACACAGTGTGAGGTAAGAAATGATATTCAGTTTTTCCTCAAAGATATCCATTATTTAAGCACCATTTGTTTAAATGACTTTTGTTTCCCCATTGAAATATCTTGGTTCTTATGCTTAAAAAAATGACTATATGTATATAGTAAAAATAAGATGAAATAAAAAACAGTTCAGCTCAAAAAGTTAAGAATGTCATCCTTAAGTATTGCACTTATAAAAAAAGTCCTCCAACTATGTTCTTATTTTTAATAAGTGCTTTAGACATTTTTGATTCTTTACATTTCCATATAAATTTTAGAATCAGCTTGTTAATTTCTATAAAATAGTGACTGGAATTGCATTAAATCTATAGATCAATCTGGAGAAAATTGAGTCTTCTAACCCATGAAGATGGTATATCTCATCATTTATTTAGATTTTCTTTAATTTCTTTCAGTAATATTTTGCTGTTTTGTAGCTTTCACATACTTTGTTAACTTCTTTCCTAAGTGTTTTATGTTCTTTGATATATTGTATATACCATTTTAAATATTTTAATTTTCCAAATATTTTCTGGTAGTATTTAAAAGAACTTTACCTATTATCCTGCAACCTTGCTAAATTTACTTATTAGATTTTGTAGCTGCTTTGCAGATTCCTTAGGGTATTCTATATAAACAATCATGTCATCTGTAAATATAGTCAGTTTAACTTCTTCCTTTTTGATCTTTATGCCTTCTTTTTTCTTTCCTTATTTCAGTGGCTAGAACCACTATGTCATGAGACTGAGGAAGTTCCCTCCTATCCCTAGATTTCTGAGGGTTCTTTTTTTTTTTTTTAAATCACGAATGGACTTTGAATTTGGCAAATTCTTATTCTCCATTTATTGAAATGATCATTTGGTTTTTCTCCTTAATTCTTTTGATATTATTAATTATATTGATTGTTTTATTGATACATATGTATTGACTGTTTTATATGCTTTTGGGCTTCATTTGTAAATTTTATTAAGAATTTTTACATCTGTATTTATGAGGCATATTTGCTGATATTTTTCATTTTTTGTCATGTGTATCTAATTTCTTGACGTGGAACTTTAGGTTATTGAATTTTGCCCGCTATTTATTTTTCTTTTCTAACATATGCATTTAAACTATACATTTACTCCTAAGCACTGCTTTAGCTCATTCCACAAATTTTGATATGGAATATTTTTATTATCCTTCAGTTTTCCTAATTGTCCTTGTGATTTTTTTCTTGACTCATAGATTATTTAGAAGAGTCTTGTTATTATTTATTTCTAATTTAAATCTGTCATGGTAAGAGAATATGCCCTTTGAGATTTCCATCATTTTTTAGGCTACTACTTATTTATGTATCATCATATGCTCTGTTTTGGTGACTGTACCATGTGTCCTTGAGAATAATTTTCATTCTGAAACAGTTAGATATAAGATTCTATAAATATCAATTAAGTCAAGGTGATTGCTAGTATTGGTCAGAGTCTCTGTTTTTACTAGTTTTTTGTCTAGTTTTTTCTGATTACTGAAGTCTTTAAAATCTTTTGCTATGATTGTCAAATTGTCTATTTCTCCCTTTAATTATGTCAGATTTGCTTTCTTTATATCCTCTGTTATTAGGTGGATAACATTTATGATTGTTATGTCTTCATTAAAAGTTGATATTGTTATCATTATGAAATGTCTTTTATTTTTGGCAATCCTCTGTCTTAAAATCTACTTTATTTGATACTAACATAGCTATTCCAGCCTGCCATTCCTACTGTTTTCACTGTATTTTTTTAATCCATTACTTTCAATCTATCTGTCCTTATATTTAAAATGCATCTTTCATAAAAAGCATAAGGTTGGGTTTTGTTTTTTATTTTTTATCCATTGTGATAAACTTTGCCTTCTAATTTGCATATTTAGTGCAGTAAATTTAATGTAATTATTGATAAAGTTGGATATAGATCTACTATTTTATTATTTGTTTAATGTTTACTTCTCTGTTTTGTACTTCTGTTTCTCCATTCCTGCTTTCTTTTTAATCATAAGAATACATTTAGAATTTTATTTTACTTTATTACTGACTTTTCATATGATTCCTGACTTTTTGTATGATTCCTTAGTGGTTAAAAATTACTTAATTGATTAAAAATTACAAAATCAAAATTGTGTAAAATTACAATATCCATCCTTAACTTTTTAAAGTCTGCTTAGAGTTAAGCCATTATCACTTCAATAAACTGTAGAAACCTTGCAATAATATGCGTATATTTTCTGCTCCCCATTATGCTGTAGTTATAGTTAGCACATCAATGTACATGGAAAACACCAAAATTTTGTATTTTCTGTTTTAAACAGTCATAAGCATTTTTAAGAAATTAAGAGGAATATGAAATATCGTATATTTACCATTTCTAATAATCGTTATCATTTCTGAACATCCAAGCTTTGCTCTGGTATCATTTCCTTTTAGCCTGAGGGAATTTCTTTATCATTAATTGCAGTGGAGGTCTATTAGCAACAAGTTTATTAGTTTCTCTTTATCTTCATTATTCATTTTTAAAGTATAATTTTGCTGGCATACAGAATTCTGGGTTAGCATGGGGTTTGTTTGCTTTTATTTCAGCACATTATAATTATTGTCTCACTGTTTTCTGACATCTTTGTTTTCAAATGAGATGTCTATGGTCATTTGAATCATTTCTCACCTTTTTGTAATGTAATAATTTTTTCCTTATTTTCAAGATTTTTTCTCCCCCCCCGCCATGCCCCCTGCGCGAATTGACATCTATTATTTGTCTTTTTCCTTGAAAAAGAGCCATTTTTTTTTTAGGGCTTTGAACCGGTTCTGTGCAATTTAGTCATGGCCTAGGAAGTGTTATTGAAACAGACCTGAATTTTTAAAGTTACAGTAAACCTGAAAGGTAGGTGGAATGGGAAAAATTAAAGGTCAAAGCTCTGCTAGAAACTTAATCTCCCTCTTAGAGAACAAAGGCAGCATACATATTGCATAGCAACCAAATCTCTTGCCCTCAGATTTTGATCCAAAGCAGTGCTGCCCTACTCAAAGATGGTGGTGCCCTGCTTAAAGATGGGGGTGCCCTTCTCAATGATTGTGGCACCAAACTCAAAGATGGCCGCTGACCGTTCTGTTTTGAATGTGTGTTGCTCTCCTACAGTCCTGTCAATAATCCAGTCTCATGCATCAGGCTCCTGAAAGGGCTCACTGCGCCTCTTCAGAGTCAACCATTCCAGAGCTTTGAACTCATAATTTTTCCTGTTCCGGGTACTGTGCCAAATCTGCCAAATTGTAAAACTTCACGTTTGTTCCTGTTTTGCTTCATTGGCCATGACTGAACTGGTTCAGACTGGTTTGAATTCCTTTTTTTTTTTTCCTGGTTCTACTTATGTCAATTAATTTTGGATTGTATCCTGGACATTATATGATTTTTATGTTATAGAGTCTCTTAATTCTGTTATATTCTACTGAAGAGTGCTGATGTTTCCTTTCAGTAGGAAACTATCTTGAGTAGACTCAAACTGGCAGCTTTGACTGCCTGTGATGAGTGGTAGGCTCAGATCTCAGTGAAGCATGCTTTCAGAATGACCTGTCCATGTGTGGTTGAAGGATTAGTCAAAAGTTTTAGAAGAGTTTATGCACACAATTTGGAGTTCTCCTTTATCTGGCTCCCACTTTTCAGAATTTCTCCCTCACGTTCCTTGGTCCTGGTTGTCCCAGACATCTTTCCCTGATTTCTCTGGCCAAAAGACAATGGACTTTCTACCAGAGTTTTGCCATTCCATGTCACCATTGCAACTGTGACTTCCCTCAGAGCAAAGTCACTGAAGTGGGCAATATACTTCAGGCTGTTAATTTACTTCAGTTTCAACACCTATACAAAATATCCAGCTTTTGTTCATTCTTTAGAGCCTTCATATATTTGTTTTTTGTTTGCTTTATATTCATCAAGAGTTTATAGCTGTTATCTCCAGAGGGGTTAGTTTATTAGGGGTTTAGTCTGCCATACTGGAAACAGAATCCAAGCAGAGTATTATTGTTTTTAAATTCTCTACAGAAATGTTCTCTCTTATTTCCTGTACCTAGTATGAACTGATCCCACTGCCCCACCCTTAGAACGCTACTAAATTTTTCCACTTCATACTCTCTCTGTTTGATTCTCCCACTTTGCTTAATGATCTAAATCCATACATATTTCAACAAATGGAGTACCTGGGTGAACTCCAAACAACTTAAACAAAAGTTAATTTGGTTGGCTTTCATAACTAATAACTACATAGATAAGTCTGGTTTTAGGTAAATCTCTGGAGACAGCCGATGTCATCAGAATCCATATTTTCTCTCTTCATCTCTTAGCTCCACTTCCTCTGTGTTGATTCCACCCTCATGTGGGCTTTTACCTCATGGTCGTCATACTGCTGCAATAGCTTCAGCCTCTTGACTTCCTGTCTCAAGACCACTGTTTCCTACTAGCCCAAGAAAAATTATCATGGATGTTATTGGAGCTGACTGGATCACACAACCTTCCCAAAATAATTACTCTGGTTTCTATTTGCCCAGGTCTGCAGAATGGGTCCACCATTGTAGCTGGGATTTGAGACAACTCCACTACAAGCTATGTGCTGCAGGTTAAAGAGAGAGATTCCCCAGAGGGAAACTGGGCACAGGTAGAGAAAGTGGAATGGATTCCAGGAGACCAAAGTTCAGCATAATTCTACTACATAATTGCATTATCGATAGAGAACCCTGCTAGAAATAACAGCTTTTTAGACTTAGAAGTATACAATTAAGGAAAAAAATCCATTTTTAATTGGAATAATAGTGCACTGAAATACAGCAACTAATAAACATATGTTCAGGAAATGTAGTGAAGAAACTGATGTGTGGGTGTTGGGCAAAATATATTAAGTCCAGTCCTTTTAATTTCTTTCTCTTTTTGTTTGAAATTCATGGAAATTTGTCTGTAAGGCAACTGGATGTACTTGATGAAAGCAGATGGTTGTGTTCTCTTGCTTGGTGGCATAGAAAGCTGGCGCAGGAGGTGCAGATGGCCAGGTGGGGGAGGCATGAGAAATGTATGTGAGGCCAATGCTAATTTTAGGGATCATAGAATTTATGTAGACTTAAAACTTCTGGGATAGTTGTTCATCTCACAACTTCCAGTCTAAAACATTTGAAAATTGCTGTTGGTATTCAGACTTGACCTTATAGAGAAGGCAAACAAGAGAAGAGAGATGGATCAGTCTACCTTCCCATTTTTCAGGAGCTTTTTATGTTCCAATCAACTCTCTTTATGAGTACAGAATCTGGAGTTGAGTTATCTCATCTCCATTCTTTACAAGCAGTACGTGATATCTGAAAGTTATTCAACTTAACCAAAAAGCAATTTTATTGACTTAACACCCTATCCCTTTTGCCCTATTCACCTGACATGATATATATACCTTTTAAATTTATTTATTTTTACTGTCTCTCTCATAAACTCCTCACTAAAATAACAACTTTATGAAGGAAGACTACTTTGTTCTCTTTACTGTTGTATCTCGTTCATTAAGAACAATACCTGGCACAAAATAGACACTCAAAAGTATTTGCTGAATATTTTTTGAGTGTGTTTTGGATAAGCAGTGGAAAGTTAAAGATAACAGTAGTGACTTTGTTCACTTACCCATTGATGTA
Source organism: Trichechus manatus latirostris (assembly GCF_000243295.1). Lineage (NCBI taxonomy): Eukaryota > Metazoa > Chordata > Mammalia > Sirenia > Trichechidae > Trichechus > Trichechus manatus. Next base: position 1,395,815 of record NW_004444007.1, read on the forward strand.
TCATGAGTGTAGAACACTGCCCAGAAAATAGTAGATTCTTATTAACCGTTTGTTGAATGAATTAAACATATACATTTTCTTTGTGAAAGAGACAAAGTTAACTGCTTGATGGTGAAAGAAAGCAGGAGTGATGGTTGTTTGAGAAAAATGCTGAAGGCTTGGAATAATTACTGCAGGTAATTGTCAAAGTAGCTAATCAGAGACCCTAAAAGAGGATTTCCCAGCTGAGGAAACTCTGTATTTGTAATGGCCCCAGTCTACATGATTATATGATTTCCTCCAGAATTACTCAGCTATCAAGAACAAGGAATCAGATAGTTGTGTTGACCTAACATCCCCATTCTCACCCTGTGAAAGGATTCAACTACTGTTTAAATAAAATTTGCCATTGTGTGTCATGGAATATAGATGGCATAGGAAAAGAAACAACTCCATAGGGGGATGTTGGGACCGGAATGAAAGGCAATGGTACAGGGATTAGAAGATGAGGGCACAAGGATTAGGAGACCTAAGGAAATCAGAGAAGAGGAATAGTGGCAGGTGTGAGAGTCTGAAAAGGGGTTTTGCCGTACAGAATGTCCCTGAGCAGCACAAACAGTTTGTGTTTGACTACCGACCTAAATGTTGACGTTTCAAATTCACCCAGTGGCACTGGGGAAAGACCTCGTGATCTGCTTCCATACAGATTACAACCAAGAAAACCCTATGGAGCGGTTCTTTTCTGATATGTGGGGTCACCATGAGTCAGAATCGACTTGACAGCAACAGGTTTGGGGTTTGTTTTATTTTTGCCTGAGAATGAAATATTGGAATTTAGGAAGTATTGCAGTCTCTAGGTGATAAGTTTCAGCCTGAGGCCAAAGTCAAATGTCAGCAAAATGAAGTGGATCGTTGCTGTTGTTGTTTTTGTGGCATGGGTTGTGGATGGAGAAGGCCAAAAGAACTGAGAACTAAATTTCAGGGTGGGTCTTCGTGTAGATATTATAGTCTCCTCTGATGGCAGAGGAGTTGAGTTGGAGATGTGGACTCTAAGTCCGGTCCAATACCTCCAACAAATGAGACAGTACTGAGAAGTCTGTAGGTGACAGTAGATAAGAAGAGTGGGATTAGGAGTAGCACAACAATTAAAGCTTCAAAAGAGGAAAGGAGTGGGCAGTCAATGCCTTAGAAGTGTCAATAGGGAGCTAAGAGTTTGGGGTTGTGTGGGAGGGAGGATCAAATTAGAAAGTATGAAAAAGAGTTGGAGGCTTTGCAGTTGTACAAGAGTCACATTAGTGACTTGGACTAGAGCAGTAGAGGTGTAGGTGGCGAAGAATTATCATCTGGGGAACATTTTTAAAGGTAAAGGCAACAGAGTTGGCTGACAGAATTAGATGTAAGGCATGAAGCTCCTTGGTATTTGATCTGAACAACTGGGTGGATGATACTAGGTGGGGAAGACAAGTGGAATAGTTCGTTTGAAGGAGTGAAAAAGAGTTCTGTCTGGACTTTTTATAAATTTAAGAAATTTATTTGACAGCTATTTGGACATCCATAGTAGTACTGGGAACTGTGTCAACTGCTTTTACATATACCACATCATTGTTATTGTATTATCCTATCGATCTCATGAGATAGGTACTAATATTATTCCAACTGAACAGGTAAATTTTGGAGAAGCTAAGGAACTTGCCCAAAGTCGTATAGTTAAGAAGCTGCAGAGGCAAGATTTGAATCAAGGCTGTCTGAGTACAGAGCCCTAATTCTCAATCACTGTTCTATAAAAGTGGAAACTGATCTTATAAAGAGGATCCAGGTTTTACGGCTGTTAAAGCATATACAATTTGGGGGACCTCTCTGAGAAAAATGAGCCCCGGTGGCACAGTGGTTAAGCATCGGCTGCTAACTGAAAGGTCAGCAGTTCAAACCCACCAGCCGCTGAGTGAGTGAAAAATGTAGCAGTCTGCTTCTGTAAAGATTTCAGCTTTGGAAACCCTATGGGGCACTTCTACTCTGCCCTATAGGGTTGCTGTGAGTCGGAATCAACTTGATGGCAAAGAGTCTTTAAGAAAAAGAACGCAAAATCGCAACAGAATATTTAGAAGCGAGTATTTACAATGAGGACAGAAACTATAAAAAATTTTAAACTTTAAAAAGCTGCTCAATACCACACACATCAAAAAATATCTGGGAAATTTAGATAATTTTTAAAAGTTAGCAAATGGACATAATTCTATAGTATTTTTTCCTACAATTTTTGACTGAGTACTCTTTGATCATCTTTCCCCATAACACAGTTTTGTCATGCCATTTTATATAGAAAAAACAAGGAAACATAAATTAGTTACCAGTCTTCTATGTTTAAAATAGATCATTTTAAAATTATTGATAGTTAAGAGAAATTTGTCATACTATTGTGGCTTGGCGCTGCTATAATACTGGAAGCTATGCCACTGGTATTTCAAATACCAGCAGAGTCATGCATGTTGGACAAGTTTCAGAGGAGCTTCCAGACTAAAACAGACTAGGAAGACAGGCCTGGTGATCTACTTCCAAAAATCAGCCAATGAAAACTTATAGATCTCAACAGACATTGTCCAACTCACTTGCTTTGGACAAGTCATCAGGAGAGATAAATGGCTAGAAGAGGACATCATGTTTGGTGAAGCAGAGGGCCAATAAGGGCAGAGGAAACTCTCTGTGAGACGGATTGACTACAATAGCCACAAGGATGGAATCCATCTTACCAGCTGTCGTGAGGATGACAGAGACCTAGGCCATGTTTCGTTCTGCTATACACAAGATTGCCATGTTGACTCCATGGAAGTTTCACCATTTATCTTTATCTTTCTCTCTCTGTCTCTCTATCATCTATCAAAGTTTACTTTAGCCTCACAACTAATTAATGTAATACTGTGTAAATGTTAGGATTGTTTGTAAATTTATCTGGGGAATTTGGGAAAATATTCAAGTCTTGCAACAACATACAACCAAGTGATATGTTATTACGGCTTCTTCCTAGGGCTCTCAGAGTTCCCCTTGGAAGGGAGGAATAGGAAGCTCATTTCGTTTGCTTTGCAATGAACCACCTCTGGTACTGTTTTTGTTCCAAATAGGTGGGGACAGGAGGGATGGGGTTAGGAGGCTTTGGCTTTCTGTGCTGTAATTTGAGAGGTTAAAGCTTGGGCTTTAAATTGGAATCTTTGGTGGGGAGGGGGGATTGTCTGCTTTCTCTGACACACTGCTCAAAAGAATTGTCAGTTCTCCAACTGTGAGGTGAGAGCCTTGGGGTGAAAAAGGAGAAGCATGGAGAAAATTATGCTTTCTCACAGATTCCTCAACAACTGTTTAAAAAAATAATGACGCTGACATTACTTTTTCCATCTTTTTCAGCCCCCTGATGAATCAATTAAAATAAATATTTATCTTGACCAAGTTTTCTATTATTTTAGAATATTTTCTCTTTGAAAGAGGAAGCTAAGGGACAGGTAGAAAGAATAAACATCCTGTTTATAATTAACTGTTCAGTAATTGAAAGTCTTGCCATGATTATATTGCTACTTGAGGCACACTGTCATAAAGCAGTGATTGAACTTGGATTGTACTTGTTTTTCTTTTCTCGCAATTAATTTTCCGTCACCTGAAATAATTAAATGTTCAGGGCCTTTCTGCTATTGTATAGCAGCTGTGAAATGAGGGTAAGTTGGTTCACAGTTTTTATATCCCTAGGCCTGAAAGGTAGACAAGAACTGGAATAATCATTAAGAAAAGGGGACTGTTTTTCCTGGTTGGGGAAACATAAGAAATTTTAAAAAAAGAAACAATATGGAAAAGGGAAGAAAAAAGGTCAGGAAATTGGTATGAAAAAGTGGTTTTGGGGATGTTTGGAAACCCCATTAAGCCCATTTTTCCTTTCAGATACTTGGTAAGCTGAGAGGAGGCAATAGAGGCACCTCGATTCAATTTAACATGCTTAATAGAATTTCAGAATTCTGTGTAACTAGTATGGCCAATTTCCATCGGCCCAGGGCAGAATGTCATTCTTTAATTGGATACCCCAACGTGCCCAGGCTCAAGGCTCCCACCTGTTCAAATCAGCAGGAAGCCCAGTCTGATGTGTAAAAAAACAAAACAAAACAAAAAAACCTTGGTCCAAGCTTTCCTGTCTGCCTACCAAGGCAGTAGAAATCCCAACTCATCTGAGGCCTGGAGAGGCTCCAACAGGTCCCACTAATGGCAGCTCTCAGGGCTGCCGGTACACAGGCCACTTCCTGTGGCCCAAGAGGCAGGAAATCACCGAGCCCACTGCACCCGGGTGTGCTCTGTGCTCCTGTTTCTATTATGCTTGGTTAAAGGGTGGGGGAGGGAAAGAGAGCCCCTAAACTAGGTTGCTGGCATTAGCAAAGTATAGGCTTACAGGCAGGTGCAAATCTAGGATTTTGTGGGAACTGAATCTTACATAATTTGAGGAACTTTTCTAAGAAAAAAATATTACAAAATCATAAATATTAGGTACATAATTAAGTACAAAGGGGAATATTTATTTAGAATGAGAGAAAAATATCACATGTTGCAGAAAGCTTGGGAATTTTGGCCCCCTTTTTTTTTTTTTTTGAGATTCACTTCAGGCAATTTGCTGGAAATGCTTCGTAAGAATGCTTTTTCAGTGTAGTCTAGCTTTCCCTGCCCTCACTCCCGGAACACTAAACTTTCAGCAATCCTCCACACATCCAGGGGGCTGTGTAAGGGAAAACCCCAGCTGCCCTTCAGTTGAATTCGACTTATGGAACTCTTCTGTGTGTTGTAGTAGAACTGTGCTCCACAGGTTTTTCAATGGTCGATTTTTCAGAAATAGGTGGCCAGACCTTTTTAATCCAGGAGCCTCGAGCGGACTTGAAACTCCACCCTTCTGGTTAGCAGCTAAGCATGTTAACCGTTTGCATCATCCAGGGATTCATGTGTAAAGGAAGACCCTTCAAAAGTGTGTTCTATTAGCTTCATGGTAAATTTTCCTCTGCCCGTCTAGATGTCACCCGTCTTCTTTGAGTATATTGCTGAACATGTGAGGCTCTCTTAGCAAGGGGTTCTGCCAGAACTGCTTGGCCCTAATCATCCACATGCTTTGTGTATTGCCATCACTTGTTGGAGCCCAGGCAACTCTCAGAGACTGGCCCACCCAGACCATCAACTCTTGTTCCTCACTGCCTTGCTGGGGCTGGTCCTGCCAGTTAAATCCAGGCTATAGTGGTTTCTCAACATTTGAAAGAGGACATGACTTCCTTTAGACTTAATGGCTTTCTTTAATCTTTAGTGAAGATGACCCTTGACAAAATGAGTAGCTCTCTTACCACATACCAGAACCAAACAAACAAAAAGACAGTTGTCATTCAGATGATTCGGATGCATGGCGATCCCATGTGTGTCAGAGTAGAACTGTGCTCCATTGGGTTTTCAACGGCTAATTTTTCTTAAGTTAATTGCTAGAATTTTCTTCCAACTAACATATATCACTTTTATTCTATTCTATGTTATTTATTATTTGTATTGGTAGTAAAGGATATACAACGAAGAGTTTTCTCAATGCCAAGATTCTTCTACTACTACTCAACCTTCCTCCTTAATGTTATCAGTTTCTTGGGTAGAGTTAGAGAAATTTTTTTTTTTTTTTTGCAAATATAAACAGATGTGTGTGTGTGTGTGTAGTTTTTAGTGCTCCTTTTTTTTTTTTTTTTTAGTGCACTGGAATAGCTTACATGGCACACATATTCTCCATTCTTTGGTAATCCACTAGAATTCTTGATGAAATGATCTAGATATATTGCTTGCAGGAGAATTGGACAAGAAAGAAGCTCTTTAACATCTTTCTCTATTTCTTCTATAGTATCACCCAACTTTTCTTTTGTTAGCATTTGCTGGCACAATTTTCCTCTTCTTTTCTTTTAGCATATACTGTCATTTTGTTTTGTAATCCAATTAGTCATATTTATGTTACTCATAAGTTTAGCCTATTTACATTTATTGATATCACTGATTTATTCAGTTATATTATTTTAGATTTTCCATAGCTTTACAAATACCACTATATTTACTTTTGTGTTGTTAAATATAATCTTATTCTTACTCTTTGATTTGTTAAAGAGGAGATCAGCATATTTACTTCTAACTTTTGTCAGTTTTATACTTATTGCGGGTTATAATATTTGCATTTTTTTATCTGATGGGCTCTTAGTCCTAACATTTGTGTCAGTCTTTGTCCTATGGTTAAATAGAATCAATGGTCATCACAAGCTACTTTGCTGTGACTTTCAAGTCATTTCTCTGTTGGTTAAATCTTATTCTCCATTAGATTCCTCCAGAGGGACAGATGAGAACAATTGCCCTGAGTTTATGCATTTTGGTATTCCCATTAAATATATAGACTGAGGTAGTCTTTTATTTCATGAAAGTCTTAATGAAATATATCTCTAAATACTTGTTATGTCCCGTGTATTTCTTAAATTTATTCTTCTAGAACTCCTAGTATGATATATTGGGTCTCCTTGGTTTATATTCCATGTCTGTGAAAATGTGATGGGATACTTTTAGTTTTTTTGCTTTTGTTGGTTATTTCCTTTTCTCTCTGAGAAGGAGATGGGAAAAAAGGAAGTCAGTTTGCCCATGAGATGCAAATAAATCTTCCTTCAATATCCTTACCTAGATTGTGGTCAGACTTCAGTAAGTACTTTAACCAATGATCTTCCATCTCTCATTTGAAGTTATACTGGAATATGCAAAATGGGTGGTCATAGACTGTTGAAGTCAGTATAGATTCTGTTTCTGTTGGATTTTGAAGCAGAGTCTTGGTCCAGGGTATCAAGTGGCAATATGATTGGAGGAAAACCTGAAGCCCTCCAAAAATTATGCCATCCACTCAAAACATAGTATTATGTATTCTGCAGACTTTAAACTGTAAATTCGTTTTCATTTTTACCTGTCTGCTTATCCCCTTTCTCTTTACAAGACTTTCTGAAAAAAATCTGAAGATGCTTAATGTTAGCCTAAGAGAAAATCTCTACAAGAGTAGGAGTCACATTTTAGACTATAGGCTACAAAAGATTAACTCCCTGTAGAAGATATCTGACACTGGCAATGAGAAAGAGAGTGAACCAGACCGCCCCAGAAAGACAGAGCATAAGAACCTCAAGCCTCAGTGTAACGGGTTTATTTCCAAAAGGTGTAGTCCTTACACCAGAGAAAGAATTGCGTTGGCCAAAAAGTCCCCAGCATTATTGGTTTATCGTCTCTGGGTAGTGCAAATGGTTAAGTGCTCAACTACTAGCCAAAAGATTGGTGGTATGAACCCATTCAGAGGCAACTGAGGGAATGGGCCTGGTGATTTGCTTCCGGAAGGTCACAGCCTCGAAACCCCATGGAGCACAGTTCTAATCTGACACACGTGGGGTGGCCATGAGTTGGAATTGACCTGACGGCAACTAACAACAACATTATGGGTTCATACCAGGCCCAGGGCTGCCACACGGGCAGCTGACTCAACTCTGTGTCCAATTCCCCATTCTGTGGTTCCTTTGAGTGTCCACCTGTTTTCCTACTGTTATCAGGAAGAGGCTTGCCGGTGGTATTCTGTGACTGTCAGGCACAGGGACAGGGAAGGGCCACCAGACCCAGGACCTGTATGATAAAAGAGAAAAAAATCTAAGGGAAATGAGTAAAGCCTTTCAAGGGTGCCAAAACATACCTCTGTTTTAATTTCTCAGCTGTTCGCTGAGTTATGTGTCTGTTGTTCTATAGATATCACACATATTTTCCTGTTTTTATGTTTCCTCTTTACACTTTCTGTCAGAGATAGCGGAGAATGAAGTATTTCCCCTTGTACATACTGCAATCAATTTTGCTAGTACCCACGGATCTTAAAATAAAACCATCTTGACCCTCTCATAAAGGAAGGTATTTTCAATTGCTTGCTGATAGCTTGGAAGAACACATTTTTCATAGTCATATCCCTAGTAATTTGTGATGCATCTGGACATTTCATTATCAGTCATATTTTAGTGTCTATCCATCTCCACTCTTCCAAGTGCCTGTTTTTAACGTTAAGACAATAGAGTTTAACCAGTCAGTAAAAGAACATTCCAATATGTGGTGATTAAGAACATGTACCCTGCTGTCAGACACAGTGGTTCAGATGAGCAAGTTACATAATTCTCTATAAGCCTTGAAAACAAAGACCATGCCAGTCCCCACTGAATATGGCTTTTATGAGGATTCAATTTTTCCCTATAGTCAAAAACATTTATTGATACCCTCGTATGATAAGTGCTATGAAGAGAAATCATTTGAGATAAGGGGACAGAGAATAAAAACATGTCACTTTAGATATGGTTGTCAGAGAAAGCCTCTCTGGGAAGGATTTAATTGAGCAGAAATCCAAAAGAAATGAGAGAGTTAGTCGTACAAACACTGAGAGAGAGAAGTTTCCAGACAGAGGAAAGGGCAATTACAAGACATTGTATTGGGAATAGTATTGACATGTTTAAGAAACAGGGTGAATTGTGATGCCATTAATGAGATCATGATATGCTTATCACAGAGCTCAATAAATATTAGCAATTCTCCTCAGCATCTCAATCTCAGAAACAGAACTATTTCCACTTTTTTGTTTCTTTGTTTAACTTACCAAAAAAAAAACAAACCAAAACCCATTGCAGTCAAGTTGATTCCGACTCATAAGACACAGTAGAACTGCCCCACAGGGTTTCCAAGGCTGTAATCTTTATGGAAGCTGACTGTCACATCTTTCTCTTGTGGAGCAGCTGGTAGGTTTGAACCGCTGACCTTTCAGTAAACAGCTGAGCGCTTTAGCCATGGTGCCTAACGGTTCCTTTTGTTTAACTTAAGAGAATTAGACCAATCATGATGCAAACACTACCTGCAAACTCTTTTGTTCTTTAGGCAAACAGGCGCCTTCTTGTGAAGACAAACAAGCTGACTGGCTTACTCATAAGGATCAAGAAGTATCATTGGACAGAGTAAGGCTGGGCTCTTATGAATGTGAATTGTCCATATATGAAGGCCTTAAAAAGGTAAGGGCAGGGATGGAGTAGGGAGAGCTGTACTGGATACAAGTTGCCATAACCACAGTCTTTCTAGAGGGTTTCTAGGCCAAGAAGAAATCACAATTTATATGCAGAGTATGGTGTAGAAGGGTGTTTCTTGTCATTTCAAGTTTGTATTTATTACATGAGTAAAAGATATTGTAGAAAATTAAGAAGGTATAGATAGAAAGGATGAAAAGAACAAGGATGAGGAGGAGGAAGAGAAAATAGAAGGAAAAATTGTCTATTAGCTACCAACCAAACATAAGTACCATAAATGTTTTATTTATTCCTTTTTGACACAGATTATATGAATATGTACCTAGAGTTTTTAATGATATTATTAGTAATTTGCTATGTTCACTCAACGCTTGATCTTTAACATATTTTCATGACCATAAATGCATTTGACTACCTTCTTTATTGGCTGTATTGTTATCCATCATAAAATTGAGCAGTAATATACCCAATTATTGCAACTTCATGATCATCTCTATTTATAATGCTAACATGTTGTTCCTCTTCATATGGCAGCAATTGCACTTTCAGTATCCATGGAAGAAGAGAATACATGATAAAAATCTCCCATGAATTCAGTGACATCTTCAACGAATTCGTAGATTAGTGAAAAGAACAGCATCTATATACATTTGAAATATCAGATACATATATATACATATACACACACATACATATATACGCATGCATGTGAAACGTGTGTTTGGAGAGAGAGAGAGGAGAAGTACATTCAATCTACTGACAATGCTTGATACACAAATAGGCTTTTAGACTTCTTACAAAATTCTAGCTATCCACTGTTCCACTAAAGTGCAGCTACTCATGGATTAGGATGCAAGGCAGTGGTCCTCAAAGTGTAGTCTTAGGACCAGCAGCATCAGCATCACCTGGGAAATTGTTAGAAATAAAACTGTCAGGCCCCCATCCCGGACCTACTGAGTCAGAAGCTCTACTCTGTGATCCAGCAATTTGTGGTTTAGCAAGACCTCCAGGTGATCCTGATACATTGTCAAATTTGAAAACCAAGGAAACGGAAAGAGCATGGCGACTGAATCTTGTCACTTCCAGTAATTAGACACGTGACTTCTACCAGTTACTTATACCCCCTGAGCGACTGTTTTCTCATTTATGAAAAACTGAAAATGGAATCAAACAAACACATCTTATGTATAATCATAGAATTGTTGTAAACTCTAAATGACATAACCTATATGAAAGCAACTAGCAGTGCCTGATAGATGATATAAACATTCATTCAATGACCTTTTAGGTACCTACTATGTGCCAGGCACTGGAAGGAAAATTGAAGACAATATATTTTTTCTTGGCTCTCATCCAGCAAGGGAAGACTAGCAGTTTTTAGAAATCAATTAAATGTTCTACTTGCCTTAGATGGTTGGGGCCACAGGGAGTGTTTAATTCTATTTGGGAAGTGCAGAGAGTCCGGACAGGCTTTATAGAGAAAATGTTTAGCTATAGAGAGCCCAGAATAAGTTGTCTTGAAAGTGTGAAAAGTTGGAGATTATTGTGGTGGTGAGAAGAGATCACTATATATATATACATACATATATATATGTATATATATATATGTATGTATATATATAAAATCGCACATCTATGTATCTCTATCTCTACCTCTACCTATATCTATACCTATATTTATACCCATATGTCTCAGTCATCTAGTGCTGCTCTAACAGAAGTACCACAAGTGGATGGTTTTAACAGAGAAATTTATTGTCTTCACAGTCCAGTAGGCTAGAAGTCCAAATTCAGGGCGTCAGCTCCAGGAAAAGGCTCTCTCTCTGTCGGCCCTGGAGAAAGGTCCTTGTGATGCCTCAGTCTTTCCTTGGTCTGGGAGCATCTCAGCACAGGAAACTCAGGTCCAAAGGATGCGCTCTGCTCCCAGCACTGCTTTCTTGGTGGTGTGAGGTTCCCATGTGTCTCTGCTCGCTTCTCTCTTTTATATCTCAAAAGAGATTGCATTAAGACACTGATCTTGTCAACCTCATCAGTATAACCTCATCACAGTGATAGAATTTACAACACATAAGGAAATCACATCAGATAACACAATCATACAATACTGGGAATCATGACCTAGCCAAGTTGCTACACACATTTTTTGGGGGACACAATTCAATTCATGACACCATATATAGTCCTGAGTGGCACAGACAGTTAAGTACTCAACTACTAACTGAAAGGTTGGTGGTTCAAACTCACCAAGAGGTGCAGTGTAAGAAAGCCCTGGTGATCTGCTTCAAAAAGGTCACAGCCTTGAAATCCCTATGGAGCACAGCTCTGTTCTGCAACACATGGGGTCACCAAGAGTTGGCATCAACTCATCAGCAACTGGTTTGGTTTTTGGTATATATATATGTGTGTGTGTGTGTGTAAATATATATATATGTATACGTATGTGTGTATACATATATATGTGCGTATATATATATATATATATATATGACAACACAATTTACATTTGGATCAGATATCTGGTACAAGGGAAAGACAGAAGTCAAAGAGGGAAGCACAAGTATAAGAAGAAACAGAACTTGAGAAAGAAGAAAAGATAAGGCAAGAGAAATGAGCCAGATCCTGGAGGGCCTTAAATGGTTTTTATATTTCTAGCCTCCAAGCAATGTCACTGTCTTAGCCAGGGTTCTCTAGAGAAACAGAACCAGTAAGATATATATATATATATATATATAAACCAAACCTGTTGCCATGGAGTCAATTCTGACTTATAGCAACCCTATAGGACAGAGTAGAAATGCCCCATAGCGTTTCCAGGGAGCGGCTAGTAGATTCGAACTGCTGACGTTTTGGTTAGCAGCCAAGCTCTTAACCACTACCCGGCCAGAGAGAGAGAGATTTATTTTTCAGGAATTGGCTCACATGATTGTGGGTCTGGCAAGTCCAAATCTGTAGTTCAGGGAACAGGCTGGAAATTCTGGCGGTTTGTCTGCTTACAATCTTGAAGCAGAATCCTTCTTCCTCAGGAAATCTGTCTTTATTAAGACTTGCAACTGATTGAATGAGGCCCACCTACATTATGGAGGTTAATCTGCTGTACTTAAGGCCAGTTGATTTCAGTGCTAATCACATGTAAATACCTTCATAGCAACATCTAGACTATTATTTGACTGAACTACTAGGCATCATAGCCCAGTCAAATTGACTCATAAAATCAACCATCAGTTACTTTCTTTTTCTTTAGCATTTTTATGCTGGTGAAAACTAAGTTTTAAAGACAGCATTGATGGAGTGGGGGATGAAATCACTGAAGAGCTGTGACAAAATCTGGGGCCCAAAAAGAAGAGAAAAGGGGCCTCAGGATTTTTCATTTTTTGTTTTCTTAGCACTTGCTCTTATTCTCTGGCTGACTGCCTAATGGCTGACACGCCATCAGCTCTTTTGTACAAAATGGTGAAGTATGAGGGAAGGATGGGAGGAGAGAAGGAGGAAAGAAGAGGAGACAGCCCCTTGCGAATCCACCATATATAGGGCCAGGCAGCCTAAAGCAAATTTTTAGATGCACTGAAGTAAATCATTTATTGCCTTTGGATTTCTTTGGCTCCTTTGTGGCACATTATTTATGACTGAGTTCTTTGTTCCTAGTTATTTTTAATGACTTTGTTCCCAAACCAAGCCAGCACAGCCCCTGTGAAAATTGACCACTTTGTTCTGTTTATAAAGGACTATAGATTTACAAATGCCGAAAATAAAACCCCCAGAGTCCATAAAGTAGACATTCTTGGTCCTCTGTTACCTTACTGCACATTTTAAAATGTTTTCCCAGCCACAGTCATAATCATGGTTTACCGCATCGCCCAAAGATAGAGGCTTCAGAACATCCACTCCTGCAACCCAATTAAAAGCGAACGCTTGAGACCTCCCTTCTCTCTCCTCTCTGCTCTCCTGCTAGCACAGAAGTGATTATGTTTTATGTAAATGTTATACATGTGCATTCCATCTCCATAGCTCGGGGTTTGAAATTTTCCACTTTAGAAGACATTCATCACTTTCCCTTGGTTTTCCCAAACATGAAACAAATCTCATAGAATAAAAGAAAGTTATTTAGACACCATAATGTGCAGTTTCAATATAATTAAATTGCATACACATAGTCACACTCAGGGAAAAATAGGACATCAGCTTCTAATTTGCTACCAAACAAACATCATCTCCAGTTATTTTGCAGAGTTTAGGGTGGTAACTTCAGTAACTGAAGAGGGGGATAAACAAAGTTAGCATAAAATTATAGTCTGACACAACCTTCAATTCTGCATTTTAAGGCCTGGGTGAGCTCATCTGTCACGAGGCCTAAAATAAACAAGTGTCCAAGATGGAAACAACAGTGTCGCTAAACGTCATTGATGCAAGTGAGTCAAGCACCCAACCTGCTTTCTGCCTCAGCAAGGAGAAATTCTGAGGGGTTAGTCTCGTAATCCTCCTTTTAAGACATTAAGAAGTTTAAATAACTACAACAACATAAACACACAAACACTCAGACTTTTATTCCACTGTAAAATGTTGGCAAATAATCATGTTGATAGAACGTGAAACTTACTGAGTTGCCCAAGTTCTCAGCTGTAAGATGAATACGAGAGGTTTGGGTTTGTCAAAATACCCAATGGTTGGGGAATGGAAAGAGGGAATGAAATGAAGGATTGTCTCTCTGCAACAGATCAAGGTGCAAGGCCAATGCTAAGGAGCAAGTATCAAGGAGTTCAAGAGATGGGTCCAAAATAAATATGTTGCACAATGAATGACCTTGATAATACAGGGTTGTTTCCAAACTTTTTTTGTAGCTCTGCTAATTCTGTCTTAAACCAGCAATACTTGTAAAGATCTGCTACACTGATAAGGCCATTGTAAGCACACCGGAAAGAAATTTGTTAGAATATTGTTTCTTCATTCTGCCACTGTCAGACTTTCAAATCAACATGAACACATGAAGTCATTTCAAGGGATGATTCCTATATCCTCTCCTGTAAGGCTCTCCTAAATAGAGCAGCCTTAGACCATCAAGACTGGCATTCAGTGCCATCTCTAAGTTTCTCATTACGATGGGGACCCTGGTGCCTCCCTGACACCCACTGCAACACAACACTTCAGTCTATCTGTTTTTTTGGATTTAGCTTCTACTTTCTCCAAATTTACTGATTCGCTCTGAACGCTGTCTACTGTGATTCCAGTGAATTGGGCGTCCAAGCTGAGCCTCAATTTGGAAAGCAATTTGGTGAAAAAGCCAGCTTATTAATAGTGGACAAAGAATTTAAAGTGTTAGTCCTTGGAGAGGTTAGCTGTATTTTAACATAGACTCCTAGCTATACAGTGCCTTAAGCCAAAGATATTAAAACCTAATTATAGAATTTCTGGCACTAACAGACACTAGAGACATATGGAAGGGTGAAGGTACCGTCCTATTTTCCTGTTCTGCCTACTGTAAAACTCTACATCTGCAGTTATGCAACTGGTCATGCCTGCAGAAACAGCACACAACTGTGCTGCCTAATCTCACTTGTAACTCATGGTCCCTAACTAAGTTATGCCGTCTGGTAATTACACTTGTTTGTTACTCTCCCACTCTCCTTAAGAACTACATCTTATCTTCTCTCTACTTAACCCCTCCATAGGTCTTCCTACATTTTCACTCTCAGCTGAAGACCTTGCTTCTGATATCCATGAGAAAATAGAAGCAATCAGACAAGAATTATCACAAGTGCCCACCACCACATCAACTCACCTACTTGCTCCTATAGCATATATTTTACCTTTTTCTCTGTTACTATGGATGGAATGCCTATTGTATGTGCATATATGTGTACATACATGTACATATATGTACAGATTATACCTCTAAATCCCAAACAACCATGGGACTGCTTCTCTCGGCCAGGTCTTGCCCCCTGTGCTTAATGGTCCAGCTGTTAACCAGCAGCTTTGGGACAACCCTGGGCCAGTATCAGGGTTAGGCCAGCATTACAACTCTCGAGGCACAACTGTTTTACAGTTATCCCCTGTACAGTGTATACCCAAGACTCTGGGGGCAATCTCTCGGCCCATAGGATAGCCCTCCTCTCAATCCTTAGGACTGGTCCCCTCTCGGACTTAGGGCTACAGCTTTCAGCATAGCTGGGGCTTCTGCAGCTGCCAAAAGCAGACCAGCTTGGCCTCCATGCTGCTGCCTGCTCTGCTCAGGGATCTGGCTGCATGGGCCCAGACTGTGGCTGCTTCATCTTTACAGATGCCCAGCTTCGTTGGTAACCTCCTGCCCAGAGGTGCCCAGCTGTGCTCCATGGGCCAACTTGTCCACTTGTACCACTGCCCTGACTGCTGCTGTCTTTAGGCTGCATGGCTCCTGCCATTTGTGCCACGTTGGCCTTCTCTATAGCTGGGCCACCCTGGACCTTCAGTGTTATCAGCTCAGTGTTATACCCCTTGACTTGTATTATACCTCTATTATTCAGATCTAATAGGTCCTCAGCACAGGGACCCTGGGTCCAAAGGACATGGTCCTCTCCAGGCTCTTGTTTATTAGGTCTCCAAAAAACGTCTTTGAGATTGGCTACTTATATAGGAAAATTCTTTGTTAATTTTAAGGTGTGGCAATCCTAGCAGGATCGTAAACCAATGGATCCTTTGTTGTTATTGTTGGGTGCCCTTGAGTCAGTTCCAACTCATAGTGACCCTGTGTACAACAGAATGAAACACTGCCCAGTCCTGTGCCATCCTCATGATCACTGTTACGCTTGAGCCCATTGTTGCAGCCACTGGGTCAATCTATCTCATTGAGGGTCTTCTTCTTTTTCACTGACCCTGTACTTTACCAAGCATGATGTCCTTCTCCAGGGACTAGTCCCTCCTGATAACATGTCCAAAGTACGTGAGACTAAGTCTTGCCATCCTTACTTCTAAGAAGCGTTCTGACTGTACTTCTTCCAATACAGAGTTGTTTGTGCTTTTGGCAGTCCATGGAATATTCAACATTCTTCTCCGACACCTCAACTCAAAGACATCAATTCTTCTTCAGCCTTCCTAATTCATGGCCCAGCTTTTGCATGTATATGAGGCAATTGAAAACACCTGGTTTGGGTCAGGCACACCTTAGTCCTCAAGGTGACATCTTTGCTTTTTAACACTTTAATTAAAGAGGTTTTTTTTTTTTGCAGTGTATTTGCCCAATGCAATGGGTCATTTGATTTCTTGACTACTGCTTCCATGGGTGTTGATTGTGGATCCAAGTAAAAAGAAATTCTTGATAACTTTAATCTTTTCACCATTTATCATGATGTTGCTTATTAGTCCAGTTGTGAGGACCAATCATTTAGGTGGATCATAAACCAAACAATTTTCTATTGGGCGGATTGTAAGTCACTTAGGCAGACTGACTAATCACTTGGCAGATTGTGACCCGTCCAATTATTTTTGGAGAATCGCAAGCCCAGGACCAGAAAGCCCACATAAAAGAAAGCCATCGTATCACACCTGCACACCAGATCCCATCCCCTGTTGCCTTGTCAGGACAATGCTATAGCAAACTCTCCTATCTTTATTGCATCATCAGCGGTTGCCTCACTACTGAATGCTTCTTTTCAGCATAAACTGTGCTACTATATCTTCAAAACAGCAAACATTTTCTAGACTCGTTTCCACCTCCATGTATAAGCTCACTACTTCCTTTTATGCCAAAACTCCTTCAAAGAATTTTCTGTATATACGAACTGTTTTTTTTTTTCCTACTATCTTTCTTGAATCTGCTCTAATCAGGCCTTTGCCCCACAACTCCACCAAAAATGCCCTTTAAAAAAGTTTGCAACAGCTTCCACATTACTAAATCCCATGACCGATTCTCAATGTCCATCTTATTTGGCATAAGCATATGAAAGCTGATACCTTCTTCACTGACGCATTTTCTTACATGGCTTCTAAGCACAATGTTATCCTGATTTTCCTCCTGTCTTTCTGGTTGCCCCTTCCCCATCTCCTTTGCTAGTTCTTTACTCTGCTTTATCTTTAAACTGGTGAGCACCCAAAGCTAAGTCCTAGGACCTCTTCTCTTTTCTATCTGTACTAACTCTCTTGGTGACCTCTTCCATTTGCATATCTTTCAATACTACCTTGATGCTGATGACTTTCAAATTCATATATCCAGTTCCGCCTCTCACTAGAATTCCAGACTGGTATATATTCCTACCTGCTGTACATATCTACTTGGATTTCCAAAAGGCATCCTACATTTAACTTGTCAAAAACTGAGCTTTAGCCATTCTCCCCCAAATCTGTTTCTTTTGTAGTCTTCCCCATCTCAATAAATGGAAACAGTTTTCTTCCTGTTTTTCAGACCAAACACTTGAGGTCTTCTTCGACTCCTCTCTTTCTCTTATATCTGTATCTAATCAAGCCAAAAATTCCAGCAGCACTGCCACCACCCTGGTCTGTGTGACTACTGTTGTCTTGTTTGTGTTGTTATTGTAATCGCTTTTTAATTGGTCTCCCTGCCCCTTCCCTTGCCCCTCTGTAATCTATTTTCAACACAGCAGTTGGAGTAATCCTGTTAAAATTTCAGACAGACCATATTAATGACTTCCCATCGCTCTCAGAGTAAAATCCAAATTTTTATAGTAGGCCTTATCTGATCAGGTCTTCTCTAACTCTGATGTCTTACCTGAACACCCCCACCCCCACCTCTTGTTCACTTTATTCCAACATCATGAGTCTCTCTGTTGTAACTCAGACCTGCTGGGCATGACATTAGCATTTGCTCTTCTTTCTGCCTCAAATGCTCTTCCCTTGCTTTCTGTACCCAAAAGGTTTGCTCCCTCACCTATTATGTGCCTCTGGTCAAAAAGATTTACATTTTTCCGTACAGCTTTTCCTGACCACCGTTTTTAAACTGCATTTCCTTCCTTCACTCCCAGAATTCCTTAACTACCGATTTTTTATTTTTTCTATAGAAGTAATTACGTTTTATAACCTACATATTTTATTTCTTTATTGTCTGTTTTCTCCCACTAGATATTTCTGTTTTGTTCATTTATTTATTTCTTTTCTTTGTTTTGGGGGGCTGTTTTGAGTTACTAGAATGGTGGCAGGTCCCTAGGAGGCACACATTGTTTGCCTTCAACTGCTAACCCAAAAGTTGGTGTTCAAATCCACTCAGCAGTACCACAAAAAAAAAGCCGGGGGGAGCTGGCGATCTGCTTCTGTTGAGATTACAGCCAAGAAAATCCTGTGGAGCTGCTCTACTCTGTAATACATGGGTCATCATGAGTCGGAATTAACTCAATTACAACCAGCAACAACAACCAGGAAGAGCATGGTGACATAAGGTAGGTAGGTCCTCAATAAATTTTTATTAAAATATTAAAAGAATCCTTCAAATAATGCCAGTTTTATTACTTATAAGACCAGCCAGTCTATAGTTCCCTATGGACATTAATAAAAACAGATACGAGGAGTCCAGAAGAAAGTAGCCCAGGCTTGCAGCTCTGGTACAATAAGGACTCATAACTGAAGAAAAGGAAGGCGTCCTAAAAAACCTGTGGCCTTCCAGAGAGGTCTGATGCCCCACTGCACTGGCTTCATGGCTCCATGAACCAGTCCACATATTCATTAGGTCTGGCCCCCAGAACCAACAGGAGTCATTCTATAATATTCAGGGACTAGTACCTAGGAAGAAAGAAACCATTTTAAAGATTGGTTTACTAAAAATTAACCAAGAGCATACATTTTTCTAAACTAATTAAAAGTTCAACCACACAGTCCATATTTCCAAATCACAATGATATTCCACGTAATGGAAAAACACATCTGGCATTTAAAAATATTAGAGTTAATGCTATCAATTTCATTCTCCCTCTATATTTTGGCTTAAAAGAAAAGCTTGCCTCCAGACTAACTCTTTGTAAACCCACTCTGACTTTGAGACCATTCTAACTCCTCAAACCTAGCTTAGAATTAGACTTCTCACAGTACCAACAAAGAAAATGACTTGGTTAAAGAGAGAAAATAAAACTTTTCTTCTTCTCTCTTTGAATTGAGGATGTACACTGCTCTGAAGACCTTCAGCTATGATTATGTGTTATCTAAAAGCTGATCCTGTTGGATCTGTAACAACGCACACTGGTATTCACCATTCATTTCTGTCCTCAGTCTGGCTTTTCTGGGGAGAGGGGAGGATATTAAGTTGAAAAGAAAAAAAAAAAAAACTTCTAAGAAATAAATAGCTTCAGCAGACAAGAATATGACTGACTCCGCCAAGACTGTCTCAAAGACTGGGATGATTCACCTTCCATTCATAGAGATTGCAACAAATTCTCATACACAGAGGATTCATTATCCTCTTTCATAAGGTCAGATTGGGTCTATGGCTCATTGGAGAGGCTGAATCACAAAAATGACACAGCACCTCATAGCCTAAAGAGGAATATAAAATTGCCCACCTTATTATTTTCAGAGAGAAAATATCTTACCTTCATGAAACATGCAGGTGGTATAAGGGCACACCTAAGGGACAGGGCATTCAGGCAGGGGCATCTTAGAAACCCAGACTGAGTTGATGTGGTGTCAAAACTTCCAGAGAGTTTGGAAAAATCCACAGGGCATTACTTTTTTTTTTTTTAACTCTCTTGGAACAATTTGGTATCATAAAGTGGTAGTCTGGGTCTCGGCTTTTTGTAGAAAACTAATCAATGATTCAATGCCAAATAATTTCTAAGTAGTAGCATCTCTTACAAGGAACCCTGGTTGAGCAACGGTTAAGGGCTTAGCTGCTAACTAAAAAGCTAGCGGTTTAAACCCATCCAGTGGCTCTGCAGGAGGAAGACCTGGCCATCTGCGGTTGTAAAGATTACAGCCTAGAAAACCCAGTAAGGCAGTTCTACTCCGTCATAAGGGGTTACTATGAGTTGAAATTGACTTGATCGCCCTGAACAACAGCAAGCATTTCTTACAATCCCTTTACTGCCCAAAACAAGATACACACTTTAAGTTCCCAAGCAAGAAACACTGGGGCCCCCGGGCAGAGGTAAGAGTGCTCATTTCTTTCTGTTGTTGTTTCTTTTAACAAGAAGTATTTTTGGTTTCTGCTCCATAATATGAGCGTTGGTTTACTCGCATTTTCCTCAGCTGCTGAAGTTGCCAAATGCATGTAGCATCCTCCTTTTGCAACTAAATTTACTGCTGCTTTTAATTTTCTCCCCTCTGAGTCTCACCAGCTTCTTTGGGTACCACGCACTAGAGTTCAGAGGCCAGCTTAAAAAAAAAAAAACTTGGTTAGGAACAACATCTGAAGAGCTTTGCAAGGCTGCATCAATATGCATAGACACACTCACAGTATCTGTATCAAAAAGGGTTAAGAACTCCTGAACAGAGTTTCAAGGTCAGTGGTTTGCTTTCATCCCTTTCCAACACTTTGCATAGCTGGCAGCCTTCCATTCTTTGGAGAGTGGAGGACAGCAGAGTGCACAAGATTTCACAGTCTCAGCCAAAATTTCCATAATCACATCAACAGATGGAATAATAATCACCACCGAAGTTACTGCGCAATCTTTCAGATCCAAGGAAACTTCCTTCTGCTTCATTTCAAAACCATTTCTGCTGACAATTTAAACATAAGGTATTCTTATTTTCTGGAAATGTTGCAAGTCGAAGGGATTCTAAAATATCTGAAAAGTGTAACACCATCTTTGAATACAGTGCTGTGAGGGAGCCATCGTATGAATGTGTGCAGGGACCTAGGCTGAGGCCGGGCCTTTCTGAGTGCTCCCCAGGAACACTGTTATTTCCTTGGGAGCTGGAGGCAGTGATTGTGAGGCCTGTCACTCTCTGCAGTGCTATCTCCTGGCCACCTGGGCTCTATCTCATGCCTTTGTTCACAAGGAACCACATCACATCTAAGGCTTGCCAGGCTGTTTTATTCACAGCTGTGGTTCTAATCAAGACTGTGCTTGAGGATGTGCTCCTCTAAGTCTCTAGCTAGCAGATTCTCTCTGCTTTTTATTCTTTCATGGGAAAAAGACAATTATGTGTGTTATATGAGTCTCTGGGTGGCCCAAATGGTTAAGTGCTCGACTACTAGCCAAAGGTTGGTGGTTTGAGCCCACCTAGAGACTCCACAGGAGTCAGGGCTGGCAATCTGCTTCTGAAAGACAACAGCCTTGAAAACCTTGTGGAGCAACTTTCCTCTGTACACACGGGGTCACCATGAGTCAGAATCGACTCAGTGGCAACTAACAACAACAACAACACGGGTTATATTGCAGAGCATCTCAGATCAATATGCTTGGGACAGTGCTTTCTAGAATCGAGTATGTTAGGGTGTCTCGAGGGAGACTGACAATGCTGATTTCTAGACAATAGCTCTAGATCTGCCCAAGAAGCCTGAAGGGAAGGGTATGACACATTTAAGTTACACCCATAAAGTTGGATAGCACCTCTGTTGAAATTTCACTTTGACACTGGTGAAGGTTTAGGTTTTATTGATACCATGCATTTCTTGTGAGTGTATGGAATTAATTTTTCTAATTATTCATCTATGAGAAGATCTTTTACCAATTTAATGTTCAGATTACATTCGTGGACAATTGGAGTAACCATCAAAGTACAGTATAAGCATAAATCTCTCTTCTACACTTAAGAATTCATGAAAGGCCTCACAGTAACTACTGCATATGTCTTTATGACATAATCTACTGAAGAGATAGTGAAAACAAGGGGAAAAGGAATACATTAATTCAGTAGAAAAACAAAATTTAATAAAGCAACTGGTTCATTATTGAGTAGATTTCTCCCGATCTCATTCCCACTTGGTTATTTCTTTTTTGATTCTTTTCTTCCCATGTCTATTGAGAGTTTTTGTACGTCTAATACCCTTCCAGACACTAAGGAGAATAGAAAGAATCTTTCTTCCTCTCTGAACGAAGGTTGCATTTTTTTACATGGCTTCAACAGTGCCCTTATTCTGAAATCTATATTTTCGACAGCATCCTCTCTTTAAAGCTTCAAACTAACATTAACAATTATATCTATAAAAAACTTTGGAGGGACAGTTAGGTTACCAGATAAAATGAAGAAGGCACAGTTAAATTTGACCCATACTTATGGGACATAGTTATACTAAAAAAATCACTCATTGTTTATCTGACATTTAAATTTAATGGAGCTTCCTGTATTTTTATTTGTTAATTCTGGCAACCCTAGAGGTGGGGGGTTGGGATGTTTTATGTTGTGTTTTCATCTCTACATTTTCCCTTCTAATTGTGAGCAGTAATCCATCCCTAAGCATTTTTGGTCTCTAGGATTTTTATAGGATATAAAATCCAAGTTGAAATCGAAAAGATTATGCTTTTTGTTTAAAGGGGAGAGAACAGAAGGAATAGTGACCTGAAGGAGATCTTTCCCTTAGATGGAGAGTGGTCAAAGGTTGGTAGGTCTTGCATTTATCAGGGGTTAGTGCGTTGTTTGGAGCCCTGGTGGCACAATAATTAAGCACTCAGCTGCTAACCAAAGGTGGATGGTTCGACCCCACCAACTGCTCCACGGGAGAAAAGATTTGGTGATCTGCTCCTCTAAAGCTTACAGCCTAGGAAACCCTATGGTGTAGTTCTGCTCCCTCATATAAAGTTGCTATGATTTGGAATTGACTTGACAGCACTCAACAACAGTGAATTGCTGGGAAGTAGCACATCAGGGCAATGGCAAAACTTTGAAGAGGATGGTTTGGAGGGTGGTGCACCTAGGGAGATGACAACGTGACACCAAGGTTCACATGCCTGAGCAGTGACACAGAAGCAGTGGAGACATCAGACCTGAAGGTACTCTATGCATTGCAATATTGGGTGCTTCAGTGGAAACCAGTGATGGCTGATTAGTGGAGGGTTTACCTTGATGGTTTGACATCAAATAATACACAGAAACATAGCATCAGGGGAACCCAGTTTATAGACTGTGATTGAATTTCCTCCTGTGCACAGAAGGATGGGGACTTAGGGTCAAATATAATTTGATTTAAAGGGAGTAATGAAATGAGATAATTCTTCCATACTGCAAATGTGATATCAAATTCATACCCTTTTTTGGCAGACACTGATATTTATTTACCCAACAGCCACTTCTTTCCCCAAATTTATACATGCTGGCAGAGATGGAAAGGAGCCCTTGTGGTACAGTGGTTAAGCACTTGGCTGCTAACTGAAAGGTCAGAAGTTTGAACCCATCTTTCAGTTCCAAGGGTTTCCGAGGAGTGACTGGTAGATTCTAACTGCAGACCTTTTGGTTAGCAGCCAGAGGTCTTAACTACCGCACCAGCAGGGCTCCAAATTGGGAAAAGAAGCTGATATTTATGGGAAAAAGATTTGGCAGTCTGCTTCTGTATAAAGATTTACAGCCTTGGGAACCCTATAAACCAAACCAAATGCTTTGACGTCAAGTCGACGCCAACTCATGGAAACGATACGAGGCAGTTCTACTCTGTCCTATAGGGTTTCTATGAGTTGGAATTGACTCGACGGCAATGGGTTTGAGTTTGGCAGAGATGGCCTTTGCTTAGAGATGCTGAACATTCTAGAAACTGCTATCCCAGCCTCCTTATACACAATGGGAGCATGATCTAATCTAGGCTAATGGAACCTAGAGATTTCTAAAAAGAGAAAGAAAAGAGAAAAGGCCTGCAAAAAGAAACTATTGTTAAAATTAAACAACTCCCCCAGTAGTCTAGACAACTCTTTAAGACTTTGATTGTCTTATCATTAAATATATCCCTGTAAACCAACCTCATTTATCCCTCAAGAATACCCCTTCTTGTTTTCTCAAAGACCTTGCTGACTTCAAAGTAACAGATGATAAATGTGTAATCTAAAAGTTTCTTTTTCCCAAGATCCGTATCTCTGTATTTTGTGTATTCCACGTGACTTGGTCTTCTGCTCTACTGTATAACCTTCAAATAACCAGATGTACATTCTTTCTTTTGTCGCAAGATTATAAATGACATATAAGCAAAAAACCACTTTGTTATAGCCACAGTGGTTTCTCTAGAACTGACTGCCTGTTTGCAAACTTTTCTCTCTCTATTTCTCTCTCACTCTTAATAGCTGAATTCTTTCATTGTCAAAGTCTTATTGTTTTTAACACTACCATCCTGCCTTTGAATTTAGTTATGAGAATATGTCACCTGGATTTCTGGCAGCCATCTTTTGGTTGTGAGGGGATAATTCTTTGAAAAAACAAACAAACAATATATTAATGAAGAGGGAAGGGAAAGATGGAAGGAACCAGAGATTATGATAATATCGATGAGCCACTCACTAATCAATTCTGCAACCACCCTACTTCAGGACTTTTTATTTGATGAGATAATTATCTTTTTTAGTTGGTTATTCCATTGTTTGCTTCTAAAAGAATTCCAAATGTGCTAACTTTGGCAGTACCTATAAAAGAACACCAAATGATACGGTATTACTGTCACAGGTTGGATTCTGTAGCAGCAGATGCTGAGATGGAGTTTGGGTGGAAAATGTTTATTTAAGGACCAACAAATGTAAAAAGGAAGAGGGAGGCAGCAGAATTGGGTAGAGGAATAAGTTGAACTGGTGGAGAACTCTAGAGCCAAGTGCTGCTTATTGGAGTGTCTTGCAACAGGTCACAATGTCAGTCACCAAATGCAGACTGCTCCAGAAAGGGGCGTGACCTCAAGCAAAGGAGTTCTCCAAAGCTGAGATAGAGCTGATGGACAAAACAGCTGGATGCTGACTTCTGAACGCATGCGCTGCTGCTAAACCACAAGGCCTTCTTTGATGGACGTTCTGGATTAAATTATGTCCTAACCCCTGTACCTGTGAAAGTGACCTTGTTTGGAAATAGGGTTTTTCTCTTGTTATCATTTAAGTCAAATGAGGTCATACTGAAGTGGTGGTGGTGGTGGGGTCCTAACCCTAATCTAGTCTGATAAAAAGACAGAACAGATAGGGAAACAGAATTACATATACAGGAGAAAGACACCGCGTTTAATAGATTAGCCTGCAAGCCTAGGAACACCAAGAAAAACCAAGAAACACCTGGGACTAGCCCGAAAAAGCTTTCCCTGAGCTGACAGAGAGACAGCTTATCCATGCTGACTCTCTGAATTTGGACTTTTAGCCTCCAGAACCATGAGAAAATAAATTTTTGTTCTTTAACTTACCCACTTTGAGGTATTTTGTTATGGCAGCCCTAGGAAACTAACATTGTGCTTATCTGTCTGTGGGTCCACAATCGCTATACACACGCATGCATATGTACATACACATATAAATAAGTGCACATATATATGTGTACTACCTGCCAAACTGAACTCCACCTGGATATTCTAACTCCTAAAATTCAGCACGATCAAAATTAAAAGATAGCCCCTGTCTCAGGTCAATAACCTATGACTGACTTTTCAAAGTTATCTTTGATATATCTTTCCTCCTCATCTCCACCCAGTCAAGGCCTTAAGCCTAGTAGTTAGTGTCTTACTTCAGTTCCGATTTGTTTCATTTCCATTGATATTACTGAAATTTAAGCCTCATTATGCTTCAGCTAAGGTTAAGGTCAAAGCCTTCCATCTGGTCTCCTAACGTTCAGTTTCTTCTCTTGCATACTATTATCAGATTTTTCCTACGACAAAGTTCTCATTATGGGGTTTCGCCTCTTTAAAACCATTTATGCCTTCCTTTCCTTGCTATTAAATTTGGGCAATCTTTTTAGTTTGTCTCTAAGTCCCTTCAGGATCCTGCCCCTTATGTATTCTTCCAGATAAACAGTCAATTAGTAAATTCCAGTGTGAAGCATTCTATTTCTTACCTCTCTGTATTCAAACCATGTCACTTTGGAAATCTCTTTCTTTGCCCTTATTTATGCCTTCTGAAATTTTTATTTATTTTTTTACTGTTGTGGTTTAAATGAAGTTTACTTTTCAAGTTAGTCTTCCACACAAAAATTTATACATACATTGTTATGTGACTGTAATTGCTCGCCCATACTGTGACAACACACTCCTCCTTTCCACCCCTGATTCCTCATGTCCATTCAACCATCTCCTAACCCTCTCTGCCTTCCCATCTCACCTCCGGACAGAAGCTGCCCATTTAGTCACTTGTATCTACTTGAGCTAAGAGGCACACTCCTCACAAGTATCACTTTATGTCCCACAGTCCAGTCCAATCCCTGTCTGAAGAGTTGGCCACAGAATTTGTTTTAATTCTGGGCTGATAGAGAATCCAGGGGCATGATTTCCGGGATTCGTCCAGTCTGAGTCAGACCATTAAGTCTGGTCTTCTTACTAGAATTTGAGTTCTACACCCCACCTTTCTTCTGCTCCATCCGAGACTCTCTGTTGTGTTCCTGTCAGGGTGGTCATTGGTGGTAGCTGGGCATTATCTAGTTCTTCTGGTCTCAGGCTGATGAAGTCTCTGGTTTATGTGGCCCTTTTTGTCCCTTGGCCTAATACTTTCCTTATGTCTTTGATGTTCTTCATTCTCCTTAATTCCAGGTGGTTGGGACCAATTAATGCATCTTAGATGGCCGCTTGCAAGCTTTTAAGACCCCAGACTCCACTCACCAAAGTAGGACGCAGAACATTTTCTTAATAAGTTTTGTTATGCCAATTGACCTAGATGTCCCCTTAAAGCATGGTCTCCAGACCTCTACCCCAGCTACTCTGTCCCTAGAAGTGTTTGATTGTATTCAGGAAACTTCTTAGCTTTGGTTTAGTCCAGTTGTGCTGACTTCCCTGTAGTGTGTGCTGTCCTTCCCTTCACCTA
>NW_004444007.1:1422795-1424034 GCF_000243295.1 Trichechus manatus latirostris
GTTGGGTGGAGTGTTCAGTATATGTCTATGAGATCAAGTTGGTTGATTGTAGCATTTATCTTTTCTGTGTCTTTGTTTAGCTTCTTTCTGGATGTTCTATCCTTCACCAAAAGTGGTCTGTTGAAGTCTACTACTATCGTGTAGCTGTCTATCTATCTTTTCAGTGCTGTTAGAGTTTGTTTTATGTATTTTGGAGCCCTGCATTGGGTGCATAAATATTTATTACAGTTATGTCCTCCCAGTGTATTGACCCTGTCATCATTATATAGTGTCCTTCCTTATCCTTTGTGGTGGATTTTACTTTAAAGTCTATTTTGTCAGAGATTAATATTGCCGCTCCTGCTCTTTTTTGGGTGTTGTTTGCTTGATATATTTTTTTCCATCCCCTGAGTTTTAGTTTGTTTGTGTCTTTAAGTCTAAGGTGCGACTCTTGTAGGCAGCATATAGATGGATTGTGTTTTTTTATCCAATCTGCCCCTGTCTGTCTCTTTATTGGTGCATTTAATCCATTCACATTCATCGTAATTATTGACAGGTATGAGTTTAGTGCTATCATTTTGATGTCTTTTTTTGTGTGTTGTTCACAGTTTCTTTGTTCCACTTAATTTTTTGTGTTGAGTCATTTTTCTTTATGTATTTTCTTTTCATCTTTTTCATTGTTGTTTATTTTGTGTTTGCTGAGTCTTTATATTTTTCTAGTTTTTTATTTTGAGGTGTAGGATTGTTAGTTTCCTTTATGGTTACCTTAATATTTACCCATATTTTTCTAAGTTTATAGCACTTTTATTTCTTTGTATCTCCTTGACTTCCTCTCCATATGAAAAATCTATGTCTGCATTTTTTAAGTCCTTCTCTTTTGTTTTAACGTTGTCACCTTTTACATATTGACATCTGTTTCCCTATTTTCAGTGTTTTAGCTTTGATTTACTTTTGTGACTTCACTGTCTGGGTTGATGTCTGGTTGCTCTGTCCTGTATTCTAGTCTTGGGTTGTTTTCTGATGTTACTGATTTTCTGACCAGAGGACTCCCTTTAGTATTTCTTGTAATTTTCATTTGGTTTTATCAAATTCCCTAAACTTCTGTTTATCTGGAAATGCCCTAATTTCGCCATCATTTTTGAGAGACAATTTTGCTGGATTTATCATTCTTGGCTGGCATTTTTTTCCTTCAAGGCTTTGTATATGTCATCCCATTGCCTTCTTGCCTGTATGGTTTCTGCTGAGTAGTCTGAGCTTAGT
>NW_004444007.1:1424134-1425144 GCF_000243295.1 Trichechus manatus latirostris
AACCTTTTCTTGAATTCTTATAATAGTGGTCTTATACAATATCTGTCCTTCTGTGACTGACTAAATTCACTCAGCATAATGACCTCCAGCTTCCTCCATGTTATAAGATGTTTCATAGCTTCATTGTTGTTCTTTATTGTTGCGTAGTATTCCATTGTGTGGATATACCATAATTTGTTTATCCATTCATTCGCTGATGGGCAGTTAGGCTATTTCCATTTTTTGCTATTATTAACAGTGCTGCAATGAACATGGGTGTGCGTATACCTATTCCCATGACGACTCTTATTTCTCTAGGATATATTCCAAGGAGTGGGATAGCTGGATCATATGGTACTTCAATTTCTAGCTTTTTAAGGAAGAGTCAAATCGATTTCCCAAGTGGTTGTACCATTTTACATTCCCACTAACAGTGTATAAGTGTTCCAGTCTCTCCACAACCTCTTCAGCATTTATTTTTTTGTGTGTGTTTTATGGATTAACGCTAGCGTTGTTGAGGTGAGATGATATCTCATTGAGTTTTGATCTGCATTTCTCTAACAGTTAATGATCCTGAGCATTTCCTCATGTGTCTGTTAGCTGCCTGAATATCTTCTTTGGCAAAGTGCCTGTTCATACCCTTTGCCCATTTTTCAATTGGGTTGTCTTTTTGTTGTTGAGGTTTTGCAGTATCTTGTAGATTTTAGAGACTAGACGCTGATTGGATTTGTCGTAGCCAAAAATTTTTTCCCAGTCTGTAGGTTGTCTTTTGACTCTTCTGGTGAAGACTTTTGATGAGCATAAGTGTTTGATTTTTAGGAACTCCCAGTTATCTAGTGTCTCTTCTGGTGCTTGTGCATTGTTACTTATGGTTCGTATTGTGCTTATGCCATGTATTAGGGCTCCTAGCGTTGTCCTTATTTTTTCTTCCATGATCTTTATCATTTTTGATTTTATATTTAAGTATTTGATCCATTTTGAGTTAGTTTTTGTGCATGGTGTGAGGTATGGGTCTTGTTTCAGTTTTTTGC
>NW_004444007.1:1425493-1454014 GCF_000243295.1 Trichechus manatus latirostris
GTTGCAGTACTGCAATCACTTGTAGGTTACTCCTCTTGATAGAGTCCCACATAATTCTTAGCGTTTCTTCATTTTTTTAAATCCTTTTATCTGGTTTTTCCTCACATAAGTTGGTGTCAAGTGCTTCATCTTCAATCTCATTAACTGTAACTTCCATTGCCTCAGTTCTGCTCTTATGACTTTCTATTGAGTTGACTAATTCTGAAATTTTATTGTTAATCTTCTGGATTTCTGATTTCTGTTTCTCTATGGATTCTTGCAGCCTGTTAAATTTGTCATTATGCTCTTCTCTAACCTTTTTAATTTCCTCTATTGTGTTTTCTGTGTTTTGATTAATTTCCTTCCTAATTTCTTGAAGAGTTCTGTACATTAATCTTTTGTATTCTGCCTCTGGTAATTCTAAGAAATTATTCTCCTCTTGAAAATTTCTAAATTCTTTATTTTGGGAGCTTGCTGAAGCCATCATGGATTGCTTCTTAACGTGATTTGATATTGACTGTTCTCTCTGAGCCATCAGTAAGTTATTATATTTATTTATTTTATATTTGCTTACTGTATCCTAGCTTCTTGTTTTGTTTTGATATGCCCAAATAGGCTGCTCATATGGGCTACTTTGATTATTGGCACCTTTGAAGCTCTAATGTCCTGTCACCAGGTGATTAGATATGTTACTAGCTATGTGAGCTCAGGAGTCCACCCACTCCTCCACTATGGATTCAGCTCAGGTGCCCAGGTAGGTAGCCACCACGTGTGTGGTGTAGGTTCTCACTCACAGTCGTAGACAGGCATGGGTGATTGTTGTAGGCAGAGGCATCTTGCTGCCGCCAGGGGACACACTCTGAGCAAGACGGGGGGCTGATGGCTGCCCCCGAGTGTCCAGGAGGAAGTCGTGTCCTTGTTCCCTAGAGTGCTTTGGTGGGTGGGTTTTGCAGCCAGACTATGAGCACCTAATGCTGTTGGCTATAAGGACTGGGTGCACCTCTTATTCATGGGCCCCTCTCACACATGGCTAGGTGGCGTGGGTGGATCCACCAGTCCTCAGGCCCCTGATGCAAGTAGGTGAAGACCCTGCTTAGTGGGCAGAGCAGTGTCAAATGTCAAGAACCTGCCACTTCCCAGCTGAAACAGTTGAAGTTAGACTTCCAGAATATACCCTGTTGTAGTGCAGTAATGAGGGCCTAGACTGTTGAAATGGGCTGACAAAAGTCTATGCAGGGGAAAGGCGCTCAAAGTCCGTGGATCCCTTATGCCTGTGCCTAGGCAAAGGAGTTGTGCCTACCGTGGATAGGGATAGGGGAGCCGGCAGTTTATTTTTTCCTGTTTGTTAATTTGTTCACTCTCCAAGGCAGGGAGAATGGTTCCAGGCTTGTGATGGATCCTTCTTCTGGCCCAGGGGACTCAGCAATTGCTGAAGCTTGTCTGGGACCCAGTGCAAAGAAGGGAGCGGGGAAGTAAATTGAAAAGAGGTTTTTCCCTAAGGGGGGTGTTTCTGATACATGCAGTAAACCGTAGGCAAGTACTTATCTTTCACTGATCCAGGGCTGCTTCCCACTGGTTCTGGGTGGCCGTGTAGACTCTCCGGTGCTGGGTCCCCCCCCCGGTGCAGAAAACGCACCTCCCAAGTTCTGCTGCTTGCCTGCCTCACTGCTCACCCCCGAGCTGATCAAGCCTGAAGGGCTCAGGCTCTCACCAGGTCAGGTCTGGCACCTCCTTGCTGCTTCCGAACCATCTCTCTCTCCCCTGCCACTCAGTCTGGTTCCTCAACTCTGCCTTTGATATTCAGGACTCCCAGATTGCCATATATTATCAGTTCACTTGTTTTTCCAGGTCTTTGTTGTAAGAGGATCCACTGGAAGCGTCTGACTCCTCAACCATCTTGGTCCTGCCTGCTATGCCTTCTGAAATTTTATGCCACTTATCTTTTAAGTTTGAACTCAATTTGTGCATGAGACTTCCCTGTAAGTGGGCTCAACCACCTTTTAATTATCATAGTTTTTCCTGAGGCCAGAGGGTGATTTTCCAAATACTTCAAACCTTTCATTGTATAATGACCAACAAATCAGAATGGAAGCCTGAACCATCAGAACATACACTGGCCAGTATGCCACACCAAGACATACTGGCTGAATGTCAGTCCTAATTTTAGTATATCACGTATTCTGCTTTTTATTATATTTGCAGGGCTACCTTACCAAATAAGCAGGCCAAGCAGCTAAAGGCACCAGAAAATCAGAACATAGCTGATCCATGGTGTATGTCACAGTGATCTAAACATTTGTTCTGCCTTTAGGTCAGAAGACTCATAGCACCAGCACACACTGTTCCTCCATCACTATAAATCTGAGGTTCATCTTGGTAAGTGCTGTCTCACACACTTTCCAAATATGCACCATGCTTCTCGCTTCATACCCCAGAGCTTTCCTTTTGCAAGTGTGAGATTCCATGAGAACTACTCAGTGCCCGCACATGTATCACCTATAATTGAGGGGGAGTTGACCTTCCATGGGTTAAGCTTGGAGCAACGGGAAAAGGCAGGCAGGGTTGTAGACAATGCATAAATCTGACAACTTAGGTCTCTCCTTACCAGGACTGATCTAACTACTGTCCTACTGACTGGCCAAACTTTCAGCAGCAGAGACCAACATTAAACGCTCAGTATGGCTCTGTTCCAGCTAACCATCTGGTGGCAAGTCAATTTTATCTAACTCTTTCTACTTTAGAGGAGGCAGCAATGCATTCTTATAATTACATCATTACATACTCTTACTTTGGGCTTGCCTTCACAGTCTTCAGTATCTCTTCACGCACCAGCCTCCAAGTACTAACAGAATGTCTTACCTATGAAAATGGTATCCCACACATCTTTGACCAATGGACTCATTCTACATCAAAAGACATGCAATCATTGGCTCCTAGCTATAGCATTGACTATATGTACCCTATTACCCATAAGTAGTAATCCTGCTAGAATGATGAGAAAGTCTATTGAACGCTCAGTTGAGGTGCCAAGTTGAGGTCAGTACACTGTGAGTTTGGGGTGCTATCCTCTGGGAGGGATAATTAAGTAATAGGCCATCCCACTCAGAAGAAATCTTTTTCTAGGAAACAAAATAGAGGTTCCACTGAACTAGAGGTCGCAGCTACCATCTGGTTCCTTTTAAGGTAAAGAAAGGAGCTACTGTACTAGAAGGGGTAATTAAACCTAATTATCATGAGAAGCCAAGATTGTTGCTACACAATGGAGATGGGGAGGAGTATCTTCAACCCAGGGGATTAACTGTGGTGTCCCTTGGTATTTCTCTGTGAAGAGAAAACAGTAAATGGACAAATTTAGCAACCACAGCCTGAGGAGCGTAAAGCAACTATGGGCTCAAATCTCTTGAGGATGAAGATCTGGGTCACCCCAGTAGACTAGCAGTCCAGATCAGCAAGAATGTTGACTGAGGGTGGTGGGGATATAAAATGGGAGATAGTGTAGGGAGGTGATGAGTAGTACTTACAGACAAGGGACCAATTGCAGCAGTGGGTACTGTAGCATGCTTTCCTAACTCTTTTTGAGGCTTTTTGGAAGGTTGAAACATATTACCATCTTAACAAACTGGACTTGTGCCTCCTATTCTAGGGAGATGTGAGAGCATCTTTATTTTAGGAGAAACATGGATATCATAATAAGGAGTGAATGGATGTGAAAGGGAGTTCTTGTTTATGTGACACCCCAGATTCGGGCACTTGCTTTGCTTTCATGTCAGGGGGAGCTCTTAGTAACAGCTTATACTTTTTCTACTGCTGCTGCTCCCACCCACCAACACCACCAGCTTGCCTGGGAGAGTGCTTCCAGTTATTTCTGTTGCTCACATGCATGTTCCAACAGTTCCGCAACTCATATCATGCCATATACCTTCATCTCATGCTCTGAGGCTTCCCTGATGCCACTAAGGAATGAGATATCTCAGTATCTGCTTAGCATCCATGCACATGCAACCCAGAATTTTAGGGAAGTATATGCTCATGGGGAGAATTTGGGACAACGGGAGTTGGGAGTTAAGAGATAAATTTTTCTCCCTTCCTTCTCTACTGCCATAGGCTATTCAGAGTTACAATGACTATATATGGCTTCTGCGAAAACAGCCTGAGAAAATGAGCAGTTTGTCAGAAAACTGTTACCTGCTTAGTAATGACCTCACTTATACTTGCACTGTGTATTCCATCAGGTGAGATTCACATGTATAGTCATTGTTTATGTTGCTGAAAAAAGGTATGTCTGATGAATAAGTCATTGGTCTTACAGAATTCTATCATGCAATCTCCGGCATCATTTCTATCACCAAGGCCATATTTTCCAACTACTGATCCTTCTTTGTTTCCAACTTTGGCATTCCAATCACTGGTAATTATCAATGAATTTTGATTGCAGGTTTGGTCAATTTCAGACTGCAAAAGTTGGTAAAAATCTTCAAGCTCTTCATCTTTGACATTAGTGGTTGGGGAGTAAATTTGAACAATAGTCGTATTAGTTGGCCTTCCTTGTTGGTGTATAGATATTATCCTATCACTGACAGCACTGTACTTCAGGATAAATCTTAAAATGTTCTTCTTGTCAATCAATGCAATGTCATCCCTGCTATAGTAGATTGTCCAATTGACCCTGCTAGTATTTAAAATAGAATACATAGGTATGAAATTGACTACATCTGTGGAAAGAGATGATGGAAAAGCTGAATATCATCAGTAGAAGAAGGCCAGGGGTCGACTGTAGAGCAGATCATCAATTGCTCATATGGTAGTTCAAGCTGAAGATGAAGAAAATTGAAACAATTTCACGAGAGCCAAAGAACAACTTGGAATGTATCCCACCTGAATTTAGAAACCATCTCAAGAATAGATTTGATGCACTTAACACTAGTGACAAAAGACCACAAAAGCTGTGGGATGGCATCGTGGACATCATACATGAAGAAAGCGAAAAAGTCATTAAAAAAACAGGAATTAAGGAAAAGACTAAAATGGATGTCAGAAGAGACTCTTAAACTTGCTCTTAAACATAAAGTAGCTAAAGTGAATGGAAGAAATGATGAAAAAGAGCTGAACAGAAGATTTCAAAGGGCCGTTCGAGAAGACAAAGTAAAGTATTACCAATAAATGTGCAAGACCTCGAGTTAGAAAACCAAAACGGAAGAACATGCTAGGCATTTTTCAAGCTGAAAGAACTGAAGAAAAAGTCCAAGCTTCGAGTTGCAATATTGAAGGATTCCATGGGCAAAATATTAAATGAAACAGGAAGCATCAAAAGAAGATAGAAGAAACACACAGAATCACTGTAACAAAAAGAATTGGTTGAAGTTCAAACATTTCAAGATGTAGCATCTGATCAAGAACCAATGGGATTGAAGGAAGAAGTCCAAGACGTACTGGAGACATTGGGGAAAAACAAGGATTTTGGAAATGACAGACTACCAATTGAGATGTTTCAACAAACAGATGCAAGACTGGAAGTGCTCACTCATCTATGCCAAGAAGTTTGAAAGACAGCTACCTGGCCAAACGACTGGAAGAGATACACATTTGTGCCCATTCCAAAGAAAGGTAATCCAACAAAATGTAGATATTATCAACTAATATCATTAATACCACATGCAAGCAAAATTTGGCTGAAGTTAATTCAAGAGTGGTTACAGCTGTACATCGACAGGGAACTGCCAGAAATTCAAGCCAGACTCAGAAGAGGACGTGGAATGAGGGATAGCATTGCTGATGTCAGATGGATCTTGGCTGAAAGCAGAGAATACCAGAAAGATGATTATCGGTATTTTATTGACTACACAAAGGCATTCGACAGTGTGGATCATAACAAATTATGGATAATGTTGCAATGAATTGGAATTCCAGAATACTTAATTGTGCTCATGTAGAATGTGTACATAGACTAAGAGGCAGTCTTTCGAACAGAACAAAGAGATACTGCAGCATTCAAAATCAGAAAAGATGTGCTTCAGGGTTGTATCCCTTCACTATACTTATTCAATCTGCATGCTGAGCTAATAATCCGAGAAGCCAGCTTATATGAAGAGGAACACAACATCAGGCTTCAAGGAAGACTCATTAACGACCTGTGAAATGCAGATGACACCACCTTGTTTGCTGAAAGTGAAGAGAACTTGAAGCATTCAATGATGAAGATTAAAGACTACAGTTTTCAGTGTGAATTGCAACTCAACATAAAGAAAACAAAAATCCTCAGAACTGGACCAATAAGTAATGTCATGATAAATGGAGAAAATATTGAAGTTGTCAAAGATTTCATTTTACTTGAATCCACAATCATTACCCATGGAAGCAGCAATCAAGAAATAAAATTGTTGGATTGGGCAAATCTACTACAAAAGACCTCTTTAAAGCATTAAAAAGCAGAGCTATAACTTTGAGGACTAAGGTGAACCTGACTCAACCCATGGTATTTTCAATCGCCCGACATGCATGTGAAAGCTGGACAATGAGAAAGGAAGATTGAAGAAGAATCGATGTCTTTGATTATGGTGTTGGTGAGGAATATTGAATATACCATGGGCTGCCAAAAGAACAAATAAGTGTGTCTTGGAAGAAGTACAGCCAGAATGCTCTTTAGAAGCGAGGAAGAAGAGAGTTTGTCTCGCTTATTTTGGGCATGTTATCACGAGGGACTAATTCCTGGAAGGACATCATACTTGGTAAAGTAGAGGATAAGCAAAAAAGAGGAAGACTGTCAACAAGATGGATTCACACAGTAGTTTCAACAATGGGCTCAAACTTACCTACTATTGTGTAGGTAGCACATGACTGAGCAAAATTTTGTTTTGTTATACGTGAGGTCACTCCAAGGCACCTAACAATAACAATGCATTTGTTCTCCTTCCTTCTTTTCCTCAGTCTTCATTTCTCTGACTCCTATTTCTCAGGCTTCCATCCCCAGTTAAACGTGAGTGAGAAGGTTTTGCCTCTGTCTTTGTTTTCCAGGAAAGTTAGGCTAAGATACATATGTATAAAAAATGAGAATTTTTATTTTTATAATTAGTTGATATATTTTTTATAAATTAATGTCATCATGGGAAAAGTAAAAATGATTTGAGTTTGCTTACACTTCTTTTATGACTTTTTTTATTTTTATTTTGGATGATACTGGGCACCACGATCTTTTCATTGCTTAAAACTTCTAACAGTACTAATTGGACATGGTTATTTGAATTTACATAGCATCTCTTTAACTAGATCAATTCTTTAAAGAGGTGTTCTGCACCTTGTTCTTTAACATCTTTTTATCCTTTACTGCAAGGAAGTTAATACTGTTCAAATTATAGATACTTAACACATATCCAATTATAGATACTTAATATATATCTAAACGTACCTTTCACTGAGACTTCCGTGAGGCTCTGGATCACGTAGCAAAGGGAGAAACAAAGAATAAATTCTGGATAAAGGTGAGCCTGGGAAGCAAGGGCCAGTTCTTCGTATCAAATTCCAAGGAACGAGTGTTTCTTGGAATATTCGAAGGAAGAACAGTGTTCAAAGAGAAGGATCAACAAACAGATAAGTAGAAAAATAGAGAATTTGGAAGATTCAGCTGAAAAGTAGAGGCAAAAGTAACTAGGGATAGGGAGTACCTAATGCCAAGAAAAGAAGACAAAAAGAGCTAAATGTGTTCATGAGTTAAAGAATGAGAGATCCAAATTATTTCTTTAGGGATTTACATTCTTATTGGGAAAAGAAAGCATAAACGTAGGAAGTAGTAAAGGTGAAGATCAATAAAGAGCACAAGTCAGTGATTAAGAACCAGTGCCCTTGGATTTCGGAGATGATAAAGATCAATGTCTGTTAAGGGATAAAATTGATTTACATTGGATGAATAATTAAGCTTTACCTAGGGGAAGAAAAATATCTAGATAGACTCAGATATTCCATTCCAGTGAATATACAAAACAGAAATACATACTTCTGTTCACCAAAAACCTACATAAGAATATTCATAGAAGATCTATATATAATAGCACAAAACTGGAAAATTCCTAAATGCCATCTCCAGTGGAATGAATAAAAATAAAATTGTGGTATATTCTTTCAATGGAATACTAAAAAGCAGAAGATAAACAAATAACAACTACATGTGATTCAAAACATATGAAGTTCAAAAATTGGCAAAAATAATCTATGGTACTAGAAGTCAGGAAAGGGATTACCCTTTGGGGTGGAAGAGACAGAAAGGAGATACAGGGGATACTTTGCAGGCAGATAATGTTCTTTTTCTTGCTCTGGTTAAAGGCCTGTATTCTCTTTCTGAAAATGCATCAAGCTATACATTAATGATTTTATTGGAAAATTCTCTATTGAAATATAACAAACAGATTTATAAGTTTTAAATATGCAAAAATCCATCTACCATCAACACACATACACATACATTTCAGCACCCTAGAAGTTCCCTTATGCTCCATCTCAGTCAAATTTTTCCGCTAGTTATCACTATTCTGATACCCTCATCATATATTAGTTTTACCTGTTCATCACTTTTCTATAATGAAATCATAAATTACAGTTTCTTTTTGTATTGCTTCTCTTGCTCAATATTATGTCTGTGAGATTTAATCCACATTCATTGTCATTCTCTTGTTGGTGGACATTTGTGTTTCCAGTTTTTGGTTATTAAGAATAAGGCTGCTATGAACATTCTTATATATGTTTGTGTGTGTGTATGTGTGTTGTGTGGATATTAAGCACTTACGTTTTCTTAGGTATATATACAAAAGTTGAATTGCTGGGTTAAATGATATATATATATTTAACTTTCTTAGAGATTACCAAACAATTTTTTAAAGTGGTTGTACCAATTAATACATTCACTAGGAATGTATTTGTATCCCAGTTGCCCACATACCTACCACCCTAGATATGGTCAGTCCTTTTAATTTTAGCCATTCAGGTGAGGAGTGATGGCATCTCATTTTTAATTTAATTTGCATTTATGTGATGTATGTGATGCCTAATGATGTTGAGCACTTTTCTATATGCTCATTTGGCCAGTTGGATACCTCCTTTGTAAAGTACTTTTTCAAATTCTTTGAGTATTTTTAATTTAAACTTGTTTTTGGTTTTATCATACTTTTTTTTCCCCCGAATTGTTCACTCTCAAGTTAAATTCACACTGTAACCCTTTAAACACTTAGGTTTCATTTTCATTTCACAATACCCGCCTCCCCACAACAATGTTCAACCTTACTATGGTATCATTAGGAAAAATTTAAATATTGACTGTAATAATGTAATTTATCAGTATATGTTGCTAAATGGCTACATTTTTCTCTTTTCTTTTTTTCATTTAAATTACTGCATTTTTTCTTAGAGCAATTCTGCTTGGAATTTGCTATTTTTATTTTACTTACCATCTTTCTCTGATTCTCTTGCTTAGAAGAAACAATTATTCATGAATTAAGTGATTAGCAACATGTTTTGCAACTAGGATTTCACAACTATTCTCGCCTAATCAAAAACAATATCCCATGAAAGAAACAACAGATCAGAGAGAGGGTGGCCAAGCCTAGGAGACCAGATTAATCTGAAAGGGGTACACAAGTAATCAGTTGGGATCTGGACAGTCAGGAAGTCATTCTTGGGGTGCACTGGATTCAGGCAAAGATCTAAAGAGTTATACAGAGCAAGACATAAGGGAAGTGTTCAGTCCGTAAAAGAACATGCATACAAAAGGACATTTGGATGAAGTCTGATTGTACTTGGCCCAGGAACAATGCCGTAGCCTCTAGAAAGATTGGAGAGGATGAAACAAAAGCCTAGACCCATGGAACTAGAACTCTGGGAGAGAACCCAGTCAAGAACTTGAAAATGAGTGAGAAGAGAGAGTTTCTTTGTCTCCTCTATTAGACTGTAAGTCATATGAGCACAATGTGCAAAGTCTGAGCAAGACAAATAGCAAAGCTAATGAGATTTTGGCTCCTTTCATTTCCTTTTCTTTAAAATGGGATTGTGTGGATATTGTAGGAGTGGGATAAGTCTCCAGAGAGATTTAAAGTGACCTTTCAGTGAATGTTAAAGGACTACAAGGACAAATATTTAAACACACATCTTCCACTTCGCCATGTTTTTCCATTTTCCCTCTCTAAGCTTGATTTTCTGTACAGATGAAAGAATCTTAATTTCTTTTTCTTATATTTGATAGGAACATTCTACACGTGCAATATGTTTGCATTAAGGAAGTGTTAAGATTTAAACAAAAGTTATGGTTATATTATTTTCAAATATCTCTATTAAAAGGAAATGATTCATGCAACTCACCATCTATTGCATCAATTTTAAAATATACGGATGTGCAACATATTTTGAAATACAATTCAGAATTTAGTAACAAAAAGAAGGAAAAAGAGAATGGGGCAAAAGATGAGAATGGATTAATAATGTAAACACGGGAGTCATTTAGAGTTTTTAAACTGGTTCAAGTCATGAAAGGAAGTAAGTTTTTCTTAGGCAAAATATGCAGTACTGCATTTAAGTGCGAGAAGAACAAACTTCTAGAAAATTCTCGGTTGCCTGTGGGAGATGTGTTGGGAACCCTTAGAATGCAAAGTATACTCTTAGAATTAAGAGATTAGAACTAGATATCCATGTTGCCAAAACAAAACAATTTTAGGTGGTTTTGTTTGTTTGTTAATAGCAACCTCTGAGAGTTTGAATTTAGAATCATGGCTTATAAAGAAGCTTATTAGACATTGTTGAAAAATTATGTTCTTTTATAACTGTCTGGAGAACTTGTAATGTTTTGCTTCAATATTTTTGAAAGTTAGGTCTCTAACAGTCTGTAAAAAACGGGACTCACCTCTCTAACAATGAACACTGTCAGAGCTCATAAGTAAAATGATTGCAGACCCACAGAAGGTAATAAGGAAACCAGTTGAAGACAGATACAAAGAAAACATTGGAGAAATTTGAAAAAAGAAAAGAAGTAACTGTCTGGAAAAGCTATTCTTAATAGGGAAAAGTTTACTATTTCAAGCATTCTGCATAATTATATTGCAACTTTTTTTCCACTGTAACAAGGCATGGAAGATGTGAGAGAATCAGAAAGCTAAAAAAGAATTCCAAGACAGCCACTTAGCACCTTTACTTTTCTGCTTGTCTTGGAAATGATTACGTGTTTATCATTAAAAAAAAAATAAAATGTTAATTTAAGAACTACCTCCAAGATTTTTGATACCATGTTTGACAGAAGAGCCAAGTTGAAGCCTGAGACATTTTAATGTCTAAATAAATTTTTGACCTTGAGGAAATTTTCAGATTGATACCATGATGTTCTCTATAAGACCAAGTTAAATTAAACAACATTTAAACAGAGGTGAAAATTGGTAAAAAAAAAAAATTATCTACAATATCTTTCTTAAAATCTCCATTTAAGTTTTATTTCATAGTTAAATATAACATTGCAGTTAACATAAGAGTATTAACTTAGTTTTACTTTTTATTAACTAAATTGGAAAAGAAACAAACAAATCTGTTGCCTTCAAGACAATTCCAACTCATAGCAACCTATAGTACGGAGTAAAACTGCCTCATAGATTTTCCAAGGAGCACCTGGTGGATTTGAACTGCAGACCTTTTGGTTAACAGTCAGAGCTCTTAACCACTGTGCCAAAAGGGCTGCAAATTGGAAAACGGAGCTGATATTGAACGCAGTTAACCCCATCTGTAGGAAACCTTGGCTACTGGGCACAATCTGTAGCAACCTGTGGCTGTTAGATCAAACCTTACAACTCAAGCCACATCCCTTACCTACATGGAAATGGTAGCTTACATACATTTCCAGTATGTGTTTGGAAAAATCCAGAATAGCTTCAGGAAGACTAATCCTAAATAATCAAACCTATATAGTACAAGTGCATATGGAAAAAAGAAAATCTTCTTTTAACTGACTCACTGGTAGTTCTGCAAAAAAAAAAAAAAAAAAATCATGAACTGTGGAAACTGTGTGACTCTGACTCCTGGACAAGTTACATAATCTTTTAGTCCTCCGTTTCCTCGTCAATAAAAGGAGCATAAACACACACCATAATTTTGTTAGGAGAATTAAATGAGATCATATTTACACAGTGTTGGCAAAGTGGTTAAGCGTTCGGCTGCTAACGAAAAGGTCAGCAGTTCGAATCCACCAGCCGCTCCTTGGAAACCCTATGGGGCAGTTCTACTCTGTCCTATAGGCCTGCTATGAGTCGGAATCGACTCAATGGCAATGGGTTTTGGTTTTTGGTTTAGTGTAGTAAGTGTTTAGTAAATGACAGTTATTGTTATTTTGTTTTACCATCAAGAATCTTAGCATGAATCTACACAAGAGCTTTCAAACAATAATGATGTTAATATTTAGAAAGAGTTCACCATTTCAGAAGGGACTTGGTATCAGTTACTTGCATGGATCCCCAGATTCAATTTATTCTTTAAAAGAGAAAAATAACAAGTTAAGGTGAGTTTCAACATATCATCAG
The DNA here is from genome assembly GCF_000243295.1 of Trichechus manatus latirostris. Lineage (NCBI taxonomy): Eukaryota > Metazoa > Chordata > Mammalia > Sirenia > Trichechidae > Trichechus > Trichechus manatus. Next base: position 1,438,006 of record NW_004444007.1, read on the forward strand.
CCCGACAATGTTTTCTATTGCAGCAGCTCTACCCTGTGACTGGAGGTCAGCCCTCTCACCAGACGCAAGGCTTCTCTAGGATGGTTCACCTTCTTCAATACTGTTAGAAACATAATTTTCACTTAATTATTGGGTCTGTAGACTCAACCATAAGATCAAGTTTTTATTGGCTCAAAAGCTTTTCAGATTGTGGTGTTGATAAAGAATATTGAATATACCATGGACTGCAAGAAGAACGAACAAATCTGTCTTGCAAGAAGTACAGCCAGAATGATCATTAGAACCGAGAATGGCATGTTACCAGGAGAGACTAGTCCCTGGAGAAGGACATCATGCTTGGTAAAGTAGATGGTCAACGAAAAGGAGGAAGACTCTCAATGAGATGGCTTGACACTGCAGCTGCAACAATGGGCTCAAACACAACAACGATTGTGAGGATGGCACAGGACTGGGCAGTGTTTTGTTCTGTTGTACATAGGGTCGCTATGACTCAGAACTGAATCGATGGCACCTAAGAACAACAACAACAACTTTTCATACATTGTGAGACAAGTTTCATAACATTAAAACTAAAACATGCTCTAGGTCAATGCTTGTCTACAAATACTTTATAGTTATTTATGCTTCCCTGTCAACTTAGATATGGCTTATAAGCAATCTTGATGCTTGCTCTTTTCCTCATTACACAAGATGTGATGATCCCAAAGTCAACTTTAAGGCACTGTTTCCTCTCCTTAACACAATTTCTCATTTTTGCCTTCTCTAAAACTCTCCCACTGTGCTCTCTGAAACCCACATTCTAAGACAAATTCTTTTACATTTCTGTCCTTTTCAAAACCTATTTTCTGCAGCACTTAGCCTGATTCTTCCCATGAGGGTATGTCTTAGTTATCTAGTGTGGCTATAACAGAAATACCACAAGTGGACAGCATAACGAAGAGAAATTTACTTTCTCACAGTTTAGGGGCTAGAAGTCTGAATTTAGGGTCCCGACTCTAGCAGATTGCTTTCTCTCTCTGTCGGCTTTGGAGGAAGATCCTTGTCTCTTCAGCTTCTGCTTCCTGGTTCCTTGGAGATCTCCATGTATCTTGGCATCTATCTTACCCCATCTCTCCTCTTTCAATTGTTTGTTTAGGATCTTTTATATCTCAAAAAAGATTGAATTAAGCCACATCCTACACTAATCCTGTCTTACTAACATAACAAAGACAACTCATTCCCAAATTGGATTATAACCACAAGCACAGAAGTTAGGACAACACATATTTTTTGGGGGGACACAAGTCAATCCATAACAGGATACCACAACTCTTTTCAGTCCTTTTTAATAAAGACTACTCATTTTCTCATATCATAACTCTCAGTCAGGAACTGTAATTACAATTCTCCTTGCCTTCTGTTGCTGCCTTTATATAATTATTCTTCTAAATTCTAATAAAGATTATTTTTAAGGCCATCAGTTGGCTATATCAATCTCTACTCCTCTTCATTATTTCTATTCAGCCATCTGCTCACTATGTCCCCATGTTCACTGAATGTGTTGGTGTTTGGTTCACAGTTTAGCTTTCCAGTCTAAGCCCATTCATCATCCTTGGTATTTCTATCTCCTTTTTCATCCTTAAGGGTTGACATTCCCAACTTGGCCATAATCCTAGGCTTCATATTTCTTAGTGGCAATTGTGCCATTTGGTTCATTGTCTCTGTGCATTCTAACTATCTCTGCTTTTCCACGCACATGATCACCCCACAGCTTCCATCTTTCAACTTACATAGAATTTAGTATCTCAGTCAGAATGTCAAATCCCTACTAGAGACAATATGATTGTCTTAACTTGGATCATAAGACATCATCAGCAGATTAAACTCTGTGGGTGAGGTTGGGGTGGGTGAGCAGAGTCATGTGGTACCAAAGGGGTGCAGTTCTCTGAAAACACATTGTCCTGAGGAGAAACAACACAAATCTTTCTCTGCTTAAAATCTTTCATTTTTTCTGTTTTGTGCCTTTCAGGAAAAGTTCAAATTTATTAGCACAAAATACAAAGTCCTTCATGATCTGGCCAGTGCTGCCTATAGCGCTTCTTCTTCTTCCCCTCCCCTTTCATTCTTCTCTTCAGCAATACTAAATGCCTTTTCTGAACACAATGGAATTTCTCTTGCTTTGTGGTCTTTTCATCAATTGATCTCTCCTTGGATAGTGCCTTTTATGCTTCTTCTTTACATTGCTAGCCCTTCTTTTTCCTCAAATCACAATTCAGGTGAGGTCTGTTGAAAGCCATTCATAAATACCTCTTTCCCTACCTCTCTTTTAGCAGAAGTGACCTGCCTCTGGCACACTTAGCACACTACAACTTTCTATCACATCTGCTATCACACAATATTGTAATTTTCTGATTATTTTTAAGGCCATCATATACTCCTATACTGTGTCTTGTTCCCCACTTGATTGTAAGCTCATTAAAGGCAAGGACTTCATTTGTCCTACTTCTCTCTGTAACATCTAACACCTAGTGAAGAGTCTAGCATTTAGTATATACTCAGTAACCGTTTAAGAATGGAAAGAAGAGATGGAAGAGAGAAAGAAGTAAATCAAATGACATATTAAGCCATTCCATTATCAGTATTATGTTTGCTGGGCTTATCTAAATTGCTAATATCTGGAATAGTTTTACATTATTTGAAATATTTTTGTAAGAGCCTATTAATATAAGCATAACAGATGGTTATGTAAATACCATACTCCTTTAACTGCTCACATAGTGTATGAATAATGTCAACTGCTTTGTATCCCAACCAAAGTCGACCCTGAACTGTCCTTTGAGATTCACGACTTAAATAGTCCAACAGCATTGCTCAGGGAGGTAGAGCTACTAAACAAAACATCTTCCCATTTAGATATTTATTTGTCTTTGAAAATGTGATGATACCTGTTAGGTAGCAAAAACACCATTTATGAAAGTTTGCTTCCATTGCTTATCATCAGAATTAAAATTCTTTGAGAATGTATTCTGTGATTACCCAGAATTGAACCAAAGCATAAAGTCATTTCAAATATTTTAAGTAACAAAATAAATTAGCATTCTTCCAATAACTAACCAGAGGAAAAAGACAGTAATTCAAATATCATTTGCTAAATAAACTTAAAAAAAAAGATTGATAGATATAAATATTTAGCAATAGTTATTAAACCTGAATATGCAGGAGAATTACTTCTTGGCCTTTATAAAAGTACAGATAGATGCACAAACACTTCTCTCAGCTTACTGAATCACCATCCTGTTTACCACCAACCTAAATCCCTGACCTCCTATTGAGAACTTAACATGTCCTTTCTCTCCACTCCTTCCCAACTGCATGATATTTCAAACACTGGCTCTTTCCTAGTTGGAATGCAATCCTCATTCTGTTCCCTATGGCTGTGTGAGACTCAAAACTGTCTAGACTGTAAGTAGTCTAGTTATGGTCCTTTGAGAATCATCATAACTGCCAGTTCAATACTCTAGTCTTAGTTCACTAACATTAAGAGTGCATCAACATCACTCAGAGGTCTACTGGTTTCAACTTTTGATCATTTTATTTAAAATGGGCTTCTTGACTGCTGTTTTGGTCATCTCATTTATCTTCTGCACTTACCAGCCTAGCCCATCTGCTATTATTGCTCCTGGCTAACCTACGTTTTTCCTTTTATGTAAGGCAAAGTGGCATGACCTGTAAGATATCTGCCAAAGAACGGACTTAAGGAGCATTATGAGAATCCCTTAACTGCCCAGTGAAATTCTGACTTGGCAGGTCAAGGATGTAGCCATGGGTGCCAAGACATAATAACCCATTTATTCTCCAATGTTGACTCACCTGTGAAAGGACTACATCATGAGTAGCTCCACTATAGGTGTCTGAGCATTTGTGTAACCACATCCTCTGCCATCTGACTTATACCAAAAGTGACAGCACCTTGGCAAAGGTAAAGCAAATGTTCTAACCAAAGGCAAATGAAACAGTAGGAGGTGCAAAGGAAGAGGGAAAGAAAACATCCTCAATGCAGAGCTAGGTTGGCTATCGTGTTAATTAGCCACCTTGAGTTCTGCTTGGCTAGACTTTCATCTCCACAGCAACCAAAATTGTAGCAATCCTCCTCACCTTCTCTAATATCAACAGAGGGTGGTTGGGTTCAGCTGTGCCTCAATCTTGGTTAAGAATATAATAATAACACAAAAATAATAGTAATAAAACAGAACAGATGCTGGACTCTGTGGCTATGATCTGTCACTATTCTATGAATGAAAAATACTCAGTGAAAATAACATGCAAAGTATTTTCATATGTTCTCATTTTGTGTATTTACAAATAATATTGGCAAACTTTTCAACTTAAAAATGATAAAGAAAAACTAGGATTTTTACCCTCTATCAAAAGGCACAATCTGTGGCAGGTAAAAGCAGAATTCTACATGTTTTACTGGAGGCATCACTTCACAAATATTTCTGGCAATGTACTTAAAAGATAGAAAAGTAGGAAAAGAACAAAATGGATGTCAGAAGAAACTCTGAAACTTGCTCTGGAACATGGAGTAGCTAAAGTGAACTGAAGAAATAATCACATAAAAGAGCTGAACAGAAGATTTTAAAGGGCAGCTCCAGAAGACAGAGTAAAGTATAATAATGAGATGTCCAAAGACCTGGAATTAGAAATCCAAAAGGGAAGGACACACTTGGCATTTCTCAAGCTGGAAGAACTAAAGAAAAAATTCAAGCCTCAAGATGCAATATTGAAGGATTCTATGGAAAAAAAAAAACTTGAATGACACAGGAAGCATCAAAAGAAGATGGAAGGAATACACAGAGTCACTGTACCAAAAAGAATTGGTCAACAATCAACTATTTCAGGAGGTAACATATGACCAAGAACAGATGGTATTAAAGGAAGAAGTCCAAGCTACACTGAAGGCATTGGCTAAAAACAAAGACCCAGGAATTGACAGAATACCAACTGAGATGTTTCAACAAACAGATGCAGTGCTGGAAGTGCTCACTCGTCTGTGCCAAGAAATTTGGAGACAGCTACCTGTCTAACCAACTGGAAGAGATCCATATTTGTGCCATTCCAAGGAAAGATGATCCAACAGATGCAGAAATTATCGAACAATATCATACACAAGTAAGATTTTGCTGAAGATCATTCAAAAACAGCTACAGGAACTGCTAGAAGTTCAAGCTGGATTCAGAAGAGGACGTGGAAAGAGGGATCTCATTGCTGATGTCAGATGGCTCTTGGCTGAAAGCAGAGAATACCAGAAAGATGTTTATCTGTGTTTTATTGACCATGCAAAAGCATCTGACTGTGTGGATCATAATAAATTATGGATATCGTTGCGAAGAAAGGGAATTTCAGAACACTTAATTGTTCTCATGAGGAAGCTGTACTTAGACCAAGAAGTAGTTGTTGTAACAGAACAATGGGATACTACATGATTTAAAATCAGAAAAAGTGAGCCTCAGCGTTATTTCCTTTCACGATACTTATTCAATCTGTATGCTGAGCAAATAATACGAGAAGCTGGACTATATGAAGAATGGGGCACCAGGTTGGAGGAAGACTAATTAACAGCCTGCTATATGCAAATAATATAACCTTGCTTTCTGAAAGCTAAGAGGACTTGAAGCACTTACTAATGAAGATCAAAGACTACAGCCTTCAGTATGGATTACACGCCAACATAAAGAAAACAAAAATCCTCACAACTGGACGAATAAGCAACATCACGATAAGTGGAAAAAATATTGACGTTGTCAAGGATTTCATTTTACTTGGATCCACAATCGATGTCCATGGAACCAGCAATCAAGAAATCAAACAACGTATTGCATTGGCCAAATCTGCTGCAAAAGACCTCTTTAAAGAGTTAAAAAACAAAGATGTCACTTTGAGGACTAAGGTGTGCCTGACCCAAGCCGTGATATTTTCAATCACTTCTTATATACATGAAAGCTGGACAATGAATAAGGAAGACTGAAGAATTGGCGCCTTTGAATTATGGTGTTGGCAAAGAATATTGAATATACCATGGACTACCAGAAGAATGAACAAATCTGTCTTGGAAGAACTACAGCCAGAATGCTCCTCAGAAGTGAGGATGGTGAAACTTCTTCTCACGTACTTTGGACATGTTATCTGGAGCGACCAGTCCCTGGAGAAGGACATCATGCTTGGTAAAGCAGAAAGTCATCGAAAAAGTGAAAGATCCTCAATGAGATGGATTGACACAGTGTCTGCCACAATGAGCTTAAACATAGCAACAATTGTGAGGATGGCGCAGGACCAAGCAGTGTTTCATTCTGTTGTACATAGGGTAGTTACAAGTCAGAACCAACTAGACAGCCCCTAACAACAACATCTATCTATCTGTCTGTCTGTCCATCCATCTATCTATCCACACACAGAAATATAGAAATATATCTAAAAAATCTTATGAATTCAAGATTTATTTAAAATTTTATATTTATAAAATACCTCTTTCAGTATATTGCATACTGTTTCAAGAAGCACTCATTGAGGACCTTACAATCTGTAAACATTTTATAGATAAAAATGTTTACCTAATGACTACAGGGAACTTATAGTCCAATAATAAACAAGTAACGTATAGGAATTCTTCATTTAATGCTTCTTGTTCCATGTTATTTATATATAAAGCTATTTATTTCTGAAATGACTTCTTAGATAAAATGTTTATAAATATATAAACAATCCATGAGGGTACACTGCCAATGTGTGTGTGTTTTCCTATGTTCTCAGCTCGAACATAATTCTCAGCCAATGTAATCAAGTATTAGTACAGCAGACGGCACATAACCTCAGCCACTTTGTTCCCTGCCATGTTTTTGAGAGTTGAGTGTATTCAACAGTGTGTATTCTCACTCTATTCTGGACTTCTTCTCTCATTCATTTTGTTTTTTCTGAACAGTTTTGACAAAAAAAAAAAAATCCCTTAAAAAAGGGTACAAGCAAAAGTGATGAATCTTCTATGAAGTAACAAAGGGAGAAATGCTATATGTTACAATAAAATTTTTTAGTGTCTCTAGATGGATTCCAGGAAATGGTTGAGAAGGCAGAAGCTAAAGCTTAGCAGAAATATGGGAATAATAAAAACCGTTTAATGTTAAGGGCACCATACACATCTCTCCAACTTTGTCTGAGGCTTGTCATGACATCAGAACCTGAAGAGAGCTGAAGAGTCATAGGCAATAAATAGCACATATATTAAAAAATCACCTATACAGAAATTATGCTATAAGATGCCCATAGAGTGTACTGATTCAGTTAAGACTATTCTTTCTAGAACATCCCCATTACTCAGCTAAATGGTGTAAGTATTCACAGATAACCACTGTGGATGGCAAAAATAAGGATTCATGAGTGCTATAGGGAAATACATAGAATGTACCCTGGCAACCCAAGAAGAGAGATCATTCCTGATGAGAGAATTAGGAAAGGCTTCAAGGTAGTTGTGGCATTTGCAGTTGACTTTGTGGGATGAATAGCATTATAAGTGGAAGGAAGTGCCAGCTCTTGTCCCCTGTCAGCTATAGGCATTGATGCCCCCTTCCAAAGACTCCATATCATCCACTTCCTTGTTATTCAGTCTACACGTAAGCAAATATTAAAAGTACTATTTCCAGCAGAAGGTGAGGTGGAGAACTGATTTTGCTGCCTTGAGGCAGGATGCTTGGAATAAGCTACAGGCTCCTGTGGAGCTACTAAGCTTTCTGGAGCACCTTCTCTCATCTTTTTGAGTTACCTATATAGGACGACTGCCTTAGTCTCCTGCTCTGTAATTCATCCCCACTGCTAACTCTAGAATCCTCTCCTGAATCCTAGCTAACTTGCTGCAGAATCAGATGCCTAACATAAATTTTGCTGGACCATGAGGGACCGAATATCTTTTCTAAAGCCCACATTTTCTGTAACAGTTCTACTTCAAACCAGATTACTGGCTTGTCATGATGCCTAACTCTGTGTCACACCATTGGGAAGACACTTGTGAAAAAGATAGGAAGGAGCGTTGTTGTCCAAGTAAAGTAGCATGAGAAAGACTCAAGTGGTCATTGCCAGTTCTGAAGATGAAATAGGAGCATAAGTCAAGGAATACAGGCAGTCTCTAGAACCTGGAAAAGGCTAGGAAACATCCTCACACAGAGCCTCCAGAAGTAACGCTGCCTTGCCAACTCCTTAATTTTAGCCCAGTAAAACCCATTTCAGACTTCTGACTTCAACAACTGTAAGATAACCGATTTGTGTTGTTTTAAGCCACCAAGTTTGTGGCTATGTGTTAAAGCAGCAATAAGAGACTAATACACTATACTTCCACAAAACATCTTAGAATATCAAAGCTAACTTTCTTGGAGTCTGAGTTTTATCACGTTCTTTTGGTTTTCTGAAACAAGAAAAAAATACAATGTTGCGATTAATAGTATGAGCTTTGGAATTCAACAAATAAAGGGTAAAATCTTGGCTCCGCTAATTTCTGGCTGAATGGCCCTTATAAATGACTGAATTTCACTGTGCTTCAGTTTCATCATTCATTTACTGAGAATAATACTTTTCTCATCAGGTTGACTTGAGAACAATTGAAATAATGTATGTAATGTGGTTACTTAGCTCAGTTCATGGCAATAAAAAGTATTATTGATTTGGGATACCTCTACTTCCTTGGTTCCAGAGGCAGATTCTTCTGTCAGGTAGCGATACTAGACAACATGAGCTGAAAAAGAGTTTGAAGCCATGTCAGGAAGTGCTTTTATCACAAACTGCTAAGGAGTAATGGTTTCACTTAGTAATCAATTTTTAGATGCTTCTTGTTTCAAAAAACACTTGTCTAGCAGCCTAAATATAACCTAAAGACATTCAGAGATGTAAATAAAAGAGTGGGAAGTCATATTTCTGCAAAAAAATGACTACTGGGGGGTCAAAATTTGCCTGGATATGGCAGGAATAATTTCAAGCAGTGATAAGACAGATGGATCTAAACTGGAAAACACAATAAATGAAACAGCTGTTATGCTTCTGGAAACAACTGGTCTACTTGCCCCAAAGTAGCTATGCCTATTCACTATTTGCCCCATTTTTGAGAAACCAGTGTCTTTTATAATTAGGAAACCAGTCAATCAGGAAACTCTCCTGTGGATGCTGCTTTTTAAGAGTGTTTTTGAAAGATCTCTTGTCCCATGTTCCGTTATATTTCTTCACTAATACTTCCTGCTCCTATGGGGGAAAAATCTTCATTGGGTAAGAGGAAGAGAAACTGGTGATGCTTCATTTCAACATGGGAGGTGTAGGCCACTCAACCTAAATCATCGTAAGTGGGAACATATATAGGATTAGCTTTAAGGAAAGCAAACACTGTATATAAAATGAATTACATGTTTTCACAACTCTACCAGATGAAAGTGTCAAAAAGGTAAGCAGAGTGGGTAGAAGAAAAATCCAAATTCTATACCAGTAGAGGCACATTTAGATGAAATTCTGATATAGAGTGGCAGTCAGCCAGTGGAAAATGTAAGAAGGGGATGTGCTGGAATCCTAAGGGGCCTACAATAATATCTCCTGTTTGTGGGCAAACACTGTGTCTGTGTAGCTCTGTCCTTGTTTGGGAAAGAATTCAGAGACATAAAATTATATGAGGTCTATTTTTTTAAGAGACCAATAAACAAGGGAAAGGAAATATTTTCCTGACATCCTAACAGAAAATCACATAAAGATTATGTGCTACAGTATATATTCATAACCCAGGATCCAGAACCATGGATGAACAACAGGGGTTTCATCAATCTCTTAAATTTGTATGTAAATTGTATATATGTATTATAACTGAAAATGTGTATTTTCCTGGGGAGAAGATGCATAAATTCCATCAGATCCTCAAAAATGTCTGTGTCTTAAGATAGTTTATGGACCGTTCTGAATAAAGCCTTTGTTTTTAATGAAGACATTTTCAAAAGAAGGGTATGACACTTGGAATCTAGAAAACAAAACCAGCAAACAATCAAAAACCAAAATAATAGGATGTGAAGACTTAAGGATAAAATAAAAAAAGGAGGCAGATAAAAAGGATTGCAACAAACAGATATAAAAACAAAGCAGGGAATTAAATTGTCGATTGTGTTAATCAGCTTTTTGTGCAGAAGCAAACAACCTCAAAATCTCAGTGGCTTGTAATCACAAACATATTTTTTCTTAACTCACAAATCTGTGGCCAATTATGGTTCTGTTTCACTTGCGTGGGTTTGACTGGGCTTGGTCGAGCTCTAGCCTGCAGGTCAAATTCAAGTCTGTTCCACATGTCTTCTCATTCAGATGTAGGCTGAAAGACCACCCTCTCTATAAACTTTGCTGTTTGTGACAGAGTCCAAGAAGGATGGCAGAAACTTGCTATATCTCTTAAACCCTCTGCTCAGAACTGACTTGTGTCACTTCACTTCACTTTCCATTAGCTGATTCTAAAGCAACAAAGTGTATTTCTACGATATGGAAGACTATTTTCTGAATAATAATATAATCTACCACATGTAGGAATCAATGCTACTGAGTTAGCTCAGCTGTAGAAAAGATCAAAGGTGAAATTGATGAATAGATGTCTCAGGTCAGGTTCTTTAGAAGTGGAGGCTGAGATGGGGTTTCTTATGCTAGTGATTTACTCAAGAAGTGCTCTCAGATAAAGCTCATAAGGGAGTGAGGGAAACGGGATAATGTGGAGGAAGTAGCCAGACAAAGATGTTAGTTTAGCTAAGTTCGGCATACTCTACAGGGAACTCTGGAAAATCAGTGATATCACAGAGATGCCCCACCAAAGCACCCAGTTTTTTGTACTTCCAAAGAAAGTCCTAGGCTGTTCTTCATGAACCAAAGGTGATTATAAGGAGAATGAGGCAGATATGATCTGCTAGCAGCCAATACTCACAGCTGCAGGGGAAGGGTGCAAGGTCTAGTGAAGGGGATCTGGGCAGGATACCAACCATGTCTACTACAATAAATATGGGGATTTATATGGGAAGTTTAACCTAAGACACCAGAAAAATTGGAACAGAAGCAATAATCAAAGACAAAATAAAATAATAAAAACTATACTGATTTTATTTTATTTTTTAATGAAAACCTACATAATACAAAAATTTAAAGGGTAACTGAATTCCCAGCAAAAACTTTGGAAATAGAATTCAACTAAAATAGCCTAGCAAAACTTTAAACATATAAGACAAATACAATTGATAAGATTTCCTTACAAGTAAAGAGAAATCAGACTGATCTCAGACTTCTAAGCAATAATGTATATAAAGTGAACTATACTTATATAAGAACAACGGAAGAGCATGTACAAAATCTAGGATTTAAAAACTCTTGTTTAATTATTTTGGCAGTTATCTTTTATACACTGGGACAATATAAAGACATTGTAACATATTCAAGAACTTACAAAACATTACATGTGTATTACATGTATCACTTAATAAGCTTTTAGCTGCAAGTGACCTCAGTTACAACAAGAAAAACTCACAGTGGCTGAGGCAGTATGGTAATAAAATCTCCAGCAGTATCGTGGCTCTTAGGATAAATCAGTACCTTAACAACATCAAAGACTCAGGTTCTTTCCATTTTGTCTCCTGCCATCCTCAGTTTTATTCTTAGTCTAACTACCATCTTAGTACAAACCTGGAACACCAGGTCAAAAAAAAAAAAAAACAAGAGGTTATTGCTCCCTGTGCATCTATTACAGACACAGAATCATTTACCAGAAGCTTCCAGCATACCCACCCACACATTTTCTTGACTAGAATTAGGTCATGCACAGTTTCTTCCCTTTTCATAAACCAACATTATGCAAGAGAGATGTGATCACCACAATTTACTTAAACCAATCCAAATTTAGTTAACTGTGGACCCATAAAGAAGGATGGATGCCTGAACTAAGTCACGGTTCTGTGAAAAACGCAGATGGAGGGATATGGGAAAGGATGGAGGTAAGTACTTAACAGTATTCAATAGATTATCTTTCTTGAAAAAAATAAACATACAGTTGTCTTTAAACTGAACAAGAAATGAATTAAATTTAAAATCTCAAAAATTTTTCTAATTAGAAAAACTGACAGCTGTTTTCCTATTCACGCTGGGACCAGACTAAGGTATTCAATTGATGTTGATAAGCAGTTCCATAGGTAATGTCTAGCCTCGTTTAATTGTTCTTTGTTGATTCAATAAATGTTTACTGAGCTTATGATATGCCAGGCATTAGACTAAGTGCTAGGTATGCAGTGAAACCCTGGTGGTGCAGTGGTTAAGAGCTCAGCTGCTATCCAAAAGATTGGCAGTTCAAATCCACCAGCTGCTTCCTGGAAAGCCTATGGAGCAGTTCTGCTCTATGCTATAGGGTTGCTATGAGTTGGAATCAACTCGACTCAGTGGGTTTGGGTTTTGTTTTAGGTATGTAGTGGTAAACAAACCAGACAAGTTCTTTACTCCCATACCTAATTTTTCCAGCTGTCTGGCCAACTGATGGGAGGAGATCCATATTCATGCCCATTCCAAAAAAAGGTGATAAAATGGAATGCAGAAATTATAGAATAATATCACACCCAAGTAAAATATTGATGAAGATAATTCAAAAATGGTTGCAGCAGTACATTGACAGGGAAATTCCAGAAATTCAAGCCGGATTCAGAAGAGGATGTAGAACAAGGGATATCATCGCTGGATGTCGAATGGATCTGGGCTGAAAGCAGAGAATACCAGAAAGATGTTTACCTCTGTTTTACTGACTGCATAAACATACTCAAATGTGTGGATCATAACAAATTATGAATAATGTTGCAAAGAATGGAAATTCCAGAAGACTTAATTTTGCTCATGCAGAACCTGTACATAGACCAAGAAGCAGACATTCGAAGAAAACAAGGGAATACTGAATGGTATAAAATCAGAAAAGATATGCGTCAGGGTTGTATCCATTCGCCATGTTTATTTAACCTGTATGCTGAGCAAATGTTCCAAGAAGCTGGACTATATGCAGAAGAATGTGGCATCAGGACAGGTGGAAGTTTCATTAAGAACCTTCGATATGCAGATGACACAACCTTGCTTGCTGAAATCGAAGAGGACTTGAAGCACTTACTGATGAAGATCAGAGACTACAGCCTTCAGTGTGGATCACACCTCAACATAAAGAAAACAATAATCCTCACAATTGGTCCAATAAACAACATGATGATAAATGAAGAAAATATTGACATTGTCAAGGATTTCATTTTACTTGGATCCACAATCAACGTCCATGGAAGCAGCAGTCAAGAAATCAAACAACGCATTGCATTGGACAAATCTGCTACAAAAGATCTCTTTAAAGTGTTAAAAAGCAAAGATGTCACTTTGAGGACTAAGGTGTGCCTGACCCAAGCCATGATATTTTCAATCACTTCTTATACACATGAAAGCTGGACAGTGAATAAGGAAGACCTTTGAACTGTGATGTTGGCAAAGAATATTGAATATATCATGGACTGCCGGAAGAATGAGCAATTCTGTCTTGGAAGAACTACAGCCAGAATGTTCCTTAGAAGCAAGGATGGTAAAATTTTGTCTCACATACTTTGGATATGTTATCAGGAAGGACCAGTCCCTGGAGAAGGACATCATGCTTGGCAAAGTAGAGGGTCAATGAAAAAGAGGAAGACCCTCTGTGAGGTGGATTGACACAGTGGCTACAAGAATGGGCTCAAGCATAACGCTTGTGAGGATAGTGCAGGATCGGGCAACTCTTCATTCTGTTGTGCGTCGGGTCACTATGAGTCAGAACAGACTCCATAGAACGTAACAACAACAACATAGCTCTACACCATAGTTTTATACAGTGACACTATGTTTAGTCTAGTTAAAGGTTTGTTTTTATTTATCTACCTTGAAATTTGTTAGATTTCTTGAATCTGGAAAAATCTCAGGTATTATTTTGTTAAATAATGTTTCTGTCCCATTCTTCCTCGCTTCTCCTGGAATTGTAATTAAATGAATGTTAGGATTTTCACGTGCAACAGTCTTTATCTTTTACACTCCCTTTGGTTATTTTTCCTTTCTTTTTTTTTTTCCTTTTTCTTTTTTTTTTCTTTTGCCTCCCTTAACTTCATTCTAGGTAGTCTGTGTTACCTTACTTGAAATTCACTAATTCTTTCTTCAGCAGTGTATATCTAAATTTAATTACTGTAAAACTCATCTTTTGAATTTGTAATTTGTTCTTTTTCAGTCCTATGAGTTTGTTTGTTCTTTTTCATATCTGCCATGCCAATCTTTGTATTTTCCTGTACACATCAGACCTTTTCATGCATTCTTGTTTCTCTAAAAATAAGAAGTAAGAAGTATAGTTGTTTTATATTCTGTGTTTGATAATTCCAATTTCAGAAGCCTTTGTGAGTCTATCTTTATCGACTTTTTTGTTTCTTACTCACAGTGGATGACTTGTTTCCCCATATTCTTTGTTACCTTTGACAGCAAGTTATTTGGAAAATTATTTGTAGGAATAACTTGAGGCTTGAAACAGTCATACAATCCTCTAGAGATGATCTTTGTGGGTTTCTGCCAGGTATTTGGAAGGGTACCAACCCAGAAATAATTTACATCTAAATTCTGTGCTTGTGGGTCACTCAAAGATCTAATTGACCTAGACCAAAGATAGTTTTACTCCTGGTCCTGTTTGGTCTCATTTCAAAGTGTGTGTTTAGGGGAGTTTCAAAATCCCTAGTTTGGTGAGCCCTGGACATTATTCTCCCCTTCCCAGTGCCCTACCAACCTACTAAACCATAGTTTAGTTTCACAGGTGATACTTTTAATGGGATAAATGCACTCAAGGTAAAAGCAAGGCCTTCCTCTCTTCTTGCCTTCATCTAGGCTTTGGTGGGGTAAATCTCCTAGATTGTGACTGGCCGCACCTATCTATCCTGTTAGTGTTTTGTTTGTTTTTTTAGGGTTTTCATTTTGTTTTTCCTTTTATTTTAACATTTCCTCCAGCTTTTTTGGTTGTCCTCAGAAGGAGGGTTTCATTTAAATTACTCAGACCTCTAGTCTAAAAAAAAAAAATCAAACCCATTGCCATCGTATCAATTCTGACTCATAGCAACACTATGCGACAGAGTAGAACTGCCTCATAGGGTTTCCTAGGCTGTAAATCTTTACGGAATCAGACTGCCACATTTTTTTCCTGAGGTGTGGCTGGTTTGGGTTCAAACTGCTGATCTTTCCATTAGTAGCCAAGCGCTTAACCACTATGCCATCAGGGATCCTTCAGACCTCTACTGTCAAGGGGAAATCTCCTTCACCTCTGAGTTGACATAAAATCTCTATTATATTTGAATACATTTAAATAACAGTTTGTTCCATTGTGGTTCAGCCCTTCCCCACAAATGCTTGTTATTTATACTCTTTAGATACTGTGAAAGGAATCATAAACTAAACGCTCCTTTCCGTTTCCTTAAGAATAAAGTTTGAAAGGGAACAAAATGGGTCATTTTTTTTTATGTCACTTTTTTTTTAATTGTACTTCAGATGAAGATTTACAGAACAAATAGTTTTTCATTGAACAGTAGTACACATATTGTTTTATGATATTGGTTAACAACCCCACAACATGTCAACCCTCTCTCTTCTTGCCTTTTTTTTTTTTTCTTTTGGTGAAAATATACACAGCCAAAGATACACCATTTCAAAAATTTCTACATGAACAGTTCAGTGACATCGACTACGCTCTTCCAATTGTGCTGCTATTCTCACTTTAGATGAAGGTTTACAGAACAAAATATTTTCTCATTAAATGGTACACGTTGCCCTATGACAATGGTAAACAACCTCACTACACATCAACACTGTCCTTACTCAACGTAGGGTTCCCTATCACCAGCTTTCCTGTCCCCTTCTGCCTTCTAGCCCTCGTCGCTGGACTGCTGTGCCTCATTAGTCCTGTTTTGTTTTATGGGGCTGTCCA
>NW_004444007.1:1458333-1473089 GCF_000243295.1 Trichechus manatus latirostris
TTATTACTTGGTATCACCTTGCCTTCCTCTCCATTAGAAGGTTCTATACCTACACCGTTTATTCCCTCTTTTATTGTTCTGATGTGGTTGTCATTTACAGATTAACTGCTCTGATTCCCTGTTGTATTTCTTTTGGTTTTGGTTAGTCCTTGAGAGTTCATTTCCTAGATTGGTATCTGGCTGGTATGATCCTGCATCCTAGATTCAGCCTGTGAACTGAAGTTGTTTGTTCTCAGATTGAAGAACTCCTTTTAATAATTCTTGTAAGTTTGGTTTGGTTTTTACATATTCCATTAGTTTCTATTTATCTGGAAATGTCCTAATTTCACCATCATATTTGAACGAGAGTTTTGTGGGATATATTATTCTTGGCTGACAATTTTTTTCTTTCAAGGTTTTATATATGTCATCCAACTGCCTTCTTGCCTGCATGGTTTCTGCTGAATAATCTTAGTTTAGTCTTATTGTTTCTCCTTTGTATGTGACTTCTTGTTTTTCAGGAGCTGCTCTCAGGATTCTTTGTCTTTGGTTTTGGCAACTGTGATTATGATATGCCTTGGTGATTTTCTTTTGGGGTATGTCGTATATGGGGTTTGTTGAGCTTCTTGCATGGTCAGCTTTTCATCTTTCATGATATTGGGGAAGTTTTCTGTCAGTAGTTCTTCAATGATCTTCTCTGTGTTTTCTGTTTTCTCCCCTGTTCTGGAACTCTGATCACTTGCAAATTTTTGCTTTTGATTGTATCCCACATAACTCTCAGCATCTCTTCATTTTTCTTTGTTCTTTTTTCTGAGTTTTCCTCAAACAGAGTTGTCTCCAAGTGTTTATCTTCAATTCCACTGATCCTGTCTTCCACCATTTCAAATCTGCTCCTCAGGCCTTTGATGACACTGTCCATTTCTGAAATCTTGTTTATATTTTGGATTTCTAATTGTTGTTTTTGTATAATTTCTTGTTGTGAATTTATTTTGGCATTTTGTTCCTGCATATTTTCCTGAATTCTTCCATTTTTTGCCTGTATTTTCCAGAAATTTTTCTGCGTTTTCCATGAATTTGTCTATGTTTTACTCATTTTTGTCTGCTTTCTGCTTCAACTGTTGGAGAATTCTGAGTATTAGAGATTTGAATTCCCTATCCAGTAGTTCTAGTGCCTTTTCTTCCACTGGAAAGTCATCTGGTGTTTTATTTTGGATGCCTACTGGAACCATCCTGTCCTGTTTTTGTAAATGTTTGATATTGTCTGCTGTCTATGGGGCATTCAGTAATTATTTTTCCCATTTATTGATTGTACATTTGTTTGTTTCATCCTTTTTTTTGTTTTGTTTTGTTTTATATGGCTATGTCTGAGCAGGCCAGCTGTGTGTTCTTTGTTGTTTGCTTCTCTGTGGGCACAATACTTTTCACCTCCTTCTCCAATTGGCAGGGTCAGTCACTTAGATATGGTATGGCAGGTCAGGTCCCGCTGAAGAGGAGTTACTTGGATGGGTTGTTTGTGGCACTCACTACAACCACCAGTGCGGGTAGGTGATCAGTGCAGGGCACTTTGCAGTAGGCCGTGCCTGTGCTGCTTGGTGGTGTGATGTCAAGCACACGGTGCAGGTAGGCAGGATGGTGGGGGGAGATTTTTATGTGTGGAGCTACGGTGGATATGGGAGAGAGGAGAGAGGAACAGGAGCCAAAAACATACAAACAAACAAAAAAGACTGCTAAGTGAGGTTGCCATTGGAGTGGAGAGATGAGAGACTTTGAAATGGAGGAAAACAAAAAGGGGAAGAAGAAGAAAAAAAGAATGAATAAATAAAAATTAGAAAGAAAAAAGAACAGCAAAGCTCCAAAGGATCCCACCAGTGCAGCTATGAGGTCTGGGGAAGTTGTTCCCAGGTGTTGCACTACAGCCTGGCTTGAAGGCATAGAGGTATTCAGCACCAGGTATTCAGGGAACAGGAAGAGAATGAAGTTATAGAGAGAAGAGAAACTGAGTGATGAAGAAAGACAAAAAGGGAAAAGGAGGGAAAAGAAAACAAAACAAATTTAAAAAAAAAAAAGAACACGAAAAGCCCCCCAAAAAACAGGAGAAAAAAAAAAATGAAAAAAGAAATGACCTCAGGGATCCCTCTGTGGGTCTGCGCAAGCTGAGAGGGTAAGTCCCAAGCCGTGTAGCACTGCCCAGCCAGAACGGGCCCCCAACTCAAGAAAAGGAAAAGAAAACAAACAATTCAAAACAAACAAACAAACAAAAGCCCCGGGATCCCACCAGCATGACAGCCCAGACAGGGAGGCAGTTCCGCACTCAAATGGAGCTCTGCAGCCCCTTAGGAAGAAGCAAAGATGGCGCACGGAGCCAGGTTTTTGAGCAAAAGCAGGTGGAGTTGCTGAGAGGTAAGGAAGAAATCAAAAGAAGCAGAAAAAAGCAACACCAGCAGCCAACAAATGGCACTCAGGGAGCCGGCCAGTGTGGGCAGGTAGAATCCAAGCAGCCGGTGCTTCCCAGCCAAGAGATTGTGGCCGTGGGAAGCAGAGGAGGCCCAGTGGGGGCGAAGAAGGGTGGGGGTTGGGAAAGCGTATATCGCAAATTACCGGTTGTTTTGTCTCCTGCTGGAAGCTCCGTGAAGCTGCTTTCTCATACCCCCTATTTGCTGGTCTCTGATAGGAGTCCAAGATGACAGATCCACACTGGGTTGGCTGATAGGGGACCTCTGCATGAACCTCTCCTCGCTCTCAGTTCTCTGTCAGTTTTCTCACTCCGTTTGCTGCTTGGCTGAGTTCTTCATCTCTTCATTTGATGTTTTAGGGTTTCAGGATTGCTATTTTCTCTATTTGGCTTAGTTTTTTGGATTTTTGCTGCGGAGGGACAGCGTGGTGCTTCTGCCTAGAGCGCCATTTTGCCGGAAGTCCCCGAATGGTCATTTTTATGGCTAAGAAATTCAATAGTGATTTCCAGTAATTTTTAAAAGTCTTATTGACCTTCCCAAGTGTTATTTGTGCATGGGTTTTGCTATTTATTGGTTACAACTGAAAGAAATCCGGTGGTAAATATTAATTTTCAATACATTTCTCCTTGCTTTATTTTTATCTAGGAACTATGTCCATTTCCATTTAACTTTAACTAAAATCTATGTATTTACTTCAAATATGGAAAAAAATTCAGAATAAATATTACTAGGGTATGCATTAAAATCTTACTGTTATCATTTATTATCTTTGGTGAGCAGAATTTTTGGAGTTTTTTTTTCTAATTTTCTTCATGCAGTTTGTATTGCTTTCATAAGCAATTTTATTTTAAATATAAAGGCATTTTACGCAACTATATTAATTATCATGATCACAGTCATATAAGCAGAAAATAAAAATTTGAGCAGATAAATAAGTACACGAAAACATTATCATTGTTTATCTCTGCATTGTGGAAATACTGCTGCCTTTTTTTTTCTTTTTTTAATGTTTCTAGGTTTTCTCTAATAAGTATTTATTGCTGCTTTCATGGAAAAAAATAATTAGCTAAAAGATGCATTAGAGTTTTGAGTGCAATAAGAATATGTTAAAAATTGTGCTATAGGAACTTCTCTTTGAATTTAAAAGTATATGGGAGGGAATTGTCTCAGAGAACCTTTCTAGCTGAGCCATATACTTTAGTTGAGAGGCATTGATTGCCAAAAGTACTGTGTGGCTGTTGCAATAAAAAGGAGTTCAGATGTAAGAGTAATAATAATGTAGCTTCAGCAACATGTAACAGATTATTAAATTTAAGTAGGAAGCAGAAGATGAATTCTCGCATGGTTTGGGGATAGGATTGCCATTCTAAGATATAAGGGATATGGAAGTTGAAGCAGATTAGAAGGAGCTGTGTTTTTGGACCATCTTTTGAATGCCATGTAAGTCTTGTTTACCATTTCATGGTGTGAGGAGTCCAATAATCAGGTCCCATTTTGCATACGAATATCTTCTACCTTTAAAGTTAACTTTATTAATTTAGTGAGTTTTTATTAAAATAATCAGAAAAAGCCTGTTTTTTTCCTAAAACAAAATTACCAAAGGAAAAAAAGGATATAAAAGAAATAAGAGAAAAAGAAAAAGATTTATGATATAAAAGAAAAAGTGCATTTATGCAAAAATAATTATAACTAAATTTTGGCATCCTCACCAGTATTTTTGATATATTTTAATAAATTTAATATGTTCAAAGAATGAAATATAAGAAAAATTTAAAAAATAGCTCTTTAGAAAAGTCTCAAGATTTCAACCAAGTGACAAGAATAGGAAATAGAAAATGATAGCAAAACTACAACCCAAATTTTCTTTAACATACACAGACACACACTTAAACAAAACTAGAAGGGAAAACATGAAAATAACAGTGGCTATCACTGACTGGTGAAATTACTGAGTATTTTTATATTCTTCCTCATACTTTTCATGTTGTTTTTCAAAGTCTCTACTCTGAGATACATCACATATAATCAGAAAAAAATATATAGTTTTTAAAGGAAGAGACAGAGAGACTTCTATCAGTATGAATCTTTGCTTGCAATCAACAGAGAACAACTCTATAATTTAGGAAAAGGGGAGTTTATTTAAAGGCTATTCTGGTGCTTAGAAAATCAAAGGGGCTGCGGAAATACAAGGCCATGGAAGGATCCAGAGTTAGGGCAGCTCTTGGAATTCGGGACAGCAGGAGTTGATTTTACAATTTTATCAGTGAGTCACAGCTGAGATGCCTGATCACTGACAATTTTCCATCCTGACACTATTCTGTTCAAGATTCAGAGACTTGGGAAAGAGAGACTGGCTTGGGTGTTAAGCTCACCTTAGTGCTTGGGGGAATACTTTGACAGTCCCATTGAGAAAGCAGGCCATTTAAGAGAGAATTCCTCAAAAAGAAATCAAGGTGTTGTTTCCTGTCCCCCTGAAAAAAGTGAGGACAAAAACAACAAATCTCCATTTAAGATTAAAAAATTTATGTCACATAGTCTGATTAGATTACAATTTTGATGTGTTGCACAAGAGTACCGCTTTCATTACATTCCATTCTTTATCAATGTGGAACATCATTTGAATATCTGCACACCATCTGACATGAATTCTAGGTAATTATTTATCAGACATTTGAATCGTTAACGCCCATACGTCATACGTAGGATCTTTCTGTATTATTTTTGTGAATCTACAATTACCTCATAATTAAAAGTTTAATTTTGAAAAATGTGTCATAGTTTCTTTCTTTGTTATTCTTTTTTTTTAAATCATAATCTAGAACCTTTGTTTTGTTTTGTTTTGTTTTGTTTTAACCCAAATGAGATTCCACTGTCAGTGACTGAACCAGAGTGTCAAGGAGGCACAGTTTTAATAGCTTATTATTTACTTTTTCTTACAAGTTACTAATACTACCCTAAAGGCAGATTGTTACATTATCTGCAATTTTCTGGACCAAATACTGACTTTTTTTTTTCAACTTTACAAGTATTCTCTTATAACCACGTCAAAATCCATATCAGTGATCTGTTTCTCACCTTGTACTTGTCAAAATTTTTTAATCCCCTACTGTGGCATTTTAGAAAAATCCCTTAGAAGGTGTAAATAAATTATATCTTTTTCCCCTTTTTTTCTTAAAAATACCTTTCTGAGTATCTGAAATAAGTTTACACCTATAAAGCTATGAATGCAATATTCTCTTCTATGCAACTAAAAGTATAATTTCACTGTCAGTTATTTTCCTCAGCACTAAAGTAGTATTTTCCACCACCCGTTGGTCAGTTTGTCATACTGTGGTGGCTGGCATGTTGCCATGATGCTAGAAGCTATGCCACTGGTATTTCAAATACTAGCAGGGTCACACATAGTGGACAGGCTTCAGTGGAGCTTCCAGACTAAGATAAACCAGAAGAAAGACCTGGTGATCTACTTCTGAAAATCAGCCAACCTAAACCTCATGAGTCACCACAGAATATTGTCCAATATAATGCTGGGAAATAAACCCCCAAGTTGGAAGGCATTACACAATAGCCACAACAATGGACTTGATCAAGTCAGTGATCATGAAGATGGTACAGGACTTGACGGTGTTTTGTTGTGCTGTACAAAAAGTTGCCATGAGTCAAAGCCGACTCAAGGGCAACAAACAACAGAAGTAGTATTAATGATTTGACATTCCCATAACAACACAATTTTAACGGGTTATAAACTGAGATTTGGAAACCCTGGTGGCGTAGTGGTTAAGAGCTATGGTTGCTAACCAAAAGGTCAACAGTTTGAGTTCACCACGGGTCCCTTGGAAACTATATGGGTTAGTTCTACTCTGTCCTATAAGGTCGCTGTGAGTCGGAATCAACTGGATGACAATGGGTTTGGGTTTTTAAACTGGGATTTAGGAAAAGCAATTCAATTTCTCAGGTCTGTTTAGTCCATGAAGTGATTATGTACACTAGCAGTGCTTGATGCACTGTTTTACAGATCGTATTTAGGACAACTGTCATAGATAACAAACTACACATATCCAAAGACTAGCTAATATCAGCATTCAGGAATAACATAGCTATCAGCCAGGGATGAGCAGTTAAGAAAATATACCAGCAGCACAAATTGTTGTTGTTGTTGTTAGGTTCCGACTAGTCACTTCTGACTCACAGCGATCCTATGTACAACAGAACGAAACACTGCCCGGTCCTGTGTCATCCTCACAATAGTAGTTATGCTTGAGCCTATTGTTGCAGTCACTGTGTCAAACCATCTTATTGAGGGTCTTCCTCTTTTTCACTGACCCTCTACTTTACCAAGTATGATGTCCTTCTCCAGGGACTGATCCCTCCTGATAACACATCCAAAGTATGTGAGACAAAGTCTAGCCATTCTCGCCTCTAAGGAACATTCTGGCTGTACCTCTTCCAAGACAGATTTGTTCATTCTCTTGGCAGTCCATGGTATATTTGATATTCTTCACTAACACCATAATTCAAATGCATCACTTCTTCTTTGGTTGTCTTTATTCATTGTCCAGCTTTCGCATGCATATGCGATTGAAACGCATATGCATAGGCGATTGAAAACACCATGGCTTGGGTCAGGCTTGCCTTAGTCTTCAAGGTAACATCTTTGCTTTTTAACACTTTAAAGACGTCTTTTGCAGCAGATTTGCCCAATGCAATGCGTTGTTTGATTTCTGACTGCCACTTCCATGGGTGTTGATTGTGGATCCAAGTAAAATGAAATCTTTGACAACTTCAATCTTTTCTCCGTTTACCATGATGTTGTTTATTCGCCCAGTTGTGAGGATTTTTGTTTTTTTTATGTTGAGGTGTAATCCATACTGAAGACTGTAGTCTTTGATCTTCATCAATAAGTGCTTCAATAGGAAAATTCAATTAATAATAATTTTGATAAACCAAACAACAGAGCTTTGATACTTTCCTTATTCCATTTCGAAAGCTTGTGTCCTATTGGCTTTTTCTTCTTATTTCTTCCAAAAAGCTTTATTTTAAAAATCTACAACAGTAGATCTTATGAAAAGTGAAAAACTTCTCACTTAAAGGCACTAGGTTAATCAGATGTATGGTGATGTCCTAATGATTTGCTTTCCTGCATTTGCTTTCAGACACTTTTTGAGGAGAATCATAATGCAGGCAAGAAGAAACTTTGACTGATGGACCTCTGTTCTATTGAAAATTCACCTCAATCGTGCTATATTAGTTTCCCACATAAAGATAGGAAACTGTTAAAATAAGCACTACCCCTAGCATCTAGCATTAAAATGAATATTTCCTTATTCTCTTATTCTTGATTTATGCTGCCTAAATATAGGCTTAGCATGTTGTATTCCATACCTCCTTAACCCAGAGCTGTTGGTTTGGCCAGTATTTATCAAAGGCAACACATTCATGAAATACGTAGGCAAAAAAAAAAAAAAAATCACTGCCTGATGCTAGCATCTAATAGGAACTTTACAATTTAAGGCAAAGCCTTTTCATTCATGTATACGAAAGTTCTATGAATTTCTAAGGAAAAGCTTTCCACAGGGGTGATTTCTGTGTCTGTCTAGAAGAAGTAAAGAGGAAATGCTCCACATGATCTCATAGCCTCCCATGGCTTCAATTATCACCTCTGTATGAATGATTCCTAGATCTGTGTCTCTAAGCTTGTGTCCCCAACTCTCAAGCTCATATTTATTTTCAGTTCCCACTGGACATCTCCACCTGGGTGTCCCACGGATCCATCACACTCCATGTGTTCTATACTAAATGCATTTTCACAACTTAGCATGCCCTCTTATGATTCTCCCAGTCTCTGTTAATGAAAAATTATCTTCCTGTGACGCAGGACTGGGGACTCAAACTCAAATTGTTCATTTATTCAACTTATGATTCTTCTACTATATCAAATTAGCTTCCATGTTTTGATGACTCTTCCTTGAAAATTATTTTTACTTCTGATTTCTATTTTTTCCAGCACCATCTTAGTTTGCCTGAAGTCATTTTGAGTGGGATAAATTCTAAACAAGGAATTTAGGCACTACTGCATTCATATACTCTAATCTTCATTCTCTAAATATTTATTTAGTAGCTTCCCAATGATTCATTCACTCAGTCATTCATTCCATATTATATTCCAGTGGTCTGGTCACTGAGGATAGAGTAGAGTACATGGCCCCTGTCTTTATAGAGCTGAAAGTAAATAAATAGATGGATTTTAGATATTCATAAGTACTGTGAGGGAAAGTATGACACAATCTAATAGAAAATTACAAAGGAGTGTTACATTAAACAGTGAAACCTGTGAGAGCCAGAACTTGATGGGACTGCCTTAATTTTCCGGGTTTTGCAAGTTTTCCATCTTTGACAAGGTGCAGTCTTGCCACTTTTCTATCTCTTATTTTAGTGGAAAATATTTGAGTTTCCTTTCTCTGATAGGTTTCTGCTTTACACAGGTTCCAGCATTCATAGTTTTTACTGTACAGGTAGTCACCAACTTACAATGTAGTTACAACGAACCGCACTTAACAACTGTCCATTTTTTTTTTTTGTTTTTTGGTACATCTTACCATTAGTAATATGTACTACATACAATGTTGCAATATGTAATTTGCTGATGTTATCATTCTCAGATGTTCAATTTTATGATGTACTGTTCAAAACACTGCTGTATAGATTTAGTTTTCTAAACTAAATCAGGGGCTTCAGTTGCTTGAAAACATGGACCCAAATGCTGGTCGCTTTGCTAAAGTCGACAGGCAGATTCAGGAAGCAGTGAGATGTTACCACAAATATATGAAGGAAGAAAGAAAAGGATCATAGACAATGCTACTAATTTCTGACTAGAAATGCCATCCTCATTCCTAGCGGTTATTTAGATGATCCAGAAACTTCCACAAGTGGAGTTATTACCACAACTGACAAAATACCAACTTCTTCCAACCCCTAATCATAGTCAGAGTAAATTTTTATGATTTATGTATTTTTATGTATGTATGTGTTAAAATATATCTGTAAGTTATATGTAATGTTTCCAACTCCCAAAGACAAATAAAGATATGATTTATAAGGATACTGATAATAAAAGGCAATAACAATGAAAACTAAAAAAAAAATGAGGTATTCGACTTACGTCGGAACTACGCTACAACAGAATCATTGGAATGGAACTCCACAAGTCAGGGACTATCTGCATAGGCTGATCAGAGAAATCTTCCTGAGGAACAAGCATTTGCAGAAGAAAGAAGTAAAAAGTCTGAATGGAAACAGTCTGGCATTTTTAATAAACACAATGAAAACTAATGGAGTGGAAATATAGTGAGCCCAGAACATTTGGTATGAGAAAAATTTAGAAAGGAAGGTATAGAAACAGCTCTTGTAGGACATTATAAGCCATGAAATAAATATAGGGTGCAGGGATCCATGGGAATGTTTTTGATTTGAAAATAGCATTATCTAATTTCACTTTTTAAAAAGATGATTCTAACGGCTGAGTGAAGAATGATTTCACAGACTTCTGAGTTAAGATGTAAGATTGTGCACACAGAAACTGCCCTGATGTACTCTTATTGAATGAAACTGATCATGCATATTTTAATTTTAATAGTCACACTCAAAACCAAACAAAAGATAATTATCTATGAACCAAATATGAAACATTTAACAGTAATTGAAGCTATGTGGGCATGAGAAAGTGGGACCAGATGAGGACTGTTTGTCACCAGAATATCAATGCCTGTGTTGGGACAGATGTTAAACATATACTTTGTGTGGCAAAGGCCCAGAATCAAGCTTTTCACAGAAAACCCAAGCTAAGGCCACATAGACTTTCAATGAACTGGGGCTAGAATAGCTCTATCCACATGCCTGGATTGAATCCAGCATCTAGCCCAGTGCAGACACTGAGATCAGTTTAAAACTAGGACTTGGGACTGTGCTTTGCACAGGTCACTGCTAAGAACTGTATAATCTATGCGGGCTAGGTGCTTTTAGCCAAGTGACCAATGTAATATCTAATCTAAATCTATACAGGACTGAAGCAGAGAATATTACAAAACCATCCTACAGGAAAGATGAATGTGGGAGAAAAATCAACCCACAAACAATTTAAAATCACATGTTGCACAATAAGACAGGAAAAAGATCCAATCCATGAGAAATTCATGCCCAAGGAAACAGAAATAATAGGTCAGTCTAAACAGTATTTTAAAGAAATAGTATTAAATGACTAAAAAGATAAAGAAGAAATAGCTTCCATGAAGCAACAGATTATTATGAATGAACAGGCAGACATAAAATGTCAATTAAAATTTACAGATATGAGTTAACAGTTTATCAAATTAAAAAAATGAACAGCTATTCGATAAAATTGGAATCTAATTAGTGCATCTGGAGACAGAAATTAGAAAATCCCTTAGCATAGCACTCAGAGGTAAAGAAATGGAAAATATGAAACAGAAATTCAAGGATATAGAGAATAAATTGAGACACTCTAACAAAACAAATAAACAAAAATTGGAGGATGACTAAAATGAACCAAGTAAATAATCAAGTTAGGAGGCTATTGGTGTAGAATGGTACAAGGTGTAGTGATATGTATATTAGCTAGTTGCGGTAGAATGAACAGAAATTTATGGATTTGGGATAAATTTTGGAAGTAGACCCGATAGAATTTGCTGATGGATTGAATATTGGGAATTGTGAAGGCAGAGGCTCCCAAACTTTCTCTGTTCATAGAACCCTTAGTCTCTTAGTAATTTCTTCACAAGAAATTTGTACCCCAGACCAAAAGAAATGCCTAACCAAACAAAAAACCACCTGCCATTGAGCTGACTCTCACTTATAGCGACCTCATGAGGGTCAGAGTGGCACGGTGCTCCATAGGGTTTTCAATGACTGATTTTCAGAAATAGATCATCAGGCCTTTCTCTTGAGCCACCTTTGGGTGGACTCGAAATTCCATCCTTTCAGTTACCAGCTGAGTGCATTAACAGTTTGCACCACCCAAAAAAACCAAACCAAACCCACAGCAGTATAGCCAATTCCAACTCATAGCAATCCAAGGGCTCCAAATACCTAATAGTTACTTAGCACTTAGCTCCAAACAACATAATTACTATGCCCTAACAACTCCAGAGGAGCCCTGGTGGCACAGTGGTTAAGAGCTTGGCTGCTAACTAAAAGGTTGGCAACTTGCATCTACCAGCTGCTCCTTGGAAACCCTGTGAGGCAGTTCTTCACTGTCCGATAGGGTCGCCGTGAGTCGGAATTGACTTTACCGCAACAGGCTTGGTTTTGGTTTGGTTAATAACTTAGAAATCATTTAAAAAATAATAATATACATAAATTGAAAGAAAAATGATGTTCATATCTTATATATACTTATATCAATTACTTAGTAATGGGATATATGTTGGGCACTGTACAATTTCTCAAATTTTGGAGTCATGTTGAACATTGCCATTTTTTCCTGTTCCATATTGATTTCTGTGCAGTTCCTGTATTTAGTCACAGCAACCACCACTCAACTTTTTAAAGATATGATGTCATCAAAAGTAATTTAGTTTCATTCCCATGTTGAAACTACAAGCAATCTGAAGCAAATAGTTCATGTAGTATCCAACAGATGTTGAATATTATGAGATGAATCTAGAAGATTTAGAAGATCCTTCCGTATCTCTGTGAGTTTGCTGTGTTGTCCCTAGATGTCTTGGTACAAAGTTTAAGAATCATTGGTCTGTAAAATACCATCATGATCCCTTGTCATGGCAAATAGTAATCTCTTCAATATATTCCCAAACATACCTTATTAGTCTTCTTTTCCCCTTCTCCTTCTGAACACTACATATTATACACAGACCAGACTACTCAGGTTTCCAAGCACCCTGTCCTTTTACTTTTCATGTCTTTGTAATTGTTTTTCTTTTGACCTGGACTACCTTATATCATCTCTTATCCCAACAACATAGATATATCTTCTCTTACTTATATGTATAACTCTTTTATGACTATAACACTGATTGTTAAAGCATTACTATAGGTTGGCTATATATTGGGGATAATGTTCCTTCTTGCTCTATACAATGAAATCTCAACTACTGTCATTCACTGAGATGTATGTGGGTAGTATAATCCTCTGAATATAACCTTCAAATAAGAAACCAAACTCATAGAGAAATAAGAGTAGTCACACAAATAAACACGCACATCCATGTTCACTGCAGCATTATTCACAATAGCAAAAAGATGGAAACAACCTAAGTGCCCATCAACAGTTGAAGAGATAAACTATGGAATATACACACAATGGAATACTACAAAATGGTAAAGAACAATGATGACTCTGTGACATATCTCACAACATGAATGAATCTGCAGGGCATTATGCTGAGTGAAATAAGTCAATCACAAAAGAACACATACTGTAAGAGATCACTATTATAAAAGCACATGAAAATGTTTCCACACAGAAGGCAACAATTTTTGATGATTATGAGGGAGGGCAGGGGTGGGGAAGAGAAAACACTAACTAAATAGTAGATAAGTGGTAACTTTGGTGAAGGGTAAGACAGTACACAATACTGGAGAAGTCTGCACAGCTTGATCAGGGCAAAGTCAGAGAAGCTTCACAGACCCATCCAAATGTTCTGAGGGACTGAGCTACTGGGCTGAGGGCTGGGGACCATGGTCTCATGGGACAGGTAGCTCAACTGGCATAACATAGTCTATAAAGAAAATGTTCTACTTCCGACTGTGGTGAGTAGCATCTGGGGTATTAAAAGCCTGTGAACAGCCGTCTAAGATACATGTACTGGTCCCATCCTTGTTGGAGCAAAGGAGAATGAAAAAGACCAAAGACACAAGGGAAAGATTAGTCCAAAGGATTAATGGACACACAGCTACCACAACCTCCACCAGACTGAGCTGGAACAACTCGACGGTGCCCAGTTACCACTTCAACTGCTCTGCCAGGGATCACGATAGAGGGTCCCGGACAGAGCTGGCGAAAAATGTAGAACAAAATTCAAACTCACACACACACACACACACACACACATACACACACACAAAGACTAGGCTTGCTGATCTGACAGAGACTGGAGAAACCCCGAGAGTATGGCCCCCGACACCCTTTTAATTCAGTACTGAAGTCACTCCTGAGGTTCACCCTTCAACCAAAGATTAGACAGGTCTATAGGGCCAACAATAACACACTTGAGGAACGTGCTTCATGGTTCAATCATGTATACGAGGCTAATGGGCACACTAGCCCAAAAGCAAAGGAAGGGACAGGAAAACTGGACGAATGGAAACAGGGAACTCCAGGTGGAGAAAGGGAGAGTGTTGACACATCGCGGAGTTGGCAACCAAAGTCACAAAACAATTTGTGTATTAACTGCTTAATGGGAAACTAATTTGCTCTGTAAACTTTCACCGAAATCACAATAAAAAACAAATAAAAAATAAACCAAAGTCATGGGCAAATAGTTAGCAAGTAACAAAGGTAGACATTTTTTGACATTGATTGTAAAGGTAACAAGGTGGATTATCTTGTACATCAGGAATTAAGGTAAACATATTATGTGGAGATATTAAAGAAACTTGCAGCAAAGTGCTTGAGATGTAGTGTAAGTCTTTATAGTGGATTGTGATTAGTTTATAAGAAGTAGCTAGTATATGGTTTGAAATTCTTACAGGCATGTAAGCTATGATTGTACCAGAAATCTGTCATTTAAAAGCTGATTTGTTTTTATGTTTGTTGTAGTTATTGCTGTGGTGGTGGTGTTCGTGGTGGTGGTGTGGTATGTGTGTGTTTACAATTTTTTCTCTTTAGTTTTCCATTTGTTTTTATCAAGTCTTCACTAAGTCTCAGCTAGTAAGGCAGTGGAGGCAGAATCAAAGTGAGAGAAGTCCCAGGAAAAGGTGAATGTAAAGGTTTGCCTTAAAAAGTTAGTATCTACAGGCAGTGGTCATCTATCACTTCCTGATCTCACACATGCTTTCCAGTTCTGAAATCCAAGAGTAATATATTTGAACATACATTTCCATTGGTAAAAAAAATCGAGCAGTCTCATGTAGCCCCAATATAGGCTTTTAGAATTATGAATTAAATACTTATATTACTGAACATGTATATTTTGTACATTAGAAAAAATAGAAATTTCAAATAATTAGTTCAAATAATATTAAAAAGTATTTTAGAGAGGCGGGGCAAGATGGCGGTCTAGGCAGAAGCACCACGCCGTCCCTCCACAACAAAGATCCGAAAAACTAAGCCAAACAGAGAATCAACAATCC
>NW_004444007.1:1481051-1490709 GCF_000243295.1 Trichechus manatus latirostris
ACCTGAAGTACAATAAAATATTAAAAATAAATAAATAAATAAATAAATAAGTATTTTAATATTTTCTTTCTTATTGATCCCAATATTACTTGTCCAATTAAAATTTTTCACACTTCTTTCTTTGGTGATCACTGCTTAAAAGATTTTGCTTATGGTTGTTGAAATTGTACCCTTCCTTCAAGACATCGTTCATACTCCTAGTCAAAATTAATTTCTCCCACTTCTACCTTCTCATAACACTTTATTTGCCCCCCTTTTAGCATTCAACACAGCTTTTTTTGGTAGGGATATAGAATTTTCTGTGCCTATTTCTCCCACTAAGTTCTTTGGCGCCAAAGAGTCATTGATTTTAATCCTTTATTGAACAAAATAAACTGTCTCGGTCCTGTTAAAGGCTAAAAAAAATTGTTTTTTGAGGTGAAAAAATTGCTTAAATAAAAATATCTATTCCCCTATAAAACATAAAAGAAATTACCAAGATAAGCAATGGATTATATTTAAGACTTACCTACTTAGAATTTTGGACACATATTTTTCACATTAAAAGCTCAGCTCCAATCTGACATTTCAATACCATACACACAGAGCAATTTCTCTGCTGAATATTCTAAATTGCAATCCTCTGGGAACTCTAGCAAAAAGTCCCCCCACCCCCAGTATAGTTCATCTTACACAAAAAGACCCATATTTGAAACCTGAGTCAACCTGTAAATAAGAGAACCACTACAGAGTGGGGAAATTTCATTGCCATTCTTAATTGCAGTCTTGACTACAAGGTGGATGATGACTTCGCTGCACATGCAGAGTAAGCCACTTATTTCCCCCTTAAGCCATTCCTTATAAAATAGAGTCTGTTAATCAAATGGTTGACCAATAGTAGCCTGTAAAAACAGTATTGATAAAAATTTGTAAATGATGTAAAAGTAAAGTCATTTTGAAATAAAAGTTCTTGCCATAATTGTGTGATGGCGCATGCTACGAAGTTGGAGAAATAAGAATGAAGAACAGGAGTAAAGAATTTCAACCAGGTGAACTGGTAAATTTTTATGCTACAAAACTTTTGGCATTGGTAAAAATTCTTCGTATCTGTTTTCCTTAAGTGTTCACCAGCCCCCAAAATTTCCTGGGAAAGAACCTAAAGTAACACAAACCCAGACAAGTCTATTTTTAATTGCTAGTGTCTAGGACACGAAGTTGCACTTATACAACCTGAAAATGGAATTGTCCCTAGGGCCTTGAAACAACCCACATTTAGAATCAACACGGAAGATTTTAGAGACTGATTGGTTTCACTTCTAGAGCAGAAAAAGATGGGCTCCATAGGGGTCCTTGCAGCATATGGCTCTGTCCATCTGGAAAGGTGGTGATGTGTTGTCATTGCCAAATGTGCACTGCACGTTCTGAGTTTAGATGTGACTAAAATAAAATAAAATGAAAACTGTATGCTACACTTAGGTAAAATGTTTCATGCTTTAAAATCATACACAAAACCTCTATCCAGGTCTGTCTAGGGAAGATTATGTAGGAGAAAGACAAGGTCAACAAACCTACATGGGAAAGGATTTTCCACAAGGACCAAAAATAGCTGATAGAAGCATGATTACCTGAAAGATTTCTCCAATTACTATTAGGAAGAAACCCTATTTCTGCCAAGTAGCCACAGAGTTCTAGAACGAAAACACGATGAACCCAGGGGCCTTACTTCTTATGTTAACCTTGCCATGCCCAGAATTCAGCACAATGTCTTACATGCAATAGGATTCGAAATATTTATTGCGATTGGAATGGATAGAGTTTCATGTATATCTACCATCACACTCAGAGCCTTGGCCACTTGTATTATTTATACAAAGATGAATTTCCATCTTTTCATTTTACTCTGCAATATTTCATTATTAAGATAAACACCAAATGATATAAAATAAAAGATGGGGAAGGAAAAGTTAGGACCTCCCACCATTGTTAACGCCATCCTGTCTCCTTATACCCTCAAGGAAAGCTTTATGAGTTTCCTTTCCTCAGCTAGAACATTAATGGCTTAGAAAAAGTCATCCTTAAAATATTTCAAGTATAAATTTCCAGTCTAATTTACTTTTTCTTTTCTTTCTTTATTTTTAAACAAATATTGATTTCTCTCTTTCCTTCCCTTTATTTCTTTCATTCTTTCCCTTTTTGCTCTGAATTCCCATTTCTTTCTCTTTTTCTCCCCCTTCTTTTTTTCCTCTCTTCTCCTTTTTCCTTCTACTTCTCCATATTTCTCTCTTCTTCTGTCTTATTCTGTCTCTCTTTCTTCCCCTGTCTCTCTCTCTCTTTCTCTCTTTTAGGCAGAAATCAAGTGTAATTATACAAACTACGGAATCTCTTTGTCTTATCTTAATTGGATTACAAGACTAAGAGATCCTTGCTTTCTTACTTAAATAGCTGAGTAATGGCAGAGCTGCTAAGTGCTTCCACATCATAAAACCAAAACCAAACCCACTGCCATCAAGTTGATTCTGACTCATCGCAAACCTACAGAACAGAATAAAACTGCCCCATAGTGTTTCTAAGGAGCAGTTAGTGGATTTGAACTGTCGACCTTTTGTTTAACAGTCAAGCTCTTAACCACTGCGCTACAAGGATTCCACACCAGAGAAGTCTGTATATCATTAGTGAATAAAGTGATCCCTTACAATATCTTTAGACATCGCTGTGTGGTGCTACTAACCTAAAGGTTGGCAGTTTGAACCCACCCAATGGCACCACAGAAGAAAGGCCTGGAGATCTGCTTTCATAAAAATTAGAGCCAAGAAAATCCTATGGAGCAGTTCTACTTTGTAACACATAGGGTCGCCACGAGTCACAATCAACCTGACAGCAATATCTTGCAAATCGTACCGCCGTATAATAAGACTGAGAGTGTTATGTAAATGTATGATGTTGTTTTCATTAACGATAATTATCTTTTCCTGAACAGAGAGGGAAAAGAGAGATTCACATGTAATGAAAATGTTTACCCAAGATTCTATCCCCCAGCAGCCAAATAACTAAAACACCTTGAAGTATTCAATCAAGTTTATATGGCATTTTGTAAGTGTATAACATAACCTTAGTTATGCTCTGAAGAAAGGAGGTTTTCAGAACTTTATGAGTTTGTGTCTGGAGAGAGATTTTTATAAGAAGCTAAGCCTCTCTTTGGGAAGCTAGCTGTAGGCAGTGGCCTAAGGCTTTGGCAAAGCCGATGTCTCTAGGAGCCTCACCAGCCTGGCCTCGAGTTCTTGCTGGGTGCACTTTTTCATTATTTACTGTAGTTGCAAGAAATTTTAGTATAAGATATGTCACATGAACTGCAGTCACAAGTTTATTAATATAAGGAAATTTTATGACAATTATTCAATTCAAAAAGAAACTTAAAAAAAGAAAAAAAAAACCCACAGGAAACGAGGTTTGACTGTAAGAAAAAAAATTACCATTTCCTCCATTCTAATTTTCTTTACTTAAAAACATGTTTTTTTAATGGAAAAGTTATATATGCTCAAGATAAAAAATTCAAGCAGTTCTGACCTTCATTCTCGCTCCCCAGTGGTAATACTGCTAACATTTTCTTGTGTTTATGGAGCTCTTGCTATGTGTGTATATATTTACTTTTCATTTATTAGGCTCTGACATTTTTCCATAATCAAAACTATATATCTATCTTATTAACATCTGTCATAAAATCCACTGGATGGATATGCCATAATTTATTTAACTAGTCCCTTGTTAATGGGCCACAAAGTTTTTCCCAATTTTTCACTAATATGAAAAATGTATTAAATATCCTTGCATTCATTTCCTTGCCTACTTGAATTAGCAGATCTAGGGAAAATCCTCGGGAATGAAACTGTTGGGTCCAAGAATACGTGCATTTAAAGTTTGGATTAAAAAAAACAAAACAAAAACAAACACATTGCCGTCAAGTCGATTCCGACTCAAGTGACTCATTAGGACAGAGTAGAACGGTCCCATAGGGTTTCCAAGGAGCAGCTGGTAGATTCAAACTGCTGACCTTTTGGTTAGCAGCCGACCTCTTAACCACTTGGTTAAGCTTTGATAGATGGCGCCAAATTGTTATTCAAAGAGAGTGTGACAATTTACATTTCCTCATCCACTCCAATACTGGGTAATATTGCATATTAATCTCTCCTTTCCAAATGGTGAAAAACTGTATCTTATTTTAGGTGAAGTGAAGCATCTTTCATGTGATATTTCAATTTCTATTATTTTCCTTGTGATTTATGATGTGAACAGATTTGCAGAGCCTCAGTGAGTTCCCTCAGTTTCTATTAAGTTTCCTTAGTAGCTAGAAATGGTTCTTAAACTAAGTTATATACCCTGGACCACTTCTGACCGACAGGCCAGATCAAAATACCACTGCCTCATTCAGAAAAGGTTGTTTTAAGAGGCAGAGTGAGCCAGAGAAAGGAACACTGCAGAGAAGCAAGGGGTGGAGAAGTCTGAACACTTTAGTGGTATAATTTTAAATTTATACATTCTTAAAAAAAAACAAAAAGATAATTAAATGTCCGGGGCCCCCAATGTGAGAGGGAGTCTAGAAGCAATAGCAGGATTTGTTCTGACCCTAGCTAGCCCTCTTCACCCAGGCAGTGGTGACGGGGAGAGTTAAAGAGTCCAGAACTCTATGTAGCAGCATCATAATACTACATTAGATTTGGAACCAAGGGTAAATTTAATCCTCAGTGTCCTTTATCAGTGTGGTTGTAAATAAGTAAAGAAGATACGTGCACCTACACATCTCTTACTTCTCTGTCCACCCCTGAGGAGATGACACACCTAGGAAAAGGAATTCAATCACCAGACTCTCCCACCTCACCTGTGTAAATTGTGAGTGAGACACGACAGGCAGGTAGGTGGTTCTCATAAACTTTGTTTTCATTTCCGAACATTCCTGACTGTGATGTGACTGCTTTTGCTTACAGCACATTGAATGACATTTCTTCACTCTGTATGTCAGGACTGCGGAGTGATAATATGCAGGAACAATACACAAAAATTCAGTCTTCTTACCTCACTGCCACCATTTAGGAAGCAATTTTCCATTCATGTTTCTTAATTTCTATAAAAATAAATAAACAAATAAATAAATGACCCGGTATTTTTCCTCCGTTATGATTTATTAATCACTATCTTATTACCTCTTGCCTTATGCACTGCTCGCTGGCTTATGCTGAAAATGAAAGTACTTTAGGGAGGCGGGACTGATACATAGAAGAGCAATGATGGTAATATTAGAGGAGAGGGAGTATGAAGAGTCTTAGAAATGATAAAAATCAATACTTATTTGATCTTTTTTTAAATAGAGGAAGGGCTCAATTTCCTCTGCTGCCGCTGTAAAAGGATTGGTTATAGATTAGTAGAAGGAAGCAGGTTCTGCAGAGAAGCCACTGCCAGTTAGGTGATTCTTGAGGAAGGTACTCCGATCAGAGGAGCTCTTGTGGTCATGGAAGCTTGTCCTTTTTCAGTTCTCCTTGAAGCCTGGACTTGTATATACTTTATTTGGCATTAATGAGAGGAGCCCTGGTGGTATAGTGGTTAAAGTCCTTGACTGTCCACCAAAAGCTCAGTGGTTTGAACCACCAGCTGCTCCATGGGAGAAAGATGTGGCAGTCTGCTTCCATAAAGATTACAGCCTTGGAAACCCTATGGGGAAACTCTACTCTGCCCTACAGGGTTGCTATGGATCAGAATCCACTCAAAGGTAGCGAGTTGGGTTTGGTTTTTAGGTGTCCATAGAGAACTGTGGATTAATGAATGTGCAAGATCTTCAAGCTCATAGGTTTGGACATTTAAAAATTATATTCATTATGTTTTCCTTCAATCTTTCTCTGCCATTATTTAAAAAAAAATTAAAATAAATGTATGTGTTTAATGAAGTGCAACTTGCTGGGTATGAGAAAAGTTACACAAATTGTATTTATACATTCTCAGTTTATAGTTTAAACCCACACAGAACTTTGACAAAGTTTTGGAGTTAGTGTTAAGAGAAGTGTATTTTTATTGACTGCAGACAGTAAATTACTGAGCACCCAGTTGGATTAGTCAGCAGCATTCTAACAATTGTATTTACTCTGAGAAAACAAAATAACAGGTTTCTATTGAATAAATACTATTTTGTTTACTCGGTGACAAATACATATTGGAAAAAAATGTTTTTCAGAAATTCTGGAATCACTTAATCTGTCCTTGAGAATAGAGTTCTTTCTTACACAGGGCTTGAGTTTGTTGTTGTTTTTTTTTTTTTAGTACTACGGAACCTAATCCTTGATATGTTGGACAGTAAGTTTCCTTTGGTCCCTATTTTAGTCATTTCCTACATTCCATGAACAGGATATGGGAGGAGTGGCTGTTTCCCATTTATCTAATCTATCTCTAACCTTGGAAACTAAAGGTTAAATTCAATTCTGTTTTTGCCTATGGGCTGACAGATGGGAATCATTCAGCCACTGCAACCACCCACTCTATTTTTTTTTTTTAAGGCATCATCCTCTCTAGATAGCAGTAAGGGGGTGGAGGGAAAGAATTCGTGTCACCCATTCAAAAATACTTGGAAGCTCTTTAACATGAGTAAAGAGGAACTGTAATAGACTGCTCATGACTACCAATATCTTGAAAGTGGTATTACACAAATATGATTTTTTCTAACATAAAAATTATGTTTTTAGGCAGTGAAATTTTAAATGCTAAATGTTTAACTAATAATAGTGTAATAAGAAAAATCTGCTTTCCTTAATGTATAAAGATGACATGATTGATGTTACTCTGGGCCTGTGCTTGGTTGGTTGGTGGTGGTGTTAGGTACTATCAGGCTGATTTGAACTCATAGCAACCCCATGTGACAGAGTAAAACTATTTCATAGGGTTTTCTAGGCTGTAATCTTTACGGGGGTGCCCTGGTGGCACAATGGTTAAGAGCTTGACTGCTAACCAAAAGGTCGGCAGTTCAAATCCATCAGCCACTCCTTGGAAACCCTATGGGACAATTCTACTCTATCGCATAGGGTCACTATGAGTCAGAATCGACTCAACAGCAATGGTTTTTTTTGTTGTTGTTGGTGGTTTTTTTGTTTGTTTGTTTTCCTTTTTAATCTTTTTGGGAGCAGATCCCCAGGTCATCCTACTATGGAGCCTCTGGGTAGAGTCAAATCACCAATCTTAAAGTTAGC
The DNA here is from genome assembly GCF_000243295.1 of Trichechus manatus latirostris. Lineage (NCBI taxonomy): Eukaryota > Metazoa > Chordata > Mammalia > Sirenia > Trichechidae > Trichechus > Trichechus manatus. The sequence goes on from NW_004444007.1 coordinate 1,488,254, forward strand.
AGTTGAGTGCTTAACAGTTGTGCCACCAGGGCTTGGGTTATTGTCTACTAATTAGGAATGTTTGGAATTTTCTACTCATTGTAATAAAAATAGGAAAGAAATAGAGATAAAAAATATGTATCTCAACATGTAAAGATCTGGAAGGAAAGTGTAAAAAGGATTTTGTAATTTTACACTAATTATTTGTGTTCCATACAGGACAAGATACAAGTAGAATAAAATAAGTATCAAAAGCGTGACTATTTTCGGGGTCAAAAGACTTGAGAAACCACTGTGGCATTTGCCAGTGGTCTGTGGATGGCTAATGATTTGCACTTTGCAGATGAGGAGATGTGGTTTTTAACTTTCCTCACCAGATATGTGGCATCATCTAATCCCAGAAGAACTGCCTCTTGGTAACACTAGTAATTAGCATGCAACACTGGGAGTTTGCTTTGCTTGCTGGTAGAAATAATCTAACTCTGGCTATTTGTCCCAAGACACAAATGGGAAGAATGAGAAATTAGGAACAAATTGGGAGTTGGAAGTGTAATGATGGTAAAGAAATGTTACTACAGGTAATTCCTTCAGTTTTGTAAGCTTTGCTAAGAATTCTCTTTCATTTTCTACAGCTTAAGAAATAATTGCCTTACACATTTTCTGAGTTTTGAATTGCAGAAGTTAATTTTAAAATATTACTTAAGGACAAGAAAATGCCTAAATATAACCTTGAAATAAACTGATTTAATGATAAAAAGCTCCCCATCCCCAAACTAAAATGACAAAAATGACTTCTGGCATGATTTCTGGAAAAATGGCACTCTAGGCAGAAGCACCATGCCGTCCCTCCACAGCAAAGCTCCGAAAAACTAAGCCGAACAGAGAAAATAATCCTGAAACCCTAAAACATGAAATGAAGAGATAAAGAACTCAGCCAAGCACCAAATGGAGTGAGAAAACTGACAGAGAAAGGAGAGTGAGGAGAGATTCATGCAGAGGTCCCCTATCAGCTAACGCAGCATGGATCCGCCATCTGGGACCCCTATTGTAGACCAGCAAACAGGGGGTACGAGAAAGCAGCTTCATGGAGCTTCCAGAGGGAGACAAAACAACCAGTAATTTGTGATATACGCTTTCCCACCCCCCACCCTTCTTCGCCCCCACTGGGCCTACTCTGCTTCCCGTGGCCACAGTCTCTGGCTGGGAAGCACTGGCTGCTTGGATTCCACACACCCGAACGGGGCCGGCTCTCTGAGTGCCATTTGTTGGCTGCTGGTGTGGCTTTTTTCTGCTTCTTTTGATTTCTTCCTTACTTCTCACCATCTCCCTCTCCTTTCACACAATACGTGGATCCATGCACCATCCTTCCTTCTTCCTGAGGGGCTGCGGAGCTCTGGTAATTTGTGATATATGCTTTCCCACCCCCTACCCTTCTTCACCCACACTCGGCCTCCTCTGCTTCCCGCGGACACAGTCTCTTGTCCGGGAAGCACCGGCTGCTTGCATTCCACCAGCCCGCACTAGCTGGCTCTCTGAGTGCCATTTGTTGGCTGCTGGTGTTTCTTTTTTCCACTTCTTTTGATTTCTTCCTTAGCTCTCACCACCTCCCCCTCCTTTTGCTCAAATACCTGACTCCGTGCGCCATCTTTGCTTCTTCCTGAGGGGCTGCAGAGCTCTGTTCAAGTGTGGAGCTGCTTCCTGGTCTGGGCTGCCACACTGGTGGGATCCTGAGGCTTCTTGTCGTTTGTTTGTTTTGAATTGTTTGTTCGTTTTCTTTTCCTTTTCTTGAGTTGGGAGACTGTTCTGGCCAGGCAGTGCTGCGTGGCTTGGAACCTACCCGCTCGGCTTGCACAGAAGTACAGAGGGATCCCTGAGGACATTTCTTTTTCCGTTGGGTTTTTTTTTTTTTTTTTCTGTTTTCTTAGGGGATTTCCTTGTTCTTTTTTTTTTAAATTTGTTTTGTTTTATTTTCCTTTTTTGTCTTTCTTCATTCTTCAGTTTCTTTTCCCTCTATATCTTCTTTCCTTTTCTGTTCCCTGAATACCTGGCGTTGTATACCTCTACACCTTCTAGCCAGGCTGTACTGCAACACTGGCGAACAACTTCCCCAGACCTCATAGCCTCACTGGTGGGATCCCTGGGAAGTTTGCTGTTCCTTTCCCTTTCCCATTTTTATTTATTCATTCTTTTCTTTTTTTCTTCCTCTTCCCCTTGTTGTTTTTCTCCATTTCATACTGTCTCATCTCTCCATTCCAACGGCAAGTTCCCCTAACATTCTTTTTTGTTTCTTTGTATGTTTTTGGCTCCTGTTCCTCTCTCTTCTCTCCCATATCCGTCTTAGCTCCACAAATAACAATCTCCCTACTACATCCTTCCTACCTGCACTGTGTGCTTGACATCACACCACCAAGCAGCACAGGCACGGCCTACTGAAAAGTGCCCTGCACTGATTACCTACCCACACTGGTGGTTGTAGT
>NW_004444007.1:1497724-1506179 GCF_000243295.1 Trichechus manatus latirostris
CCAAAAAAAAAAGGTCGAGAAGGGAGAGGGTTGACATGTTGTGGGGTTGTTAACCAATGTCATAAAACAATATGTGTACTACTGTTTCATGACAAACTATTTGTTCTGTAAGCCTTCACCTGAAGTACAATAAAAAAAAAAAAATGACTTCTGATTGATTGGTCTTGGGAATCCAGGGCCTTTTGAACACAGTGTGAGCTTGGGTTGTAGTTTGACTGTCATTTTCTATCTCTGCTCTAGGAAGGAGTCAGAATAGTCACGTGTCTGCCAGGTTGTTGGAGGCAAGAGAAATGCAGATTAGGTTATGTTTGTAAACTTTTTTGAGCCTTTTGGAAAATGAAATATCATTGAATTTGCATTTGGAATTAAATTCCAAAAGGCTATAGAAGACAAATTACTTTATTAGCAAATATAAAATGAAAAGCTTACAAAAGTAAAGCATCCCCCAGTGAAATAGCCCAGACAGATTGGATGTAATTCACATTTTAATTAAGGAATAGCCAGAAACAGTGTCTTTTGACATACAGCTGCCTAAGATAGATCTTCATCTCATGAAAAGATAGTTTTACTGTACGATGCTCTTAACAATTGGAGATTGTGGGTGGAGAAGCCAGCGTTGATACTCCCTCCCTCCTCTTGTAATGAGAAGTCTTCCCCTAGAAGAGTCAGCTCCTCTTCAGGCAGAAAAGAATTTTCTGGGTAAGATCTTTTAACTATTCTAGATAGTTCCTTTATGTTTTAAATCTCCATGCAGAAGATCTCATCAACATTCCATTAGCAGGTTATTGGTAACTGATCCCGTGTGCTCTATTTTCTTTTACAGTTAAATATTTTTCTATATTAAACAGTAAGAGTATTTTATAATAATTTATTGTCATCATCTTTTAATTAATCATTTTAAAATTTTTAATTAATCATCTAATTACTTTTAATGTGATGTGGCACTCAACTCACATTCTTCTGATCTTATTTTGGTTTCACAGACTTTTCAACCAGAGAAAACGTACCATCCCATAATGTACGCATATTCGTTACATTTCTCCATGGAAACTGGAAAGATTTACCAGCTGGTTTGTCAGTCAAATAGTATTGGTCACTGAGGTTGGGGTTGAATTGTGAATGCAGGAGATGTAAAGGGGGCCGTTTTCAGGACTGACAGTCTGGGAGGAAGGGGGCCAAATGGGTAGTTTACAAAGACAAGAGGTGGTTTTCCTTCCTTCTCATTTCTGTACCTAAACTACTCGGCTGAGCAAATCAAACTGGTGGCAGTAAATAGAAGCAAAATACCACTAGTTTCCAGTATTAATATTGCTGAAGGTTCTGAAAAGCTTCATTCATATTTGGTAGAGAAGTTGTAAAATGGCGTAAAGACACATTTATATCCACTCAGCAATTTTCCTATTTAATACTTTTTGATCCATGCATAAAAATTAGTGACATTTGGGTTTTTTTCCTTTGGAACTGGCTGTAGTACAGAAATGGCAGTCGACTCCTTATCCTTGGTCTGTGAGTGCAAATTCTGGGTAGAGAAATGTATTTCTCCCAACTCACAAAACCTGCTAGAATCATGAAAACAGCCTTTTTGGAAAGCCTTGACTGTTTTTCTCTCCTTTTCTCTGCACTTATGTCTATTGAAAATAAGATGTTTGGGATGTGATTGAAGTGAGTGATTGTGTGAGAGAGGACAAGGATAATTCACGTGGGACCCAAACAGAGCTAGGACCATTAGAGCAATGCCAGTTTCATTGTTTTTGTCCAGAATGGATCAATTTAGAAGCTATTTTAATTCGCTGCTGCTTCAAAGTGAATTCAACCTGAATGTTGTGTTTGCAGAATGTTAATTATCTGATCTTAATCCCAGTTAAGGAGACCTGTGGTGCAGTGGTTAAAGCAGTTGGCCACTAACCAAAAGGTCAGTGGTTCTAACCCACCAGCCACCCCAGGAGAAACATGTGGCAGTCTGCTTCTGTAAAGATTTACAGCCTTGGAAACCCTATAGGGTCACTATGAGTCGAAATTCACTTGACAGCAGTGGATTTGGTTAGGTTTTGGTTTGAATCCCAATTAAGTAAGAAATTCCAGTACAAATATTCCCATAGTAACCTTAGCTATGACCTCTCATGCATAAGGATATTCTAGGACACAGGGTCTCTCATTACATGGTTATGTAATAAAGCATCAAAATTACTCTGAAAATGCTCAGTTAAAGGGGCAACCATTTGGAATCTGTGTAGCTGACTTCAAAAACCTTTCCTTCTGTTTGAAAGGAAAGATGGAGAAAGAAAGAAAGAAGGAAGGAAGGAAGGAAAGTGAGGGAGAAAGAGAGGGAGGGAAGGTAGGAGAGAGAGAGAAAGAAAGAAATGTAGGTATTATCCAAGCTTAGGAAGATTATTTTCAATCTAGAAAAGCTTTTCAACATGCATAAAGATGGTTTATGGTCTCTCTTTTAGTTGACTTTTCACATTATATATTTCTTTACTTTCTTTTTCTTTCTTCTTATAAATGCAGCTTTTACACACTTTGGATAACGACTTCAATTTTAGTATAATTATACCAGAAAGATGTTTAGCTGTGTTTTATTGACTATGCAAAGGCATTTGACTACGTGGATCATAACAAATTATGGATAACATTGCAATGAATGGGAATTCTAGAACACTTCATTTTGCTTATGTGGAACCTGTACAAAGACCAAGAGGCAGTCGTTCAAACAGAACAAGAGGATACTGCGTGTTTTAAAATCAGGAAAGGTGTGCGTCGGGGTTGTATTCTTTCACCATACTTATTCAATCTATATGCTGAGCAAATAATCCAAGAAGCTGGACTATATGAAGAAGAATGCAGCATGAGGACTGGAGAAAGACTAATAACCTGCGACATGCAGATGACACAACCTTGCCTGCTGAAAACAAAGTGGCTTTGAAGCACTTATTGATAAAGATCAAAGACTATAGCCTTCAGTATAGATTGCATCTCAACATAAAGAAAACAAAAATCCTCACAACTGGACCAACAAGCTACATAATTAAAAATTGGAGAATATTTTGAAGTTGTCAAGGATTTTATTTTCCTTGGATCCACAATCAATGATCATGGTAGTAACAGTCAAAAAATCAAATGACATATTGCATTGGGCAAATCTGCTGCAGAAGACCTCTTCAAAGTGTTAAAAAGCAAAGATGTCTTCTTGGGGACTAAGCTGCGCCTGATCCAAGCCATGCTATTTTCAGTCTCCTCATATGCATGCAAAAGCTGGACAATGAATAAGGAAGACTGAAGAATTGATGCCTTTGAATTATGGTGTTGGCAAAGAATACTGAATATACTGTGACTGCCAGAAGAACAAACTAATGTCTCGGAAGAAGTACAGCCAGAGTGCTGCTTAGAAGTAAGGATGGCAAGCCTTTGTCTCATTACTTTGGAGACACAGGTGGGACAAGTTCCTGGAGAAGGGCACCGTGCTTGGTAAAGGGTCAGCAAAACAGAGGAAGATTCTCAGTGAGATGTACTGGCATAGTGGCTGCACAATGGGCACAAAGAGAGCAATGATTTTGAGGATTGTGCAGGACCGGGCAGTGTTTTGTTCTGTTGCATATATGGTCGCTTTGAGTCAGAGCTGACTCGATGGCACCTAACAATAGCAACAAATTAAGTCAAGTAATTAAGGAAAATATTTTCTTGTTGAATTATCATTTTGAAATGTTTCGAATTCAGAATATATTCAAAAATCGTCAGTAAAACAAGAGAAATAGCCAGGCTAGTACTGCTTTCTTGCTGTCCCCTTCCCTTGGTTTGAGGCCTGTCCTCGTGTTGTATTCCAACTTTTTCTTTTTGTTGCAACCACAAAGATCCTGGTGTTGCCATGAGCTGCCACCCTACCCAGTGTTACTGGTATGGTAAGAACAAGCCCCACCCAAAGTCCCGCTTCTGCTGAGGTGTTCATGATGCTAAGATCCACTTCTTTGACCTGGGTCTGAAGAAGGCAGAAGTGGATGAGTTCCCACTCTGTGGCCACATGCTGTCTGATGAGTATAAGCAGCTCTCCTTAGAAGCCTTGGAGGCTGCCCATATTTGTGCCACTAGTACGTGGTGAAAAGTTGTGGCAAAAATGGCTTTCACATCCTAGTGCGACTCTGTCCCTTCCATGTCATCCGCATCAACAAGATGTTGTCTTGTGCCAGGCGGACAGGCTCCAGACAGGTATGTGAAGTGCCTTTGGAAAACCCCAGGGTACAGTAGTCCGTACTGGCCAAGTCAGCATGTCTATCCACACCAAACTTCAAAACAAGGAGCATGTGATTGAGGCCCTACACAGGACCAAATTCAAGTTCCCTGGGTGCCAGAAAATACACATTTCCAAGAAGCAGGGCTTTGCCAAGTTTAATGCTGATGAATTTGAAGACATGGTGGCTGAAAATTTCCTCATCCCAGATGGTTGTGGAGTCACATACATCTCCAATCGTGGCCCCGTGGTCAAGTGGCAGGCCCTGTATTCATGAGGGCCTTGTAGCACTGCCCCGCCTGACCAGTGCCCACCAATAAACTGACCTTCCTTTCTCTATGTTGCCCACCAATAAATTGAACTTCCGCTCTAAAAACAAACAAACAAACAAAATCAAGGGAAATATATAATTTCTACATCATCAATAAAGATGGATTGCGTTTTATAGAGAAAATATTAGAAAATTAATTACTCAGTATTTTAATTTCACTTGTATTTTCAATTTAGTCATTTCTCTCTGAGTCAGAAGAAGATAGCCTTAATTGAATGAAAATTATATACAACAATTTTATTTTTCTTTTTTCCCATAAAAAATTTATACATACATTGTAATGTGACTCCAATTGCTCTCGCCTCACTGTGACAGCACACCCCTCCCTTCCACCCCCGATTCCCCACGTCTATTCAACCAGCTCCTAACCCTCTCTGCCCTCCCATCCCACCTCCAGACAGAAGCTGCCCGTTTAGTCTTTTGCATCTGCCTGAGCTAAGAGGCACACTCCTCATGAGTATCAATTTATGTCCCACATTCCAGTCCAATCTCTGTCGGAAGAGTTGGCCACAGAAATTGTTTTAGTTCTGGGCTGATAGAGAATCCAGGGGCCATGCTTTCTGGGGTTCCTCCAGTCTCAGACCATCAAGTCTGGTCTTTTTACTAGAATTTCAGTTCTGCACCCCAACTTTCTGCTGCTCCATCCGGGACTCTCTGTTGTGTTCCCTGTCAGGGCAGTCATTGGTGGTAGCCGGGCACCATCTAGTTCTACTGGTCTCAGGCTGATGAAGTCTCTGGTTTATATGGCCCTTTCTGTCTCTTGGGCTAGTACTTCCCTTGTGTCTTTGGTGTTCTTCATTCTCCTTTACTCCAGGTGGTTGGGACCAACTGATGCGTCTTAGATGGCTACTTGCAAGCTTTTAAGACCCCAGACGCCACTCACCAAAGTAAGATGCAGAACATTTTCTTAATAAGCTTTGTTATGCCAATTGACCTAGATGTTCCCTGAAAGCATGCTACCCAGACTGCTACCCCAGCTACTCTGTCTCTCGAAGTGTTTGATTGTATTCAGGAAACTTCTTAGCTTTGGTTTAGTCCAGTTGTGCTGACTTCCCCTGTCCTTCCCTTCACCTAAGATAACCTTTACCTACTATCTAGTTAGTAAATTAGCCTCACCCTCCCTCCCCACCCTCGTAACCACCAAAGAATGTTTTCTTCTATGTTTAAACCTTTTCTTGAGTTCTTATAATAGTTGTCTTATACAATATTTATCCTTCTGTGACTGACTAAATTCACTCAGCGTAATGACCTCCAGCTTCCTCCATGTTATGAGATGTTTCACGGCTTCATCGTTGTTCTTTATCATTGTGTAGTATTCCATTGTGTGGATATACCATAATTTGTTTATCCATTCATCTGTTGATGGGCACCTAGATTGTTTCCATCTTTTTGCTATTGTGAACAGTACTGCAATGAACATGAGTGTGCATGTATCTCTTCGTATGATGGCTCTTATTTCTCTAGGATATATTCCACAGAGTGGGATAGTTGGATCATATGGTACTTCTATTTCTAGCTTTATAAGGAAGCGCCAAATCAATTTCCAAAGGGATCGTACCATTTTACACTCCCAGCAAAGGTGTATAAGTGTTCCAGTCTCTCCACAACCTCTTCAGCATTTTTTGTTTGTGTTTTTTTGGTTTAGTGCTAGCCTTGTTTGGGTGAGATGATATCTCTTTGTAGTTTTGATCTGTATTTCTCTAATGGCTAATGACCATGAGCATTTCTTCATGTGTCTGCTAGCCACCTGAATATCTTCTTTGGAGAAATGCCTGTTCATATCCTTTGCCCAATTTTTAATTGGGTTGTTTATCTTTTTGTTTGTTGAGGTTTTGCAGTATCTTGGAGATTTTAGAGATTAGACACTGATCGTATTTGTCGTAGTCAAAAACTTTTTCCTAGTCTGTAGGTTGTCTTTTGACTCTTTTAGTGAAGTCTTTTGATGAGCATAAGTGTTTGATTTTTAGGAGCTTCCATCCATCTAGTCTCCCTTCTGGTGCTTGTGCATTTTTACTTATGGTACCTATGGTGCTTATGCCATGTATTAGAGCTCCTAGCACTGTCCCTGTTTTTTCTTCCATGATCTTTATTGTTTTCAATTTTATATTTAAGTCTTTGATTCATTTTGAGTTAGCTTTTGTGCATGGTGTGAGGTATGGGTCTTGTTTCAGTTTTTTGCAGATGTATATCTAGTTATGCCAGCAGAATTTGTTAAAGAGACTGTCTTTTCCCCCAATTAATGGACTTTGGGCCTTTGTCAAATATCACCTGCTCATAGGGGGATGAATTTATGTCTGGGTTCTCAATTCTGTTCCATTGGTCCATGTATCTTTTGTTGTACCAGTACCAGGCTGTTTTGACTACCGTGGCGGTATAATAGGTTCTAAAATAAGGTAGTGTGAGGGCTCCCACCTTGTTCTTCTTGAGAAATGCTTTATTCGAGACCTCTTCCCTTTCCATATGAAGTCGGTGATTTCTTTCTCCATCTCATTAAAAAACGCCAGTGGAATTTGGATGGGGATTGCATTGTATCTATAGATTGCTTTAGGTAGAATTGACATTTTCACAATGTTGAGTCTATCTATCCATGAGCAAGGTACGTTTTTCCACTGATGCAGGTCTTTTTTGGTTTCTTGCAGTAGTGTCTTCTAGTTTTCATTGTGTAGGTCTTTTATGTCACCAGTTAGATTTATTCCTATGTATTTTAGCTTCTTGTGGGCTATTGTAAATGGTATTCATTTGGTGATTTCCTCTTCGAAGTTCTCTTTGTTGGTGTAAAGGAATCCAACTGAATTTTGTATGTTTATCTTGTATCCTGAAATTTTGCTGAAATTTTCTATTAGTTCCAGTAGGTTTCTTGTGGATTCTTTGGGGATTTCTGTGTATAAGATCATCTCAACTGCAAATAGAGATACTTTTACTTGTTCCTTACCAATTTGGATGCCCTTTATTTCTTTTTCTAGCCTAATTGCTCTGGCTAGGACCTCCAGCACAATGTTGAATAAGAGTGGTGGTAAAGTCATCCTTGTCTGGTTCCTATTCTCAAGGAGAATGCTTTCTAAGCCTCTCCATTTAGGATGATGTTGGCTGTCGGCTTTGTATAAATGCCCTTAATTATACTGAAGAATTTCCTTTCTATTCCTATTTTGTTGAGAGTTTTTATCATGAATGTGGTGTTGGACTTTGCCAAATGCCTTTTTTGCATTGATTGATAAGATCATGTGGTTCTTGTCTTTTGTTTTATTTACATGATAGATTACATTGGTTGTTTTTCTAAAGTTGAACCATCCCTGCATACCTGGTATAAATCGAACTTTATCATGGTGAATTACTTTTTTGATATGTTGCTGAATTCTATCGGCTAGAATTTTGTTTAGGATTTTTGCATCAATGTTCATGAGGGATATTGGTCTGTAATTTTCTTTTTTTGTGATGTCTTTACCTTGTTTCGGTATCTGGTTTATGCTGGCTTCGTAGAATGAGTTTGGGAGTATTCCATCCTTTTCTATGCTCTGAAATTCCTTTAGTAGTAGTGGTGTTAACTCTTCTCTGCAAGTTTGGTAGAATTCTCCAGTGAAGCCATCTGGGCCAGGGCTTTTTTTCGTTGGGAGTTTTTAAATTACCTTTTCAATCTCTTGTTTTTTTATGGGTGTATTTAGTTGTTCTACCTCTGTTTGTGTTAGTTTAGGTAGGTAGTCAGTTTCTAGAAACTTGTCCATTTCCTCTAGGTTTTCAAATTTGTTAGACTACAATTTTTCATAGTATTCTGTTCTGATTCTTTTAATTTCAGTTGGGTCTGTTGTGATATCACCCATCTCATTTCTTATACGGGTTATCTGCATCCTCTCCAGTCTTTATTTTGTCAGTTTGGCCAGTGGTTTATCAATTTTGTTGATGTTTTC
>NW_004444007.1:1506279-1508276 GCF_000243295.1 Trichechus manatus latirostris
GATCTAATTCTTATTTTTTCCTTTCTTCTGGCCCCTGAGGGCCTCTTTTGCTGCTCTCTTTCTACTTGTTCCAGTTGTAGGGTTAATGTTTTGATTATGGCCCTTTCTTCATTTTGGATGTGTGCATTTATTGCTATAAACTGACCTCTGAGAACTGCTTTTGCTGTGTCCAAAAGGTTTTGGTAGGATCTGTTTTCATTCTCATTTGAGTCTATGTGTTTCTTTATTCCATCCTTAATTTCTTCTGTAACCCAGTAGTTTTTGAGTAAGGTGTTATTCAGTTTCCATGTGTTTGATTTTTTTTTCCCTTGCTTTTTCTGTTGTTGATTTCTACTTTTATGGCTTTATCGTCAGAAAAGATGCTTTGTAATATTTTGATGCTTTAAATTTTGTTAAGGCTTGCTTTATGGCCTAATATGTGGTCTATTCTGGAGAACGTTCCGTGTGTGTTGGAAATGAAAGTATACTTGGCTGCTGTTGGGTAGAGTGTTTGGTATATGTCTATGAGATCAAGTTGGTTGATTGTAGCATTTAGCTCTTCCAGGTCTTTGTTGAGCTTCTTTCTGGATGTTCTGTCTTTCACCAAAAGTGGTGTGTTTCAGTCTCCTACTACTATTGTGGAGCTGTCTATCTCTCTTTTCAGTGCTGTTAAAGTTTGTTTTATGTATTTTGGAGCCTCGTCTTTGGGTGCGTAAATATTTATTATAGTTATGCCCTCCTGGTATATTAACCCTTTTATCATTATTTAGAGTCCTTTCTTATCCTTTGTGGTGGATTTTACTTTAAAGTCTATTTTGTCAGAGATTAATATTGCCACTCCTGCTCTTTTTTGAGTGTCGTTTGCTTGATATATTTTTTTCCATCCTTGAGTTTTAGTTTGTTTGTGTCTTTAAGTCTAAGATGTGTCTCTTTTAGGCAGCATATAGACAGATTGTGTTTTTTGTATCCAATCTTCCACTGTCTGTCTCTTTATTGGTACATTTAGTCCGTTTACATTCATTGTAATTATTTATAGGTATGAGTTTAGTGCTGTCATTTTGATGTCTTTTTTTGTGTGTTGTTCACAGTTTCTTTGTCCCACTTAATTTTCTGTGCTGAGTCTTTTTTCTTTATGTATTTTCTTTCATCTTTTTCATTGTTGTTGATTTTGTGTTTGCTGAGTCTTTGTATTTTTCTGGTTTTTTTATTTTGACTTGTAGGGTTGTCACTTTCCTTTGTGGTTACCTTGGTATTTATCCCTATTTTTCTAAGTTTATATCAGTCTTTTATTTCTTTATATCTCCTTGACTTCCTCTCCACATGAAAAATCTATGTCTACATTTTTTAAGTCCCTCTCTTTTGTTTTAATGTTGTCATCTTTTACATATTGACATCTGTTTCCCTATTTCCAGTGTTTTAGCTTTGATTTACTTTTGTGACTTCCCTATCTTGGTTGATATTTGGTTGCTCTGTCCTGTGTTCTCGTCTTGGGTTGTTTTCCGATGTTACTGATTTTCTAACCAGAGGACTGCCTTTAGTATTTCTTGTAGTTTTGGCTTTGTTTTTTCAAATTTCCTAAACTTCTTTTTAACTGGAAATGCCCTTATTTTGCCATCATTTTTGAGAGATAGTTTTGCTGGATATATAATTCTCGGCTGGCAGTTTTTTTCCTTCAAGGCCTTATATATGTCATCTCATTGCCTTCTTGCCTGCATGGTTTCTGCTGAGTAGTCCGAGCTTATTCTTATTGACTCTCCTTTGTAAATAACTTTTCATTTATCACTAGTTGAGCTTAAAATTCTCTCTTTATCTTTATTTTTGGCAAGTTTGATTCTAATGTCTTGGTGACTTTCTTTTGGGATCTACCTTATGTGGGGTTTGATAAGAATCTTGGATAGATATCTTCTCATCTTTCACGATATCAGGGAAGTTTTCTGCCAACAAATCTTCAACAATTCTCTCTGTATTCTCAGCTATCCCCCCTTGTTCTGGTACTCCAGTCACTCGTAGGTTATTCC
>NW_004444007.1:1509461-1512040 GCF_000243295.1 Trichechus manatus latirostris
TGCCTAGGCAAAAGAGCTGTGCCTACCCTGGGTTCCTGGCTTATGGGAGCTGGCAGTTTATTTTTTCCCCTGTTTATTAATTTATTCACTCTCCAAGGCAGGGAGAATGGCTCCAGGAGTGTGACGGATCCTGCTTCCAGCCCAGGGGACTCGGCAATTGCTGGAGCTGGTCTGAGACCCAGTGCAGAGAAGGGAGCGAGGAGGTAAATGGAAGAGATGTTTTTCCCTAAGGGAGGTGTTTTTGATCCGCGCAGTATGCCGTACACAATTACTTATCTTTTGGCCAATGAGGGCTGCTTCTCACTGGTTCTGGGTGGCTGTGTAGACTTTCTGGCTTTGTGTCTCTCCCAGCGTGGAAAATGCACCTCCTGAGCATGGCTGCTTGCCTGCCTCACCTCTCACCTCTGAGCTGATCAGGCCTGAAGGGCTCAGGCTCTTGACGGGTTAGGTCTGGCAACTCCTTGCTGCTTCCAAACTCTCTCTTCCTCCCCCTGCCACCTAGTCTGGTTCCTCAACTCTGCCTTTGATGTTCAGAGCTCCCAGATTGCCATATATAATTGAATCACTTGTTTTTCTGGGTCTTTGTTGTAAGAGGGTCCACGGGAAGAATCTGGCTACTCTGTCATCTTGGCACCAACTATATACAATGATTTCTTATGCATATTTTTTATTCCACACTGTCAACAGTCTTAGTCACCAGTGTAATGGTGTACAGCTTAGAACCAGGTAGATCTGAGTGGAAATCACAATTAATCCCCTTGATAACTGTGTACACTTCTTATCACCTCAGTTTCCTCATCTGTAAAATGGGGTAATGACACCCACCTCTTTCTGCTTTGACTGGGAGTTATGAAATAATAGAAGTAAGACATTAAATAAAGGCTTACACATGGTTAATACTCAATATTATTTTCTTCTAGCCCTTTCTCACGTGGATCACAGTATTACCATGCATGTGTGGAACAATTCCATCAAGAAAATTTTTTTAAAAAGTAGTTTAAGAAGCTACTGTTGTATAGAGAAAAGAATATAGGCTTTGGAATCAAAAGATCTTTGTTCAACTCTCAAATATACCACTTCCTTCCTAGATTATAATCTGGTCCAGCTCTCAAACCTCACATCTATAAAATGGGGATAGAAATATCTAATCTTGTAAGATTTTAGGGATTAAACTTGTGTCTGGTAGAGCACTCTAGTGAATGGTCCCTGATGATATTTACAGTCTTAACTTTGGTGTCAAGAGGACAATGTAGTATTGTCAGAAGTCATGATGAAGAGGGGTCAGTCATGAGTGGAATATAAGAAATAAAAGTAAGAACACTAGAAATTTTCAAAATTTAATAAACATACATGAATATAACTTTCTTTTTTTATTGTACTTCATGTGAAGGTTTACAAAACAAATAGTTTCTCATTAAACAGTAGTACACATATTGTTTTATGACATGATTAACAACCCCATGACAGGTCAACCCTCCAACCCTCTCCCTTCTCGATGTTCTTTTTTTTTTTTTGGTGAAAATATACATAGCCAAATACACACCATTTCAAAAATTTCTACATGCACAGTTCAGTGACATCGACTACACTCTTCCAGTTGCGCTGCTGTTCTCACTTTAGATGAAGGTTTGCAGAACAAAATAGTTTCTCTTCAAACAGTTAGTACACATGTTGCCCTATGACAATGGTTAACAACCCCACTACATGTCAACACTGTCCTTACTCAACCTTGTGTTCCTAATCACCAGCTTTCCTGTCCCCTTCTGCCTTCTAGTCCTTCTCCCTGGACTGCTCTGCCTCATTAGTCCTGTTTTGTTTTATGGGGCTGTCCAATCCCTGGCTGAACGGTGAACCTCGGAAGTGACTTCACCACTGAGTTAAAAGGGTATCTGGGGGCTATACTCTCGGGGTTTCTCCAGTCTCCTTTAGGCCAGTAAATCTGGTCGTTTTTTCGTGTGTTAGAATTTTGTTATACATCATTTTCCAGCTCTGTCCAGAACCCTCTGTTGTGATCTCGGTCAGAGCAGTCAGTGGTGGTAGCCAGGCACCATCTAGCTGTACTGGACGCGGTCTGGTGGAGGCCTTGGTAGCTGTGGTCCATTAGTCCTTCGGACTAATCTTTTCCTAGTATCCTGTTCTCTTCATTCTCCCTTGCTCCTGAGGGCGTGAGACCAGTGGAGTATCTTAGATGGCTATTCACAGGCTTTTAAGACCCCAGACGCTATTCACCAAGTAGAATGTAGAACATTGTCTTTATAAACTGTGTTATGCCAATTTAGCCAGATGTTCCCCAAGACCATGGTCCCCACAGCCTTCTGCCCAGCAATTCAGTCCCTCAGGGGCTTTGGATGTGTCTAGGGAGCTTCCATGACCTTTCCTTGTACAAATTCTGTTGGTTTCCCCAGTATTGTGTACTGTCTCAGCCTTCAACAAAGATACCGCTTATCTATTGCCTATTTAGGATTTCCTCCTGAAACCTCCCATCCCTGGTAACCAACAAAGATTGTTTCTTTTTGTGTGTAAATTTTTCATGGGTTTTTACAATACAGGTCTCATACAATATTTGTCCTTTTGTGATT
>NW_004444007.1:1516585-1596699 GCF_000243295.1 Trichechus manatus latirostris
ATGACACTGTCCATTTCTGAAATCTTGTTGTTTATCTTTTGGATTTCTAATTGTTTTTGTATAATTTCTAGTTGTGAATTTATTTTGGCATTTTGTTCTTGCATTATTTTCCTGAATTCTTCCATTTTTTTGTCTGTATTTTCCAGGAATTTGTCTGCCCGTTCCATGAATTTGTCTATTTTTTCCTCATTTTTGTTTGCTTTTTGCTTCAACTCTTGGATAATTCTGAGTATTAAAGATTTGAATTCCTTATCCCGTAGTTCTAGTGCCTTTTCTTCGACTGGAAAGTCATCGGGTGTTTTATTTTGGATGCCTACCTAAACCATCCTGTCCTGTTTTTGTAAATGTTTTGATACTGTCTGCTGTCTTTGGGGCATTCAGTAGTTATTTTTCTCATTTATTGATTGTAGATTTTTTTGTTCTGCCCTTTTTTTTAATTTAGCTATGTCTGAGCAGGCAGGCTGTGTGTTCTTTGTTGTTTGCTTGTCTGTGGGCATGATACTTTTTTGCCTCCTTCTCCAATTGTCAGGGTCAGTAGCTCAGATATGGTACAGCAGGGCAGGTCTAGCTGAAGAGGAGTTACTGGGACAGGTTGTTTGTGGCACTTACTACATCCACCAGGGCGGGTTGGTAATCAGTCCAGGGCAGGTTCCAGTAAGCCATGCCTGCGCTGCTTGGTGGTGTGATGTTAAGAGCACAGTGCAGGTAGGCAGGATGGAGGGGGCAGATTGTGATGTGTGGAGCTGAGATGGATATAGGAGAGAGGAGAGAGAAGCAGGAACCAAAAACATACAAACAAACAAAAAAGAGTGCTGGGGAGGTTGCCGTTGGAGTGGAGGGATGAAAGAATATGAAATGGAGAAAAACAAAAAGGAGAAGAGGAAAAAAAGAGAAAAGAAAAAAATTAATAAATAAAAATTAGAAAGAAAAAAGAACAGCAAAGCTCTCAGGGATCCCAGCAGTCTGGCTACGAGGTCTAGGGAAGTTGTTTCCAGGTGTTACAGTACAGCCTGGCTAGAAGGCATAGAGGTATTCAGCACCAGGTATTCAGAGGACAGGAAGAGAAGGAAGGTATAGAGAGATGAGAAACTGAGTAATGAAGAAAGACAAAAAGGGAAAAAGAGGGGAAAGAAAACAAAATAAATTTAAAAAGAAGAACAAGAAAAGCTCCCCAAAAAAACAGAAAGAAAAAAAAACATGAAGAAAAGAAACGCCCTCAGGGATCCCTCTTCATATCTGTGCAAGCTGAGTGGGTATGTCCCAAGCCACACAGCACCGCCTGGCCAGAATGGGCTCCCAACTCAAGAAAAGGAAAAGAAAACAAACTAACAATTCAAAACAAACAAACAAACAAAAGCCCCGGGATCCCACCAGTGTGGCAGCCCAGACAGGGAAGCAGTTCCACACTCAAATGGAGCTCCGCAGCCTCTTCGGAAGAAGCAAAGATGGTGCATGAAGTCAGGTATTTGAGCAAAAGGAGAGGGAGGTGGTGAAAGGTAAGGAAGAAATCAAAAGAAGCAGAAAAAAGCCACACCAGAAGCCAACAAATGACACTCAGGGAGTCGGCCAGTGCAGGCGGGTGGAATCCAAGCAGCCAGTGCTTCCCAGGCAAGAGACTGTGGATGCAGGAAGCAGAGGAGGCCGAGTAGGGGTGAAGAAGGGTTGGGGGTGAGAAAGCGTATATCGCCAGTTACCGGTTGGTCTGTCTCCTGCTGGAAGCTTTGTGAAGCTGCTTTATCGTACCGCCTATTTGTTGGTCTCTGATAAGAGTCCAAGATGGCGGATCTGTGCTGCGTTAGCTGATAGGGGACCTCTTCATGAACCTCTTCTCACTCTCCATTCTCTGTCAGTTTTCTCACTCCATTTGGTGCTTGGCTGAGATCTTTATCTCTTCATTTGATGTTTTAACATTTCAGGATTGCTGTTTTCTCTGTTTGGCTTAGTTTTTTGGATCTCTGTGGCGGGCTGGCCTGGTGCTTCTGCCTAGAGTGCCATGTTGCCAGAAGTCCAAATACAACTTTCAATAGCAAATAATTTCATTCCTGATGAAAATGAAAACTTTATCCTAATGTAATAAAATCCTGTACTAACTGGAATTTAAAATATATTTTTGTCTTTTGTCACTTGACTTTCTTGTTTTTGAAATTTAAAAAATGCACATATATCCATTGTATTCTTCTTTGTTGTTTCTCACCCGAGGTAAATATATATATATTATTTTTTATTTCTCTTCAGATTGAGCACAAGTATGGCAGTATTTAATGAGAAAATGAAAGACTGACAAAATTACTGAGGTTTATTTTTTTGTATCATTCATTTATATGAGACTGACTTTGACAGATAGTTTCCAATCATTCATTATCAAGTTATATCATACCTTCCTTTTTACCATACCAGATAACATGTATTAAAAACAAAAACAAAAAAACTGCCATCTAGTCGATTCTGACTCATAGTGACTCTATGTGTTACATGTAACTTAAATAGAAATTAAAATTTCTTAACTTTTCTCTCTATTGAGTTTTTATGATATATCAGTTTGACTATTACATATATGAAGACAAAGCAACTCAACAATTTTTCCTATTACTTTTTTATATCTAAAACATCCATCAAATGCTTGGAGTGAAATATAAATTTATATATTTTCATCTGCTTTCCAGCAACACAAATTGTCAAAGTCCTCTGCATGTATACTTTCTGTCATTCTTCTGGATTTGTATTATAGTCATGGTAAGGGAAATCTTTGCAAATGTCCATGTTGGAAAGACAGTTGAGAAGCACCAAAGAATTAGAGCTTCTCTGTCACTGCCCCATAGGACTTTACAAGAGCTTCCATGAAGGCAACTTAGATTCACTTTGGAAAAGGAGCATCTGTCTCCTTCGCAGTGTGGTGCCAGAGCCCATCGTAAGAATGCTCCTTACAGCCAGTGTAATGCAGCCAGTTTTGATATTAGTAAAAAAAAAAAGAAAAAAAAGTAATAGCCAGAGATGTATGAAGTATGACTCAAGGAAAATTAGAAGTTGTCAAAAGTGAAATTGAGTGGCTGAAGACATCATGTTTAGTAGAGAGTCAGAGAAAACAAAGTAAACTCTCAATGAGACTGACACAATTGCCAAAAAATATACTCAAACTTACCAATCAATTATCATGAAGATAGGACAGGACAGTTCAATGTTTCATTCTGTTATACATAAGGTCATCATAAGTTGGAGCCGACTCAACAGCAGATACCAGCAATAGCCAGGGAACCCAGAGTTGGAACTAAATGTTATGCTGAGTTGGGCCAAGAGGCTATGACTTTATTCAAACTCACTGAACTGTTGGAGGGCAGTTCAAACATTTTGATAAGACTTCAAGGTCAAGGTCATTGATAAAACTTAAAGGTCATTCTTAAATCTGTAGATAGTAGAAACACTTTAATCTACAGCACAATTTATTCTATTTATTCAAGAATTTAGTCTTTCTATTTATTCAATAATTATTAATTGAGTGTCCACTCTGGACCAGCCACTCCTCTAAGTTCCATATTTAGCGATGAATATAAAGGACAGTTTTTTTTTCCTATATTCTAGTAGTGAAAGGAAGACAATAAATAAATAAGTAAGCTATATAATAATGTCTTTTTGAAATAATGGAGAAAATAAATTAAAGAGGAGGAAATGAGCTGTTAGAATGGGGAATGTTATAATTTTATAAGGTTACAAAGAGGAGCCCCTCTGAGAAAGTAACATTTGAACAAAGGTGTTACGGAACAAAGAAGAGCTGTGTGGATATCTGCAGTAAGAGATTCCCACAGAGGGAACAGTACATTCTGAATGCCCTGAGTGGGAACAGGCATCATCTTCAAAGCATACCAAGGAAGCCAGTGTTGTGGGAACCAGTGATTGAGGGAAAAGTGGGAGATAGTGTGGAGAGATAATGTCAACTATGGACATTGTCCGGATGTTGGCTTTTACTTCAAGTGAGATGGGGGGGCCAGTGGAGAGATTTTAGCAAAAAAGTATCATGATATGCCTTGCATTTAAAAATAATTAATCTGTCATTTGTGTGGAGAAATGACTGTACAGAGAGTAGGCAGGAGACTACTGCAAGTGGTTCAGGAGAAATGATGATGGCTAGGTTCCGTGCTGAAGCGGCCAAAGGTGGAGAAATGGTTGGGATATATTTTGAAAATAGAGTCCAAAACACACATTTTTTTAAATCTTAGATCAGCAATATTAAGGAACTTCTTAATCTAAGGAAGTAGAGTTTCCTGGAGAGTCTTTATTGCCTAATTAAGTAGGGAAAATCCTTTCAAGTGGTCTCTTGAGTCTCTCCTCATTATACCATCCTTAGCCCTACTGGAATTCCAGGACTCAGCAACTCTTCTGGGTGAATAGGTGGACCATAAACAATGATCTCTCCTTCCATATTCGTTTAGGAATGTTGTCCTTGGCACAATGTATTTCCAGTAGCTGAAGACTCATTTCCTTAGGTCAACATGCAATCTGGCAGTTAACAAAAACTTTCCTGATAAACCTCAAGATATAGTGCTGGGTGGGTAGGAGCTACCACGCTCTGGAAATCCAATGGAAGTATTCAATTCACATTCAGTGGAGAAAGCTAATGCTATTCTATCCTCCCAATAACTCCACTATCTAATAGGAAGGATAGAAGTTAAATAGCAATAATAAGGAATTACATGACTTAGAATTCCTCAAAAGTCAGACCACAGAGATTTGTATTCAAGTACTTCTGCAGATATTCACCTGCTTGATAGCAGAAGTTAGAACTTAACACCAAAGAAAAAATCTTCATGTGTTTTTCACTATATAACTGCTTTCTTCATTAATGTCCCATATAAAATCTGAGGTTTTGGTAATATTTCACATTTATGTGTAAATATCTTGTATCCCCATCCATATTTTTAATCCCTTAAAAAGAAGTGCTATCTTGAAACGACTATCTTAAAATGAAGCGTTATCTGGAAATGACCACACATAGTAAACATCCCATATATATTTGCCGACCTAATATGTATTTTACGCAACATCTTCCTTTCCACAGAAGAAGGTATTTTAAGGTCCGATGTGACAGTGCACATTTGACAAATACTGAGACAGCAAAATGCAGCTAGTCATCATCATATTCACTGTCATCTTCATAAGCACATCATGAGCATGAGAATCTTCAAGCAGTGTCTCCACCTTCACATAATTCTGGAGGCAGTCCAAAGTGCATCAATACTTTGCTTCAACACAAGTGCATTAAAGTCAGGCACAGGCCATGAAAAGACAACAAAAATGTCCACTGTGTGTCAAACGTCAAATGTGTTCATTTATTTAATCTTACAGTTAGTTGATAATAGTATTAACTAACATTTATAAATTTTTACTTTGTGCCAAACACATTTTCATGTACTTTACAAGTATAAAGTCTTACTCTAATATTTTATAAATGAAAAGCAAGTGCATAGAGTTTAAATAACCTGACAGTAAGCAAGACCTCTGTCCAGATCATTCTGTCACCAAAGCTTATCCTCTTAATCTCCCATGGCTAAACCTACAAAACGAACTACTCATGTGTGTCTTTGTGGGTATAGATAAATATACACTTCTCCATCGTTTCCAGAAAATGGACTTGCTGCAAGGTGTTTGTGCCTGTAGGGTAGCACACCTAGAATACTTGCACTATTCTATTCTCTAACACCAGTGGTATTTCAAAATTCTTCTGTTTGATATGTTATAGATATGCAAAGCAAAAGGTCCAGGCTTTGGAGTAGGGTTTATTTTGATTATTACGTTGACATAAGAAGCATCCAAATATGGCATGGGCTTTCTAGAATGATATGAAGAATCTCATTAGGCAAATTAATAAGACTGGAGTTTTCCTATTCCACAGTACTTCACTCATATAGTGTAGTTTGCAAATGCTCAGCTTAAAGTAAACAAGACTCCCTTTATTTAAAAAAAATATATTTACGTGGATGTATTTTTCCATTCAGATAATATTCTGTTGTGATCCACGGGGTCTTTATTGGCTAATTTTTAGATGTAGATCAGCAGGCCTTTCTTCCTAATCGGCTTTAGTCTGAAAGCTCTGCAGACCCTGCTGGTATTTGAAATACTGGTGGCATAGCGTCCAGCATCATAGCAAGCCACCCCAGTACGGCAAACAGACAGATGGGTGGTTCCTTAAAAGTGAGGCTAGAGAGACTTTGATTAGCTTACTTCGGACGCGTCATCAGAAAAGACCAATCCCTAGAAAAGGGCATCATACTTGGTAAATTAGAGGGTCAGCAAAAATGAGGGAAACCCTTAATGAGGTGGATTGACACAATAGCCACAACAATGAAGTCAAATATATCGAAGATCATGAAGATGGTACAGGACAGGGCACCTTTTTTCTTCTGTACATAAGTTTTCCATGAGTTGGAGCTAAGTCAATGGCAACTAACAACAACATTTTTCCATTAAAGATATATGATGACTTATCAATAGTATAAAATAACTATAATAATATATATGTATATTTATAAAATATGATAATATAATTACTTGTATCACTTTTTCTTTCTATTAAATAAAATTCTTAGTCATGTGTCAGTTTCTTTTATGTATGGAGTTTTGGCTAAAGAAATGAAATAGACGTACAGATGAGACATAAAGAGCATATTGCAGCATTATTTCAGAGTATGTATATACAGGAGCCCTGGTGGTGCAATGGTTAAGAGCTTGGGTGCTAACCAAAAGGTGGCAGTTTGAATCCACCACCTGCTCCCTGAAAACCCTGTGGGGCAGTTCTACTCTGTCTTATATATAGGGTCACTATGAGTCAGAATCAACTCGACAGCAATGGGTTTGGTTTTTTGGTATGTATATACATATACAGTTACTTCAATGAAGCTATAGATTCAGGGGAAAGAACATTTGTCACTGACAAAAGTACTTTGTGACTATGTAGATCTATAAAATTGTATAGTAGAAAGAATGCCCACAGTACAAGTGATTCATTGTTTTCTTGTTCGGTATAATAAATTAAGGAGCATATTAAATGCAAGCCTATTGGATCCCCTACGCCTAGTTATGAAAGCTGAACTGGCTATTGCTTACACATTAAATCTCTATCTGTCTAAAAATACCAAAACCTTTTTATTTAGATTCATTTCTTAGAATGCATTCTTAAGAAAATGTGTCTTTTGGAACACAAAAACAACCCCAAGTTACATAAAACAAATGTGTGTAACTTCCTTGGGAAAGGTTTGTTGTTTAATTTGTTTTTGAAGGAAGTAATTGATTTTTCTTGGCAGATATGATAAAAATACTGAGGTCATGTCCCCCTCAGGAATCATCAGTGCATAACTCAGATTTAAGTGAATTCTAGTTCTCCTGAGACTCTTTTGATATATGACTACAACATACTACCATACAACTCCACTGCCATGAAATTACTAACATAGTGAAATTACTAACATAGAGATTGTAAGTCAGAAACGTGTATACAAACATATATATATATATATATATATAATAAAACAAATAAGAAATTTTCTCTGGGAAGAATAAATCAAATAGCAAGACAGGCATTAAGAATACTTTCCCACTAACTTCCCATTCATTCTGTGCAATTCCGACATAACTAGCTCCACTCATCCTGAATTTATGAAAAATTGGAAACCTTTATGAATAGTTTTTCTTTGTACTATGTACTATGTATAAAGATAAGTGTTTGAAAGCAAATTCATAAGACAAATAAGATATCAAGGTTATTTTTCTATATATTATAAAATGAAAAATAAATTATAAGTTTTATACATTGTAATTAGAAATTATTCTTATATATTAATTAGAGGAAGTCAAGAAAAAATTTTACTCTGAAACATTTGTTAGTACTGCGTGGACTAGAAAATAATAGAAAATGCATTTCTTTAAAATCTGTTCTGCAAATTACATTTTAACTAAGTTAAATGGTTCATATTATCACTAATCCAAATTACTATAATTTTTGGATTACTGAGTTAGAAAGATACTGTAGGCATAGTAAATACAGATTTCAGCAAAGTTTTACAAAGTAAATATCCTTGATGTTGTTGTTACTCGTGACTCATGGCTTTGACTCATGGCAACTTTAGGTATAACAGAATGAAATGTTGCAGGTCCTATGGCATCTTTATGACCTTTGATATGTTTGAGTCTATTGTTGTGGCTATTGTGTCAATCTCTCTCATTGAGGGTTTCCCTCATTTTTGCTGACCCTCTATCCAAACATGATGTCCTTTTCTAGGGATTGATTTTTCCTGATGACGTGTCCAAAGTAAGCAAGATGACTTTTCATCATCCTCACTTCTAAGGAGCATTCCAATTTTATTTCTTGTGAGATTTGTTTCTATAATATCCCTTTGAACTTATAGAGAAATATTGAGCAAATACACCTAAATAATGTTGGTCAAAAATAACCAAGAGGGAGGACTTTAATGTTGAACTTGTGAACAACTTTATGATGAAAATTTGAGATGACACACATTCTCTAAGGAGATTTAATGTAATGGTTGGTAATTATGATTTTGAAAAATCTAGGAAAAATGGGAAAATGTCGAAAATCAAAATATGAAATTTAATGGGGTTGTCTTAGGCTGGGTTCTCTAGAGAAGCAAAACCAGTAAAGTGTATAAATATATATATAGAGAGAGAGATTTATATCAAAGAAGCAGCTCGTGCAGTTGCAGAGGCTAGAATGTCCCAAGTCCATGGATCAGGATCAGGATAGAGGCCTCTCCCAATTCTCGCAGCCGCTGAAGCTGGTGAACCCAAGATCAGCAGGTAGCAGGGCTGCTGCTCACAGGTTGTGAAGGTTGACAAATTCCAAGACCAGCAGGCAAGACTGCAAGGTTTCTCCTAATTCACGTAGCTACAGGGGCTGGCGACCCAAGATAGGCAGGTCTGGGAGCAGGATTCTTGCTTGCAGGCTGTAAAGATCCACAAATTTGAAGATCCACAGGTAAGCTGTTAACTCAAGTCCCAAGAACCGGAGGTGAAATGATAAGAGGCAGCCACAGGATCCAGAGCAAGCCAAAAACCTTGGCAAGGCAAGCAGGAAGGAAGTAGCCGGTGGAGGCAGAGAGATGAAGGCTGAGGGGGCAGTGAGCTGCCACAGGCCCTGCCCCTATGGGTACCACTCACCAGATTCCATCATGGGGGTGATCACATATCAAATTTCAACAGGGAAGTGATCACAACATTATACAACTGCCAAAACAGTGAGAATCATGGCCTAGCCAAGTTGACATACAATCTTAACCATCACAGGAGATAACTGTAAATCTTACATTTATGTTCAAGCAGTCAGTTGTGAAATTACATGACTAGAGAGAGAGTATATTAGAGCAATACTTCGTTTTTAAAAAAAATGAGAGAGAGAAAGTTTGAGTCGGACACAAGATGGTCACAGGTTCACATAAATTAATTTAAGAAAAAAAAAAAAAACCTGTTGCCATTGAGTCGATTCTGACTCATAGCGACCTTATAGGACATAGTAGAACGGCCCCATAGGGTTTTGAAGGAGTGACTGTTGGATTCAAACTGCCAGCCTTTTGGTTAGCAGCTGAGCTCTTAACCACTGCACTGCCACAGTACATTTGTAATGTGAGTACAGAAAAGCTTTTGTAAAATTATGTTGCAATTCTTAATGTATGAAGTGTAGTCGCAGGGTGGCAAGAAAATTTTATTCTATTTTTTGCTGGTCATATCACATGTTGAGTACTACATCCATTTCTGTGCACTGTATTTAAAAAGGCACATTCTCAAATCAAAGGGAGAGCAAACACAATGGTGAGAAATCTGGAAACCATGTCATACTGTAGGCAGTACAGTGAAGCAGTTGGCAGCTCAGGTTTCAGAACAGGACAGTGAGTTTAAAACCAAGTTCCATCACCGACCAGCCATGTGACCCTGGGCAAGCTCTTTAACCTCTGTGACCCTTGATACAGTTCTTACTTATAAAATTATGATCTCAATAAATATCCATAGATATCTGTGATGTCCAAATGAAATAACATATAATATAATTAACAAAATGCTTAATACTAGCTGCTTTTATTATTTTTATATTATATTACTATATGGCCTCTCCAAGAAAAAGCTCAGTGAAATATAATAATTTTAAGTATTTTTAGGACTGTCTATGGGAAAGAGATTTATTTATTTTTTGACCAGAAGGCATAATTAAAAAGGTTAAGTAGAAAGCTACAGAGAAAGTAGATTTATCTAAATGTAAGAAGAAGATTCTCATAATATGAAATGTTTAAAAATTAAATTGATGATCCTAAAAAAGTAGTGAGCTCTCTAGTATCGTTCTCCAAGCAGCAGCTGGAAAGCTATATAACAGGAATGTGTTAAGAGGAATTCCTACACTGATTAGACTGTTACACAAACAATATTTCCTTCTAAGATTCTGTGATCCAATTACATAAATATTTCTTTCTTATCAGTACTGATGCCAGTGTTCCTCACAAAGCAATGGCTTAATTCTAACAGATAGTTCAGGGTAGAAGTTTAAGTTCTAGTTCACACATCAAAAACCAAAACCAAACCCACTGCCATTGATAGCATGGAGAAAAAAGGGAGGGAAGATCAAGGTATCCAATAGATAATTAGGAAATTCCTTTGGTGCCTGCCATTCTGAGTGTTTAAAGCAACAATGAGTGGGTGCTGACTGTGATGCAGATAAGTGAGAGGACTACTTTAGGTAAAAATAATAGATGTTCTTTTTTGTCCTTTTTACTTGCTGATAAAGCTTGAACACACAATTAGAATTGTCCTATAGACAGAGTGAGATAGAAACTGAGGTAAATAAAGAATCTCAGCAAGTAAGGGTAGTTACCTTCATTAAGCTATTGTTGAACAGTCTAAGAAAAGAAGTAAGAGTGGGGTAAGAAAAGCACTTTTAAGCTATTCTATAAAATAAAAAGACTTTTCTCTGATGGAAGAGATGCTAAAGAAATGGGTTAAAAGGTGAAATCTACCAGAAGATTTCAAAGGGCAGCTCGAGAAGACAAAGTATTATGATGACATGTGCAAAGACTTGGGGACAGAAAACCAAAAGGGAAGAACACATTTGGCATTTCTCAAGCGGACAGAAGTGAAGAAAAAATTCAAGCCTCGAGTTACAATATTGAAGGAATCTACAGGGAAAATATTAAATGACACAGGAAACATCAAAAGAAGATGGAAGGGATACACAGTGTCACTACAGCAAAAAGAACTGGTCGACATTCAACCATTTCAGGACGTAGCATGTGATAAGGAATGGATGGTTCTAAAAGAAGAACCAAATTCAGGTGGGATATATTCAAGGTCATATTTTGGTTCTTGTGGACTTGTTTTAATTTTCTTAATCTTCAACTTGTATACAAACAATTGATAGCCTTATCTGCAGTCTGCCCCTGGTTATGTTCTGACTGATGATATTGAGTTTCTCCATCGTCTCTTTCCGCAAATATAGTTGATTTGATTCCTGTGTTTTCCATCTGGTGAGGCCCATATATATAGTTGCCCTTTATGTTGTTGAAAAAGGGTAATTGCAATGAATAAGTCATTGATCTTGCAAAATTCTATGATGCAATCTCTCAAGTCATTTCTATTTTCAACTACTGATCCTTCTTCTTTGTTTCCAATTTTCACATTCCAATCACCAGTACTTATCAAGCCATCTTGATTGCATATTTGATCAATTTCAGACCTCAGGAGTTGGTCAAAATCTTAATTTTGTCATCTTTGGCCTTAGTAGCTGGTGCTTAAATTTGAATAATAGTCGTATCAACTGGTCTCCCTTGTAGGCTTATGGATATTATCCTCTCACTGACAGCGTTGTACTTCAGGATAGATCTTGAAATGTTCTTTTTGGCATTTGCATTAATACCCATTTTCTAGATGTAGACACTTGTTAGTTTTGGTGACAGGAAATTCCATATCAAATAAGGGTGAAGTCAGCTCTGCAAAACTTGACCAAGGTAGATAGTGACACTAAGAAGTACACAAGAATAAGGGACGATTTTTTTAAAATGCTATAATATATACAATTTTGTGACAACAAAATATGTATGCATATATATACATATAGGAAGGCACATAGGAATATACGGATGTACAGGTATAGGTGTGTCTGTAAGCATAGGGGGCACAGTTATGGATATTTCCTAGACATAACCAAACACCTCGCAGGATTGGTTTACTGGATGTGAAGCCTTAGGACCATAGTCTCTGGGGCAGTTCAGTCAACTGGCATGATATAGTTCATAAAGATAATGTTCTACATTGTGGTTTGATAAGTAACATCTGGGGTCTTAAAAGCTTGCAAGTGGCCATCTTAGATACAGCTATTAGTGTCTACTCATCTGAAGCAAATGAGAAAGAAGGAAACCAAAGACTCAAAGAAACTAGTCTACAGGACTAATAGTATACATGAACATGGCCTCACCTACCTTGAGACCAGAAAAATTAGATCGTGCCCGACTACCACTACCAAGTGTTCCTATCAAGAACACAAGAGATGGTCCCAGATATAATGGGAAAAAAATGTAGAACAAAACTCAAATTCCAAAAAGAAGCTCAGACTTACTGGAATGGTAGAGACTAGAGGAACCCCAAAGAGTATTACTTTGGGCTATCCTTTAAACTTGGAACTCAGACTACTCTTGGAGATCACCTTTCAGCCAAATGGCAAATTGACTCATAAACAATATCACCCGTGAGTACTGTGTTCCTCTAAATAATGATCTAAATGAAACCAAAAGCTAATAATTTACCCTAAACCATAGATGAGAAGGTAAGGAGGGGCAGGGAAGCTAGATTAATGGAAACAGAACAACCAGAATGGAAATAATGAGAATGCTGACACATTGTGAAAAATGTAACCAACGTACCTGAACACTATGTATAAAAATTGTTAAATGAAAACCTAATTTGCCATGTAAAATTTCACCAAATAAACACAATAAAATATTTTTGAAAAATCAAAAATACCTTGCTGATTTATACTAAGAACAATTACTTCTCTGGAAATTAATGAATACACCACTCTTCCACGTTTCCATTTATCTGTCTTTTCTTAAATGAAGGTATTAGCATCAAACAGATAGCATCTTCTGCCAAAATTGCTCAATGGTTTGAAAGAATCCCACTTATTATCCCACTTATTGTTGAATCAATACAAATAATATTGGTTATATTTCTGTCTCTGAACAATTATTTTTTAATCTTCCCCAACAAACTAGATAGATACATTTTTCTAAAGTTTCTCTTCCTTTTTTCCCCATTCATTTATATACACAATTTAAGTATTAGAAAGTTTTCACAGAAGACCTAGTGTTCTTTCTGGAAGTCAAAGAGTGGGAAAACCCTCCTTTAGGGAGTGAAGGGAAGTCATGTGAGTTTTAAGCTTTCTAGCACTATCTTCCCTCATGGTTTAAATGCAAGTATGCTAAGCCAATTCACAGACCAGAGATTTTATAATTTATTCTGATTATTAAAGAATGTCATAGGAGTGTTTATTTTATTGCTGTTTCCTTTATTCTAGGAAAAAGAAATATCTATGCCCCTGGGTCCCTTAAACTGTGTAGTAAATGTTACATAAGTATTTCATTTAATGTTACATGTAATCTTTCTGTCATTTAGCTCATATATGGAAGCTGTCTAAGTCCACTTACACAAAGAAAAATTATCTTATAATTCTTTATACAGGGTTATCATAACTGCATTATAAATCACTCAGTGGCACAAAACCAAAAGCTATTAGACATGATTGAGGTGGCACAGAGACGGGCCTATGCTTTGAAGCTCACCAGCATAGTGCACCTGGAATCTCCCAGAGGCCACAGAGAACCTGTAGAATAAGTATGAATGCCTGGAATCTAATGAGTAAGGGTATGGAAGAAAATTGGACCAGCCTCTAGAAAAAATCAATCACTGACTGAAGAATACAAAATCAGGATAGAGACAATATTCCAGGATAGTAATTAGTAGTGCTCTTCCAGACTTGCTGAAAGTAAATTTTTAGAACAATCCATGTGGCCAAAGCCATTGCTAACACAATGGAATAAGCAAAGAGAACAATACTAAACCCTAATTAGTACCACTGTTCCGTTGGATGAAATACCTTATTAAGTGTGTCTATGTGACATGACTCAGATTTAGTTCATCAATTACTTATTTACTATTTCCTACAAGCCCTTAAAATGATACACAGCTAAAGAAGGTAAATCTCCTGACTTCGATTAGCGTAAGAAGGCAAGGAAGAAGAGGAAGAAAAATGTTTATATTAATTAAGTCAATATGTTTCAGAAACTGTGCTAGGTTCTTCTATACATTCTATCACTTAATTGTCATAATCATGAAAGCAAGATTGTTTTTTCTTTTACATTAAATGTAAATAAGTTAAAGTTCCATGAGCGTAAGTGGCTTGCCCTAAATCACACAAATTAGATCCCAATTTTATTTGGCTTTAAAGAACTCTCCACTAGAGCATGTCATACCTATAAGTGACTAAAAGTCATGCCAATAAAGCAATAATGTGGAACAGTGACACAAAATAAAAATAAAGCTGCTGTGTGTAAATATATATATCACCTCTGCTCCAAGCCTCTTCGTTGAGAGATTATGATTACTTGAATGGGAGAAGCCAGAACCAGATGAGGTAAAAATGTGTGTCTGAGGTCTCCAAGAAAAACTCCAAGAAAACATTAATTCCTCTCAAGAAGAAATAATAAAAGGGTCATATAACACTTCCCAAAGAGCCCTGGTGGCACAGTGGTTAAGTGCTCAGCTGCTAACCTAAATGTTTGTGGTTCCAACCCACCAGCCACTCCACAGAAAGACGTGGCAGTATGCTTCTGTAAAGATTACAGCCTTGGAAACCCTATAGGGCAGTTCTGCTCTGTCCTATAGGGTCACTGTGAGTCAGCATTGACTTGACAGCAATGGGATTTTTTAGGTTTATAATACTAGTCGCCCAGCTGGGCTCACAAAGGTTTGACACGTAAAGAGCAACCCCAGTGTCATCTCCCCCATTGCCAAGGTAGATAAATGGCTCTGGAGCCCCCAGCTAGCCTGACATTTGAAGCATATCACCTTTAAGCAGGAGGTAGACCCAAAGTAGATAATATGTACATTGACGCTATTGTAAATTGGAAATAAAAAGATCACAAAATCCTTTGAGCTAGTGTCTGCCCTTAAATGTCATGTGATTTTTGACACATTACAATAAAAAACAATCAAATAAATTCTACCAATAGAAAAGAGACATCCCTAATTTGGGTTAGCTGTAGATTATGCACTTAGTACATAGCAATCAATATTTGATGAATTAATAAATATATAAGTCAACAGAGGCAATGCTTAATTGGGTATTTTAAAAAAGGCTTAGCCATGATAATCCATTAAATCCACAAATAGATCAAATCATTCAGGGATAAGCCCTATGTAAATACATTGTTGTCATAGAAATATTGGGCAACTTTAATGTATTTTCAAGCATCTTGTTAAATCTTTTCTGTCAGACAAATTCTTAATTCATAGATGATCCATACCACTGCTCAGTATTATGGTTTCAATTTATTTTTGTTTTTTAGTCCAAGAAGAATTGGGCTTTGCCTGGATAATTTGGTCTCTGGTCTATATCTGTTGTTTTTGAGGGGGATGAGGACAGATGTGAAGGAGAAATGATCTGTTACAGAAAGCTCAGGATAGTTCTAAAAACGAGTGAGTGACAGAGGTCTGGTTAACTCTGCCTCACTGAACTCTTCATAACTACACAGGAGAAATGAGAAACACCTTATGGAATTATGATGCTTTGCTTTGTAGGGAGAGGCCGTTTATTTGCTTGTTTATTTTTACTGGTTTTAAGAAACCTCAAACCTCATTAAGATATAAATTCAGAAAAAAATGACTAAAATGACTTTTCATCCCATAGCATAAACAGAAAAATTACACCTACAGAGAATCAGAGGCTCTTTCTTTATGGAAATTAGAAGTAATAATAACAACCAATATTCACTGATTGTTATATGTGCCAGCACTATTTTAAGGGCTTTGCTTAGATTAACTCATTTAATCCTCACACTGACTCTATGAGGAAGGTACTTTTGTTATTGTTGCTGGTGTTGTTGCATGCAGTCAAGTGGAATCCAACTCATCGCGACCCCATGTGACAGAGTAGAACTGCCCCATAGGTTTATTGGCTATAATATTTAAGGAAGCAGATCACCATGTCTTTCTCCCACAGAACTGCTGCTTGGGCTTGGGTTCAAACCCCCAACCTCTCAGTTAGCAGCTGAGTGGTTAACCATTGTGTCACCAGGGCTTCTTACTTTTATTATTACCCTCTTTTTACTGATGAGGATCCAAAGACTCAAAAAGTTTAAATAAGTCCTTGAGGTTACTCAATGTCGTGGCAGAGCTGGGACCTGATCCTAGATATGTCTGATTCTAGTACACATATTAATAACACCATTTTACATCAGAAAATACATCTCACCAGGAACAAATACAGATACATAGTTTATTAATTTTTTCAAATATTTTCTCAACCAGCCATTTAGGAAATAAACTTGGACTACTTTTCAAAAGAACAATGGGAAAATGTTCCTTCTAGTGCCAGTAGAGTGAGATATGAGAAGGAAAATAATTTATTCTTGGTTTCTGAAATGAAACATTACTTTCCTAAGTTGAGAAAGAGTCCATTTGATATTTCAGCAAGTCATCTGAGATCAGAACATTAAGTTATCAGGTTAAATCGTATGAAATTGTTGGTGTTGTAGATCAAAACTGGCCTAAAAATATTAGCAATTCCATCTGGTTCAATCCAATAACCTTCCATTTCTCTCTGTAATACTTCAGTCCAGAGTAGTTACAGTAAACAAGTCATATTAAAAATTGTATTTAAAAATTCAGTATTATTTAGGGTCCAGTAGGAGAGGGACAGAAGAAAGGGCACTATAGTCAAAGAACTTAGAATAAACTCATACATGAAATAATTAGGGTCAAAGAAAGATGACACATAATTAAGTGTTACATCATCATGGAGTTGTAGATGGAGAAAACTGCAGAAATTTGGAAAAATGTCTGATGTGGGCATTCAGAAATGGGATTGACCAAAAAACACAAAATAATAAATGTTGGAGAGGTTGTGGAGAGACTGGAATACTTATACACTGTTGGTGGGAATGTAAAATTGTACAACTTTGGAAATCGATTTAGTGCTTCCTTAAAAAGCTAGAAATAGACGTACCATACGATTCAGCAGTCCCGCTCCTTGGAATATATCCTAAAGAAATAAGAGTCATCACACAAATAGATACATGCACACCCACGTTGATTGCAGCACTGTTCATGATAGCAAAAAGATGGAAACAACCTGGGCACCCGTCAATGGATGAATGGATAAACAAATTATGGTATATTCACACAATGGAATACTACACAACAGTAAAGAACAATGATGAATCCATGAAACATAACATGGAGGAATCTGGAAGGCATTATGCTGAGTGAAATTTAGTCAGTCACAGAAGGATAAATATTGTGTAATACCACTATTATAAGAAATCAAGAAAAGTTTTAAATACAGAAGAAAACATTCTTTGATGGTTGCGAGGGTGGGGAGGGAGAGAGAGGGGTATTCACTAACTAGATAGTAGACAAGAACTATCTTAGGTGAAGGGAGGGACAGCACACACTACAGGGGAAGTCAGCACAACTAGACTAAACCAAAGCTAAGAAGTTTCCTGAATACAACCAAAAACTTCGAGGGACAGAGTAGCAGGGGCAGGGGTCTGGGGACCATGGTTTCAGGGGACATCTAGGTCAATTAGCATAAAAAAGTTTATTAAGAAAATGTTCTGCATCTCACTTTGGTGAGTGGCATCTGGAGTCTTAAAAGCTAGCGAGCGGCCATCTAAGTTGCATCAATTGGTCCCAACCCACCTGGAGCAAAGGAGAATGAAGAACATCAAAGATACAAGGAAACTCTTAGTCCAAGAGACAGAAAGGGACACATAAACTAGAGACTCCATCAGCCTGAGACCAGAAGAACTAGATGGTGCTGGGCTACCACCAATGACCTCCTTGACAGGGAACACAACAGAGTCCCTGATGGAGCGTGAGAAAAGTGGGGTGCAGAACTCAAATTCTAGTAAAAAGACCAGACTTAATGGTTTGATTGAGACTGGAGGGATCGCAGAAGACATGGCCCCTGGACTCTCTGTTAGCCCAGAACTAAAACCATTCCCGAGGCCAACTTTTCAGACAAAGATTAGACTGGACTACGGGACATAAATGATACTTGTGAAGAGTGTGCTTCTTAGCTCAAGTAGACACATGAGACTAAATGGGCGGCTCCTGTCCAGAGGCAAGATGAGAAGGCAGAGACGGTCAGGAGCTGGTTGAATGGACATAGGAAATGCAGGGTGGAAAGGACTGTGCTGTCACAATATAGAGAGAGCAACCAGGGTTACATAATGTGTGTATAAATTTTTGTATGAGAAACTAACTTGAATTGTAAACTTTCACTTAAAGCACAATTTAAAAAAAAAGAGAGAAATGGGATTGATAGAAAAGAGCTCTGAAGCTATTCTAGGCAGAAAGAACACCATGGCAAAGGGCAGACAATGAACGCTCATGAAGTATGAAGCAGGTGCAGGCCAGAAAGGAGAAAGAACTAATTGGTTTACTGGAGTCATGAGATCCACAAAGAGCTTAGGCTAGACTGGTAAGAGGGGAGGACTAAGAGTGGAAAGAGAAACCTCAATTTGATTCTGCCGGGAGTGATAACAGGCTTTTTGATGAGGACTGTGTTAGTAAAACTACATGTTTTAGGAAGATTAAACTGGCAATAGGGACACAGCGAGAGACAAGGAGCAGAACAATTGATTACAAGTCTAGGGTAGTGTCCCAGGGCTAAGGGTGAGGGCCCAAGTCAGGGTGGGAGAAATAAGAACATCATAGATAGGAATGAGAGAGACAATTTGAAGGAAGAAGTAATAGGATTTGATCTCTAACTTACCTTATTTATGGAATAGAAACAAGCCCTGGTGGCGTAGTGGTTAAGAGCTTGGCTGCTAACCCAAAGGTCAGCAGTTTAAATTCATTAGCTTCTCCTTGGAAACCATATGGGGCAGTTCCACTCTGTCCTATAGGGTTGCTGTGAATTGGAATTGACTCGACGGCACCTAACAACAACTGAGACTGGAGGGACCACAGAAGACATGGCCCCCAGACTCTCTGTTAGCCCAAAACTAAAACCATTCCCACGGTTTATCCAAGAGAAAAATGACTCTAAGATATTGAGCCTAAGTTATTAGGAAAAATGGGAGTTTTATTGTTTTAAAAATAAGTAAGTTGGGTATAAAGCTGGGAAGATATTATTTATTCTAATAAATACACAAGGTAATCTAGTTTATTATTGACTGTGCACTACTTCAAGTATTGAGTAATGTATATATTTTTCCTCACCTAATCCTTAAAACAATATTGTAAGACAGGTATTAATATATAACTTAAATTTTTTTTTATTGTGCTTTAGGTGAAAGTCTATAGTGCAAATAAATTTCTCATTCAAAAATTTATATACAAGTTGTTTTGTGACATTGCTTGCAATCTCTGTAATCTGTCAGCACTTGCCCCCTTTCCTTTTTCAATCCTCAATCCCTATATCCATTTGTCCAATTTTCATGTCCCTTCCCTCCTTCTCGTCTTTGCTTTTGGGTAGGTGTTGCACATTTGGTCTCCTATACTTAATTGAACTAAGAAGGACATTCCTCACATGTGTTATTGTTTGTTTTATAGGCCTGTCTAATCTTTGCCTAAAAGGTGGACTTTGGGAGTGTCTCCAGTTCTGAGTTAGCCGGGTGTCCGGGGGCCATAGTTTTGTGGGTTCCTCTGGTCTCTGCCAGACCAGTAAGTCTGGTCTTTTTTTTTTTACAAATTTGAATTTCGTTCTAGATTTTCCTTCTAGTCTGTCTGAGACCCTCTGCTGTGATCCCTGTCAGAGCAGTGGGTGGTGGTAACCAGGTACCATTTAGTTCTTCTGGGCTCAGTCTAGTAAAGGCTGTGGTTCATGTGGTCCATTGGCCCTTTGGACTAATATTTTCCTTGTGTCTTTGGTTTTCTTCATTCTCCTTTGCTCCGGATGGGATGGGACCAATAGATGTGTCTTACAGCCACTTACAACCTTTTTAGACTCCAGATGCTACTCACGAAAGTAAGATGTACAACATTTTCTTTATGAACTATGCTATGCCAATTGACCTAGATGTCCACCGAGACCATGGTCACCAGCCCTCAACCCCAGTAACTCAGCCCCTCGAGGTGTTTGAATGTGTCTAGGAAGCTTCTATGGCTTTGACTTGGTCAAGTTGTGCTGACTTACCCTATATTGTGTGTTGGCTATCCCTTCACAAAAGTTACACTTGTCTGCTATCTAGTGAGTGATTTCCCCTCCCCACCCATTCCCTCTCAAAGAGGGGACGATCATCAACCAGTCATTAAAAACATCAAAGATTGTTTTGTTTTTTCTGTGTGTAAACCTTTTGAGTTTTTATAATAGTGATCTCATACAATATTTGTCCTTTTGTGATTGATGTATTTCACTCAGCATAATGCCCTTCAGATTCATCGATATTGTGAGGTGTTTCTCGGACTCATAATTGTTCTTTATCATTGCATAGTTTTCCAGTGTGCGTACCAGTTTGTTTGCCCATTCTTCTGTTGATGGGCATCTAGGTTTTTTCCATCTTTTGCTATTGTGAACAATGCTGCAATGAACATGGGTGCACATATGTCTATTCATGTGACAGTTGTTATTTCTCTAGGATATATTCCTAGGAGTGGGATTGCGGGATCATATGGTATTTCTATTTCTAGTTTTTTAAGGAGGTGCCATATCATTTTCCATAGTGGTTTTACCATATTACATTTCCACCAGCAGTGCATAAGAGTTCCAATCTCTCCGCAACCTCTCCAACATTTGTTACTTTCTGTGTTTTTTTTTAATTAGTGTTAGTAACATCAGAGTAAGATGGTATCTCATTGTAGTTTTGATTTGCATTTCTCTAATGACTAATAGTTACAAGCATTTCCTCATGTGTGTGTTAGCTGCCTGAATGTCTTCTTTGGTGAAGTGTCCATATCATTCGCCCGTTTTTAAATTGGATTATTTATCTTTTTGTTGTTGATTGTTGATGTATTCTATAGATTTTAGAGATTAGACTCTTGTTGGCTATGTCTTAGCCAAATTTTTTTCCCCAGTCTGTAGGTTCTCTTTTCACTCGTTTGGTGAAGTCTTTTGATGAGCATAAGTGATTAATTTTTAGGAGTTCCCAGTTATCTGCTTTATCTTCTGGTGTTTGTGCATTGTTAGCTATGGTTAGTATTTAACTTTTAAAGTAAGGAAATGGGGACTCAGAGAAGTAAAGTAATTTTCCCAATTTAGTCACACAGCACTACATATTTATGACTTTTTGAGAACAAAACCTCTGCTCTTTCATCTATTTCACCCACCTGGAATTTGAAATGACAGAGGAAGTTTCAAGTGACTGCATCTTAAAGACTTAGCATAGAACAGATTACTAGAGCTAGAATGAGAGGTTAAAACTGAATATTTGGATCTGGAAGGCATCAAGAGTAGCTGAGGTTTGGAAGTAAGTGATCACTTCAGGGTTAAGGAGTGCGAGAGGGGAAAAAGAAACAAAACAAAAATACTGGAGGTAATCTAGAATAATGAATAGAAAGTAGGCGGAGGCCAGTCAAAAATGGTGAGACAAAACCAGATAACAGAGTGCAGGAGAATAAAGTACATGTGCCTCGGTCATTTATTCAACAGCTGTTTATTGAAAACTTATAAACTCCTACTAATTGCCTACTAAACCAGCCTCTGTACTAGTTTCTGCAAATATAGTGGTGAACAAACCTGAACATGGCCTCTGTGTTCATGGAACTAGTGGAGAGACAAGATTGAATTCATCTAATAATCACACCTACAGATGTAAATTTTTTTTAAAAGGCCCCAGCTAGCATGAAAGTTTATGGTAAGGGCTGACATGACATAGAGGGCTTCACGCAAGGATTCCCTGAAAAAGTAACAAGTAAGCTGACATCTGAAAGATCCAGTGGAAGTTAAATAGGTATAAAATGTTTCAGGGCTAAAAGACTGCTGAAGTAGAAAGGGAATATGCTCAATATTTAAGTGTCAAGAAGGAAGAGAGGTTGGGGAGAATAAGCAATGAAGGGTTTAGACTACAGACAAGGAA
This sequence comes from Trichechus manatus latirostris, assembly GCF_000243295.1. NCBI lineage: Eukaryota > Metazoa > Chordata > Mammalia > Sirenia > Trichechidae > Trichechus > Trichechus manatus. The sequence goes on from NW_004444007.1 coordinate 1,538,866, forward strand.
GTTTCTTGAAGAGTGGAAGAGTACAGTGATATTTTGAAAGATTAGGGTCCCAGGAGCAACTGCCTTTGTCTGGATTGAATACTTCTGGTGCATGAGCTGTCCAGTTCTGGGCTTTCAGAATCTCAGTTGTTCCAGTCTGACGGTCATAGAAGCAGTTGCTATCTGCACTGGTAGCTCATTGACTTTTCCACAATTTCATTCGATGACAAGACGTTACTACCAAAAACTTCTATAATTTTAAAAATTGCTAATATTATTTTTGCAAATTAAATTGCTACCTTAGTATAGAAATTATGATGTTAATAGAGACTTTAGCATCATATGGCTGACACAAAGTACCATAAAGTTGTTCTTGGGTACAGCATGAGGAGAAGAGGTAGTGAATTTCAGAAAATGTTGAGAGGTATCTGTTTCCCAACAATCCCAGTCTCTTATAATCTGATTCTTTCTCTCTTCTCTGTAGTTCTAAAATGAAGTAAAACAACAGGTTCTTTGCCCCATAAGAAATAAAACCCCATAACCCTGCTCCACCTCTGTGATCATAAAACAGGGAGAAAGCAAGATGGTGATCTTGCTCAGAAAAAAATACTGCATTCCTATCTCTGTGTTGAGCAGTTTCCCCTTTGTTACTGGCATAGTCATAAGCACCACACTTCAAGGTAACTACATTCACCAAAAGCAAATAGATTTGGAAGAACAGATATTCACTTGGTTGATACATTCTGCATCCTTTGTTAAGAAGTGTCTTGGTCTCCTAGCAACGTTGTAGGGAAATCCATCAGGGGTATGAAATTAGAGGTCATGTAGGCGGAATACCTGTAGAGTGTTCAGTTTTATGAAAAGCTTTCACTAAAAATTATATATATTATGCAAAATTCTACAGTAATGTAAGACCAGGGTAGAAATTGTTCAAATCCCCCACAAGTAATTCAGAGTTCTGGTACCCAGTAGCTAACGATCTACAGTGTACCAAAAAAAAGCGTTATGTGGGATGCCAGATAGGTTAACAGCGTTCATGATTAAAGAGGAATTCCTTCTCAGAAAGAGATTTCAGGGCATCCTGATTCAGGTTCTTCTTTTGTGAAAGGCTTCTCCCAACTTTGGGGGTGGAAGGAAATGAAACATTTTCACCTGTAAATAAACAAACAAATGAATAAGCAAGTTAGAATTACAGAACCAAGAAGGACAGCCACAAACCCCTGCACTTTATCAATACTGACGGAAGCACAAATCAAGTAGCAACCAGTCTTTGCAGAATCATGCCCAATTGCCATTTCCCATAGAGTAGTTTGAGGACCTGTTTCAAAATCACAATACTGGAGAAGTGGGCTCCAGAATTCTGCATATGACAAATACATCCAGGTGATTCTTGAGAGCTACTGCTGCATTTTATAGAAAGTGCACTTAATGGTGTTGTGTTCCATTTTCTTCCTTCAAGGTCATTATCTTCCTTTGGGGGATGAGATAATTTGACTCTTTCAATAGATCTAACATGTTTTCCTTCTAATTTGGAAACAACAAAATAAGTTCCTTACGTGTTTAGTCTTATCCTCTTTCCCTGTCTCCTTTCAACTAATTTCAGCAAAAATATATTGTATGTCTCTTTGTCTCTACAGTAGAATTAGGAACTGGAAGTCTTACAGAGCTCAGTTATTCCATGAATACATATTTAGTGCTTCTCTCTTTTAGCACTGTGCTGGGTGCTTTAGATATCATGATGAGCAGATGGTTGCAGTCTTCTGGGAAAGACAGAAAAATGTGCGATAAACATTAAATATAAATGCTATCAAAGATCAATGACTTAAACATTTAAACAAATTTTAGGTGTTGAAAGACTTTTGATTCTGGATGTTAATTATACTTTCTAAATAAAAATAAATTGCTCTTTATTCTCCGTACTTATTTTCAACCTCTTCGATTAATAGTATTTCCAGAAAGAATTTCAAAAGACATCAAAACATACAATGGAAAGAAGGATTAAAAATCCAAGAAAGAATGTAAAAGTGCTTTCACAAAATCAGAAAATTGTGGAATACTTTGAAAAAGAGGAGGCGACTTATTTCCACTTCTCCTTCCATCTCAAAGTTTCTCCCTATCCCATCCCTTCTTTTTCTCCTAAACCGAGGATGAATGAATATATCGGAAACCTTCCTAACCCTAGTGTAAGTATGTTCTGAAAAAAGCTCACACCTGACTGTGGGGGTTCCTCCGTAGATGAATTTAACCAGGTGGTTAAAATGACCTTGCCAGTGTACTACAGATCCATCTCTTTTAAATTTAGAGTAGGACTAGTCTCTTAGGAAAAGTACCAAGTACACTAACCAAAGAACCTAAAATTTGATTAGATTTTAGCAAGAGCAGGATCCCAAGCTTCTGTGTCTTAGGTGGGGAGAAGAGAAAAGCAGACTTGAGGTAAGAAGCTGTTTAAGAGGTCTGGTGCAAACTCAAATACACCCCAGAATTGTATGATAATTCTGCTTTGAGATTCACCATCCAGATTTCTAGGTGGTAGGTGTTTCAGACTTAGCTAGTATGTATATTGCAAATTTGTTGTTTCTGCTGCCCAGGTCTGAGGGCCATTTCTTGCTGGGAGTCTCCTTTCCTTCCACTACAAAAGGCAAACAGGGGAAGATTTTTCCCTCCCTACACTTTGACAGCCAGAGCTTGGTTGTGTGAGTTCTAACACAGGGAAACAAAGGTACAGGGCCAGGTAGAGATTATTTGAAGCAGCTGTAATAGAGTCAAGACTAATAGTATATAGAGTGAGGATGAGTGGTTAGTAGTGGCAGGGTGATGCCCCTAACAGCAGCATCCCAAGCAGAGGATCTCTGTAAAGGATTTTTCCTGTGCCATGACTTCTCTGGTTACTACTCAGGCTTCTTTCTCCATCCTTCTCATGACTTTTGTGATCTGACATCCTCTAACAGTTGCTTTGCTGCTTCAATTAATTTAAGTCAGTTTCTGTTTTTTATGCAACCAAAAACTTTGACTAGTATAGGTAGGAAGCTGGGTCACAAATCATGGAGAAGAAAGGCTATATGAAGTATAGTAGAAACAAGCTTTGGCTCTAGAAGAAAAGATTACAAGGAATGAGTTCCCTAGCTTGATTCCAGGATCTGTGGGTAAACCAAAATTGCTGCAGGGAGAGAAAGAGAAGAAAGCCGCAGCTAAAACTTTAATAGATACCTAAAACCAAAACCAAACTGGTTGCCGTCGAGTAGATTCCAATGCATAGTGACCCTGTAGGAGAGAGTAGAACTTCCCCATAGGGTTTCCAAGGCTGTAATCTTTACGGAAGCAGACAGCCACATCTTCTTCCTGTGACCTTTTGGTTAGCAGCCCAGCACTTAACCACTGTACCACCAGGGCCCCTTAATAGATACCTAGACAGGTTAAATCTAACCATAGAGGAACCCCCACAGTGAGGTATGAGCTTTTTTCAGAACCTACTTACTTTAGGTTTAGGAAGGTTTCCGATTTATTCCTTCATCCATTCATTCTTTTACTCAATCATCCCTGAAGACCTGATAGGAGTCATCACTGTTAGGTAGATACTATGGATATTAAGGTGTGCCTGACCCAAGCCATGATGTTTTCAATCACCTCATATGCATACAAAAGCTGGACTATGATTAAGGAAGACCAAAAAATTGATGCTTTTCAATTATGTCATTGGCAAAGGATATCGAATATACTACGAACTTCCAGAAGAACGAACAAACCTGTCTTGGAAGAAGTACAGCCAGAATGCTCCTTAGAAGCAAGGATGGCGAGACTTCATCTCACATACTTTGGACAAGTTATCAGGAGGGACCAGTCCCTGGAGAAGGACGTCATGCTTGGTAAAGTAGAGGGGCAGCAAAAAAGAGGAAGATCCTCAAAGAGATGGATTAACACAGTGGCTACAACAATGGGCTCAAGCATAACGATGATTTTGAGGATGGTGCAGAACCAGGAAGTGTTTCATTCAGTTGTACATAGGGTTGCTATGAGTCGGAACCGACTCGATGGCACCTAACGCACATGGGTAGAGTGGTAGTAAACAAGTTAAATACGCTACCTGCCTTCATGAAAATTACAGACAAGTAAAATAGACATATATTAAAGAAATATAAATAATAGATATGTGAGTTTCCTAGGGCTGTCGTAACAAAATATCACAAGTGAGTGGTTTATAAGAACATAGATTTATTGTCTTACAGGTCTGGAGGCTGCAAGTGCAAGTCAGGATATTGGCCATGTTGATCTTTCTGAGGTATCTGAGCAAGGAACTGTTCCATGCCTTTCTCCTAGCTTCTGGTGGGTCCCAGCAATCCTTGGCATTCCTTAGCTTGCAGCTGCCTCTACCTCTGTCATCACGTGGTCAGTTTTTTCTCTGTCTCTTTGTCTCTGTATCTTCTCTTTCATAAGGATACCAGTCGTAGGATTAGGACCCACCCTACACTAGTATGACCTCATATTAACCTAAATGATAACATCTGCAAAGACTGTATTTTCAAACAAGGTCATGTTCACAGGTACCGGGATTTAGGACTTCCACAAATCTTCTTGGTTGACACAAATCATTTCATAACAATGGGTTTTAATAAATTGAAAAATATAGGGTGTTATGGTGGGAGTATACGGCAAAATCTAATCAGGAGGATCAGGGAAAGTCACCATGAAAAAGTCACATTAAACTAATACCTAAAGCATGAGCAAGAATTGTAGTGGCAAGGATGTGGAAAAGAAATGCTCCAGACAGAGGAGCAAAAAGAGTGATGGTGTGGTTGGACTAGAGCACAAAGGGAAGAAAGGAGGGAAGAAAAAGTTTAGGCTTGACAGACAACAGGAAACTAGTTTATTTGCGTCTCGTAGACCATTTTAAGATACCTAGGCTTCATTCTAAGGGCAATGGTAAGCTAGTGATGAGTGTTATGTGGAGCGATGGCTTGGTCGGGTTTTCCTGGCTTATTACCCGTTTGCTGATTTCAGTTTGGTCACATAAAACAGGCAGGAACTAGGAGGGATTGAGATTACCCATGAATTTAGTGCTGAAATTAGTCATCAAAAGCATATACCAGGTAGATCTGTATAGTTTCTTTTTAGTGTTGTGATTCTTTTCCCTGAAGGAAAGGAAATCACATAGTATGTGGTCTTTAGTGCCTGGCTTCTTTCATTTATTATTCTTTCATTGAGGCTTTGTTCATTTATTTTCAGTCTTTATTTTCTCCCCCTGGTCTTTATTTTGGATAGTTTCTATTTGTATGTCTGTTTTTTTTTTTTTTTTTTTAAATCATCTATTCACCCATTCATTTTATTTATCCAAATGGACATTTGAGTGGTTTCCATATTTTGGCTATTGTGAATAATGCTGCAATAAACACTGGTGTACAAGTGTTTGTTTACATCCCTGCTTTCACATATTTTGGGTATATACGTAGGAGTGGAATTGCTGGGTCATATGGTAATTCTATGTTTAACTTTTTGAGGAACCACCGAACTGTTTTCAATAGTGGCTGCATCATTTTACACTCCCACCAACAATGGATGAGGGTTCCAATTTCTCCACATCCTGATCAACACTTGCTGTTTTTCATTTTTGTGATAATAGCCATCCTGTTGGGGATTATTAGTATGTCTTTAAGTTTATTGATCTTTATTCTAAAATTTCAAATATGCTTATAATCCCAATAAAGTGTACTTCATTTCAGATACTGTATTGTTAGCCTCTAAAAATTCTATTTGGAATTTTCTCGTCTTTTAATTCGATATTAATTATTTTCAGATGTTCTTTATATTTTTAAATGTATTTGTATGATTTATACCATTTCTCATAGGATCCTTATCTACTAACTCTATCAATTCTGCCTTTTCTGTTTTAATTCTACCAATTAATTTTTTTTTAATTCTGTTTATGGGTCTTATTTTCCTGTTTCTTTGCATGCCTGATAGTCTTTACTTACCAGGCCAGACATTGTGGATTTTATATTGTTGAGTACTGGAGTTTGTGGTTATTTTCCCCTTTTTAAGAGTACTGATTTTGTTCTGGCAAGCATTAAATTGTCTAAGAACCAGTTAAATAATTTTGAGACTTACTTTAAAGTTTTATTCCAATGATTCCAGAACAGCCTTTTATTCTGGGGATAATTTAGCCTCATTACTAAAGCATACCCCATGTATTATGAGGTCACTATGCTTTTACTGGTGGGAACACAAACTTTTTCCAGCCTATTGTAAACACAAAAAACTGTTTTATCGACTGCTTTCTGGTATTTTCCCCTGACCATTGGGAGTTTTACCCCACACATATGCAGAGAAGCGGGAGCATTCAGTGAAATCACTCTGCAGGTGCTGGAAGCTCTCTTCGTGAACCGCTCCCTTCTCTCTGATATTCTGACCCACAAATTCTATCCATTTTCCCTAAACTTCAATCTTTGTCTCTGCAATTCAGTGAAATCACCAAAGTCTATTTCAATTTCCCTTCCTGCCTCTATGGCCTGGACACTGCCTCCAGGAAGTAAGCTCATGCAGTCATAAGATTCACCAAGTTTGTTCCCCCTGTCTTCTTGATCCTGGTCTGCCCTGCCTGCTATCTAATGTTTGAAACCTCGTTTTTTATTTTTGTTCATTATTCTACTAGTTCATAGCAATAAGGCAATTGTCATAGCAGTTAATCCTTCATAGGCCTAACAGGAAGTCCTGAGCCCTTTTTTTTTTTTTAACAGTTGTATTGAGCTATGGAAACCATAGTGACTGTAGTGGTTAAGAGCTACAGCTGCTAACCAAAAGGCCAGCAGTTCGATTCCACCAGGCACTCCTTGGAAACCCTATGGGGCAGTTCTACTCTGTCCTCTAGGGTTGCTATGAGTGGATATCAACTCGACGACAATGGGTGTGGGTTTTTTGTTTTTTTTAACTGAACTATGTTTCACACAGCATGCAAACAGCTATTTACAGTGTACATTCAGTGTTTTTTAGTGTACTCACAGAGTCGTGCAACCGTCACCACTGTCTAATTACAGAACATTTTCATCTTCCCAAAAAGAAACCCCATACCCATCAGCAGTCATTCCTAATTCTTGTCACCAACCCACTCCTGAGCCCTAAGAAACCACTGATCTAATTTCTGTTTCTATAATTTTGCCTACAGTGGATATTTCATATAAATGGAGTCATACAATATGTGGTAATCTGTCACTTACCTCTTTCATTTAGTATAATGTTTTCAAGGCTTATCCATATTGTAGCTGTACTTCATTCTTTTTGTTAATGAATAATATTCCACTGTATGGATATACCACATTTGGTTTACCCATTCATCAGTTGATGGACATTTGAGTTGCGTCCACTCTTTGGCTATTATGCTACGAACATTCATGTACAAGTATTTATGTGGATATATGTTTATAATTCTATTGGGTAAGACCTAGGAGCCGAATTTCTAGGTTACAGGTAATACTATGTTTAACTTTTTGAGGAACTCTGAAACTGTTTTCCACAGTGGCTGCACAATTTAACATTCCCACCAGCACTGTATGAGGGTTCTAATTTTTCCACATCCTCACCAATACTTGTTATTGCCCTTTTTTTTTTATTATAACTTGCCTAGCCATCCTAGTGAGTGTGACTTGGTATCTCAGTGTGGTTTTGATTTGATGACTAATAAAGTTGAGAATCTTTTCTTGTGCTCATTGGTTATTTTTATATTTTCTTTGCCCATTTTTTAATTGGGTTATTTGATTGTTTATTATTGAATTATAAGAGTTATATATGTTTTGAATATCTCTTATTAGATATATGATTTGCAAATATTTTCCCAACCATTTGGTTGTCTTTTTACTTTCTTGATGGTATCATATAGTTTTAGGCACAAAAGCTTATAATTTTGATGAAGTCCAATTTACTTTTTTTTTTTCTTTGTTGCTTGTGTTTTTTGTGTCAGACCTGAAAAACCATTGTCTAAGCCAAGGTCGTGAAGATTCACTCCTGGGTTTCTTCTTCTAAGATGTTCATAGTTTTAGCTCTTATATTTAGGTCTAGAACCTATTTTGAGTTAATTCTTGCATAAGGTGTAGTATGGTTTAGGTCTTCTATTTTCTTCTTTATCTTCTGTCTAATGGTTCTATCCATTATTGTATTATTGTATTATTATTTGGGACGCGGTTGTTTGGTGTATATATATTCATAATTGTTATATCTTTCTTACGTAATTTATCATTATGAAATGTCCCTCTTGATTTCAGTAACATATTTTTGTTTGTTTGTTTTAAGGTCTATTTTGTCTAGTACATCCACTCCAGCTTTTTTATGGTTGTTGCTTGTGTGTTGTTGTTAGGTGTCATCAAATCGGTTCTGAGTCATAGCGATTCTATATACAACAGAACAAAACACTGCCCAGTCCTGCGCCATCCTCACAGTCGTTGCTATGCTTGAGCCCATTGCTGCAGCCGTTTTGTCAATCCATCTCATTGAGGGTCTTTCTCTTTTTCATTGACCCTCTACTTTACCAAGCATGATATCCTTCTCCAGGGACTGATCCTTCCTGATAACACATCCACAGTACCCAAGACAAAGTCTCGCCATCCTTGCTTCTAAGGAGCATTCTGGCTGTACTTCTTCCAAGACAGATTTGTTCATTATGGTAGTCCATGCTGTATTCAATATTCTTCTTCAACACCATAATTCAAAGGCATCAATTCTTCTTCGGTCTTCCTTTTTCATTGTCCAGATTTCCCATGTATATGAGGTAATTGAAAATATCTTGACTTGGGTCAGGCTCACCTTAGTCCTGAAGGTGACATCTTTGTTTTTTAACCCTTTAAAGAATCTTTTGCAACAGATTTGCCCAATGCAATGTGTTGTTTGATTACTTGACTGCTGCTTCCATAGGCATTGATTATGGATCCAAGTAAAATGAAATCCTTGACTACTTCACTGTTTTCTCCATTTATCATGATGTTGCTAATTGGTCCAGTTGTAAGGATTTTTGTTTTCTTTATGTTGAGGTGCAATGCATACTGAAGGCTATATAGCTGCTTGTATAGTATAACTTTTTTCATCTTTTTACTTTCTGTTTTTGTGTATCTTTTCATCTAAAGTGTGTGTCTTATAGACATATAGTTGATCTTGTGTTTTTTAAATCCTATTTGACAATCTCTGACTTTTGATATGGACAATTTAATCTATTTACGTTAGTGTTGTTATTCATATGGTTGGATTTACATCTGTTATTTTGCTTTCTGTTTTTTTATAAGGCTTATGTCTTTCTTGTTCCTCTATTCCTCCTTTATTGTTTTCTTTTGTATTAAGTGAATATTTTCTACTGTGACATTTGCATTCCTTTGATAATTTTTTAATTATATTTTTGAATTATTTTATTATTAGTTGTTCTACGGAATAGAATATACATGCTAAACTTATTGGAATTTAACTTAAATTTATACTGACTGAATTCCAATGAAATATAGAAATATACTCCTATCTAACTCCATTTTCTCTCCCTTTTTTTGTGCTAGTATTGTTTTACATATTATGTCTATATATGTTGCAAACCCGACAATGCATTATTATAGTTATTACTTTAAATAATCACACATCTTTCAAAGAAGATGAGAGAAGAAAGTAGAACAAGTATATATTTATAGAATTTGTTACATTATTTTCTTATTTACTTTTCCTCATTTTTTTTCATTTCCTCTTGTGGACTTGAGTTACCACCTTGTGTTAATTCCTTACACTTTTTTCTCATCCACCTCCTTTGTGCTCTTATGGTCAAATATATTGCATTTCTGTATTTAGTAGGCCCAATAATACAATTATATACTTATTTTTTTCATAATTGGTCTCAAAATCACTTAAGAGAAAAAAAGAATATGCAATTACACAGTCTTTTGTATTTGCCTACATTACCTACCTTTACTAATGTGCTCTGTTTTTTTTTTTGTTGTTGTTTGTTTGTTTTGTTTTGTTTCTTTTTTTAATAGATTGAATTACTGTCTGATATCGCTAGCTCACGAGCTTTCAGCCTAAAGAGTTTTAGTATTTCTTGCAAGACAAGTCTGCTAGAGAAACATTCTTTAATGTTTTATCAAAAAAAAATCTTTGTTTTGCCTTCAGATTTGAGAGTTAGCTTTGGTGAATATAAAACCCTTGGCTAACAGTTTTTACTTTAAATATTTTGAATATGCCATCCCACTGCCTTCTGGCCTTAGTTGTTCCTGATGAGAAGGCAGTTGTTTACCTTATTGAGGTTCACTTATATGTAATAAGTCATTTTTTTTTTTTTTTTACTGTTTTCAAGATTTTCTGCTTATTTTTTGGCTTTCAACATTTTCAGTATGATGTGCACAAGTGAGAGCCCTGGTGGCACGGTGGTTAAGAGCTATGGCGAGCTATGGCTGCTAACCGAAAAAGGTCGACAGATCGAATCCACCAGACATTCCTTGGAAACCCTATGGGGCAGTTCTACTCTGTCCTACAGGGTCGCTATGAGTCGGCATCAACTCAATGGCTACTAGTTTGGTTTAGTTTTTAGTGTATGAGCGTGGATCTCTTTGTGTTTATGCTATTTGCAATTCCTTGAGCTCCTTGGATGTATAGATTAATGTTTTTGGTCAGATAGTTCTACCACTATTTTTTCAAAAAATTTTTTTTCTGTTTCTTTCCTTCTCTCCTATCCTTGTGGTACTCTCAGTACACATATGTTAGTGCATTTGTGTCTCACATTTCTCTGAGTCTCTGTTCATTTCTTTTTATTCTTTTTCTCTTCTTCAGATTGATCTATTGATGTATCTTCAAGATCACTAAATCTTTCTTCTGTCAGTTCAAATCTACAATCCAGTTAGTTTTTCGTTTGGATTTTTGTACTTTTAAATGCCAAAATTCCATTTGGTTCTTTTAAATAGATTCTATCTCTTCACTGATATTCTTTATTTGATCAGATATTGTCATCATACCGTCCTTTAATTCTTCAAGCATGGTTTCCTTTATTGTTTTTTTAACATAATTACAATAGCTTCTTTGAAGTTGCTGCTAAAACCACCATCCAGGCCCCTTCAAAAGCATTGTCTGTTGACTGCATTTTATCTTGCAAGTGGGTGTAATGCCTTTTTTTTTTTTTTTTTAGATACTTCTTTGACCTCGTTTTGAGGCCCTGGCTAGGGACTAGCCTCTTCCCTTTCTTGAAAATCTTACTAAGTCTACTTTCCAACTGCTCCCTATATCAGGTTCCCACATTCCTGAACAACTATACACCCATCTTAATCACCCTGAGGCCAAGTACTGGACAGCTAGGGACATGCTGTATGCCCCCTGAGCCTGTAGAATTATTCAAAATGCCCAGTCCTTAGGAATCCTGTCAAACCTAGCTAACCCCACTGTATTGTCATACATAAGCCCTTTCATACAATTCTAGCTTATTTACCTTGTCCCTGGGTGCAATCCCCTCTGTGACCCTGCATCATGATGTGCTGCGCTTCCCTGTCTCTAGAACCTGTGAGTAATAAATTCTACTTTTTTTCTGGCCTTCCTGAATGAATCTCACTCTCTCATGCTGCATCTGACAGACCAAGATACCCACAAACTCCTTTGGGTCACAGTTTCCTGTTTCTTTGCATGTCCTATTTTTGTTGTTGTTGAAAATTGGTCATTTTCAATAATACATTGCAGTAAGTCAGGATACTTTTCCATCATCCCTATTAAAGAGTTGTTGTTGTTTGTTCAGTGGTTTGTTTATTTGTTTAGTGACTGACTTAACTAACTCTATGAAATCTATTTCCCCCTTAGTGTGCAGCCTCTGATGTCCCTGCTCAAATTACTTCTCCCCTTGTTTTTGTTTTGTTTTTTTTCAGCCCTGCTACCTAAATGTTGTCCCTGGGTGGGCCTAAGCCACTTATTGGTCAAAGACTGTGGTTAAGTCTTCTTAACCAGTTAGATTTTTACCCTTTACCGTTGGAAATGTGTGTGACTTGACCTTTGCTATCACGATGTATCGAGTTTATGTTTTTTGTCCAATATTCGGTTAAACCGAGCCAAAAACCCACTGCCTTCAAGTCAGTTCCAACTCATAGTGAACCGAAAGGATTTCCAAGGCTATAAATCTTTATAGAAGCAGACTGCCATATCTTTCTCCCTCAAAGAGGCTAGTGGGTTCAAACTGCCAACGTTTCGGTTAGCAGCTAGCTTTTTAACCACTGTGCCACCAGGGCTTCTTCAGTTAGGGACTAGAAAATTAGAAATTCTATCTCTGATTGTTTCTGAGAGATACAGCCTTGCATATATACACAGTCTTCCAGACTGCCAGGAATGAGTGTTATTTTTATTTTTAAGTCTGTCTTCCTAGAAGTCACCCTTGGGTCACAGTAGCTAATAGTTCAGGTAATATCTTGTCACATGTTTCTGGGTCTCTGTGTGGCTTGGGGAATGTTTTCAAGAGTACCCCAGGCCCTGCTATGAATACTTCGGAGCAGGTACAGTCTAGCACTTGTGCATTACCTTCTCATCCCTGGAGTTGACTGTGATTTCAGGAGGGCTCTTCTTTGCTGTCTCTTTCCCTGGTTCTTCTATTAAACTTCTAGTTCTGCCATTTTGCTTGTATCATGGAAGTACCAACCTTCTCTTAATTGCTCAGAGCTCTCTTTTCCTTACTTTCTGCCTTCCCCTCTGAGCAGAATTCATGTACCACTGCACCAAAGTTAGAGGCCGGGAACCCACCTTTCCCAGAGTGACACCCAACTCTATGAGTGAGCCCTGGGAAAGTTGTTGTGGTTGTAATGTGCCATCAGTTAGGTTCTGACTCATAGTGACTCCATGTACAACAGAATGAAACACTGCCTGGTCCTGTGCCATCCTCACAATCGTTATGCTTAAGCCCATTGTTGCAGCCTCTGTGCCAATCCATCTCACTGAGGGTCTTCCTCTTTTTCACTGACCCTCTACTTTACCAAACATGATGTCCTTCTCCAAGGACTGATCCCTCCTGACAACATGTCCAAAGTATGTAAGACGTAGTTTCACCATCCTTACTTCTAAGGAGCATTGTGGTTGTACTTTTCCCAAGACAGATTTGTTCCTTTTTGGCAGTCCATGGTATGTTCGACACCACAACTCAAAGGCATCAATTCTTCTTCGATCTTCCTTATCTATCGTCCAGCTCTCACATGCATAGGAAGCGACTGAAAACACCATGGCTTGGGTCAGGTGCACCTTAGTCTTCAAGGTGACACCTTTGCTTTTCAACACTTTAAAGAAGTCTTTTGCAGCAAATTTGCAAAATGCAGTACGTCTTTCGATTTCTTGACCGCAGCTTCCATGGGTGCTGATTGTGGATCTAAGTAAAATGAAATACTTGACAACTTCAATCTTTTCCCCATTTATCGTAATGTTGCTTATTGGTCCAGTTGTGAAGAGTTTTGTTTTCTTTATGTTGAGATGTAATCCATACTGAAGGCTGTAGTCTTTGATCTTCATCAGTAAGTGCTTCAAGTCCTCTTCACTTTCAGCGAGCAAGGTTGTGTCATCTGCATATTACAGGTTGTTAATGAGTCTTCCTCCAATCCTGATGCCCCGTTCTTCTTCATGTAGTGGAGCTTCTTGGATTATTTGCTCAGCATACAGATTGAATAGGTATGGTGAAAGGATACGACCCTCACGCACACCTTTCCTAACCTTAAACTATGCAGTAACCCCCTGTTCTGTTCAAACAACTGCCTCTTGATCTATGTACGGGTTCCTCATGAGCACATTTAAATGTTCCGGAATTCCCATTCTTCTTAATGTTATCTATAATTTGTTATGATCCACACAGTCAAATACCTTTGCATAATCAATAAAACACAGGTAAACATCTTTCTGGTATTCTCTGTTTTCAGCCAGGATCCATCTGACATCAGCAATGATATCCGTGGTCCTGCATCCTCTTCTGAATCTGGCCTGAATTTTTGGCAGTTCCCTGTTGATACACTCCTGCAGCCACTTTTGTATGATCTTTAGCAAAATTTTACTTGTGTGTGATATTAATGATATTGTTTGATAATTTCCACATTGGGTTGGATCACCTTTCTTGGGAATAGGCATAAATATGGATTTCTTCCAGTTGGTTGGCCAGGTAGCTGTCTTCCAAATTTCTCAGCATAGACAGCTGAGTACTTCCAGCGTTACCTCCATTTATTGAAACATCTCAATCTGTATCCCATCAATCTCTAGAGCCTTGTTTTTCGCCGTTGCCTTTAGTGCACCTTGAACTTCTTCCTTCAGTACCATTGGTTCCAGCTCATATGATACCTCCTGAAATGACTGAACGTCGACCAATTCTTTTTGTTATAGTGATTCTGTATATTCCTTTCATCTTCTTTTGATGCTTCCTGAGTTGTTTAATATTTTCCTGGTAGAATTCTTCAGTATTGCAGCTGGAGGCTTGAAGTTTTTCTTCAGTTCTTTCAGCTTGAGAAATGCCGTGTGTGTTCTTGCCTTTGGTTTTCTGTCTTCATGTCTTTGAACATGTCATTATAATACTTTACTTTGTCTTCTCAAGTCGACCTTTGAAATCTTCCGTTCAGCTCTTTCACTTAATCATTTCTTCCTTTTGCTTTAGCTACTCAGCGTTCAAAAGCAACTTTCAGAGTCTCTTCTGACATCCATTTTGGTCTTTTCTTTCTTTCCTATCTTTTTAATGACTCTTGGTTTCTTCATGTATGATGTCCCCTGGATGTCATTCCACAACACGTCTGGTCTTTGATCATTAGTGTTTAATGAGTCAACTCTATTCTTGAGATGGTCTCTAAATTCAGGTGGGATATGCTCAAGGTCACACTTTGGCTCTTGTCGACTTGTTCTCATTTTATTCAGTTTCAACTTGAACTTGAATATAAGCAATTGATGGTCCATTCCACAGTTGGGCACTTGCCTTGTTCTGACTGATTTTATTGAACTTTTCCATGGTCTCTTCCCACAGATACAGTCAATTTCATTCCTGCGTATTCCATCTGACGAGGTCCACGTGTACAATCGCTGTTTATGTTGGTGAAAAAAGGTATTTGCAATGAAGAAGCCATTGGTCTTGCAAAATTCAATCATGCAATCTCTCTCATGGTTTCTATCGCCAAGGCTATATTTTCTAGCTACTGATTCTTCTTTGTTCCCAACTTTTTCATTCCAATCTCCAGTAATTATCAATGCAAACTGATTGCATGTTCAATCAATTTCAGACTGCAGAAGGTAGTAAAAATCTTCAATTTCTTTGTTTTTGGCCTTAACGGTTGGTGTGTAAATTTGAATAATAGTCGTATTAACTGATCTTCCTTGTAGGTGTATAGACACTATCCTATCACTGACAAGCGATGGACTTCAGGATAGATCTTGAAACGTTCTCTTTGACAATGAATGCAACACCATTCCTCTTCAAGTTGTTATTCCTGGCATAACAGACCATATGATTCTGTGATTCAAAATGGCCAATACTAGTCCATTTCAGCTCACTAATGTCCAGGATAGTGGGGAGAGTGGCAGCCCCTAATTTTCTTGACTTGTCCCTCCTGGGATAGAACCTCTGCTCTATGAGCAAGCTGGGGCAGGGATGATTTGGATGCCAGTATTATCAGCCTGCTGCTCTTGGTGTAGAGATTTAGTGAAAGATGTGGTGTAATCCATGTGAAATTGTTCACTACAGATTAGTAAGTAAGAGAAGTAAGCCCACGCTTACCTTGCTTACTAGGTAATCCACGCCTGTCAATGAAGCTGAGGGGAAAGAGTAGGCAAGGAAACTGGTCGTGGCTCAAATGCCACAGATTCTTGCTGTTCTTTCTGAGATTTAGCAGGTTTTCTTGAATGAACGTTTCTCCATTTGATGTATCCCCTTGAAATATAAACACATATTTATATTTATGTATTTTAGTTGGGTGGATTAGTTTTCACTGCACCCTCACCCCTCCAAAAAAAGTAACTGACAATTTCCAGAGACTGTAAACTATCAGATGATAATAATTTTTGACAGTTAAATTATTGCTTCTCTGGGCAGAAAACTCCTGAGCTCCTTGTTCTTCTATCCTGGAAGTCCTTCCCAGTTTCCCATCCTTGCTTTTTATGTGTATTTCTTTATCGTCTAGAATATGATCATTTTTCACCTAAAAAACTTCAAGACTTGGAAAATTCTGTTGTAAAAACTTAAGAAACATGTCCTGGAAAAATTACCAATGATGTGGCTACTCAGTCCTTTATTCAAGAGATTAAACCTGTGACTGATGTATCTATTCAACCACCACAGCAGAAAGGGACAGAAACAAAATGAAATGAAGGGAAGCTGCCTGCCCCCTGGAATTCTACGGGCTGTTAGCAGACCAGTGGAGCAACCTAGCTGCAAACATCTGTTGTCCTTCAAGAAAAGGAAGGCACTATCCCTGGAGCAGTTCAGACATCAGCACAACTGTTGGATGGAGCAGGGAAAGCAGGGCTGCCTTGGTGACAGCACTTGAGTAATCAAAGCAGCATCTTTCTCAACTCCCACACAGAGCACCCTCCCACCTCTGTCTGTGGGATTGGATCTAAGTTCAACCAGCATCGCCTATTTGTTCTTCCACCTTGCTTACCCTCCCACTCATTAGTAACTTTCCCATCTTGTACACAAGCTTTATTCTTAGGTAAACATCTCCTATTTTCCTTGTTTCAGAAGACCTTATTTATTTGTTTGTTTGTTTTGCAACTTTGTAGCTTCTGTTTTAGGTATGGTTTTCCAGAAACAGAACCCACCATGGGGAAATCTGACCCCATAGGAAACTATGCACACAAATTACAGCACAGAATTTGCCTATCTTGAGGCAAGGCGCTTGGCCATCCATGTCTGTTGAGGTAGGGGATGGGGACGTAGGCTTCTGGGCATGTTGTTATTGCTGTTGTTGAGTGCCTTTGAGTCGATTAGGATTTATAGTCACCCTATAGATCAAAGTAGAACTGCTCCATGGGGTGTTCTAGTAGCCCCAATTTGGCCAAAAGAATTTCTCCAGCAAAGGGGGCAGCTGTGAACTGCTATCCACCACTACACTCACACATACACACACAAACACACGCACACACACACACCACACACGCAGCTGAGGGTTTGGTCCACCTGCCAGTGAAGGGGATCTGAGTGACATACTACCTTCTAAGAGGAAGACCTTGTCAGAGGCTAAAGCCTCAATTATTTCACCATAGAAGAAGCTGAACAGACTCAGTTTGTTTTTATTTATCATTTGGCTTCTAAAAAATATGTAAGTCCACACTGCAGGGTTTATCCAAGCCACCCTCAGGACTATTTCTTAATGACGTTACCCACACTGAAAATATGAAATTACTAGAAAGAAATTTAAGAGTCCATCTACTCCTTTCCTTTCTTCCGGAGTAAATCATATTTACTTTATACTGGTCAGCCCTTCCATTGTTGATCTCCTTCACCATATGGATGGCTAAAATATTATGCCCAGGGAATCTGCAGGTGAAGACAAAATCAGGAAGAGAAAAAGGAGAAGAGAAACTGGAGGGGACAAGGGGGCCAAGCAACATTTAAGTGGGCTGGCAGAAACAGTTTGAGGAAGAAAAGTGCCAACAATGAATTCTCAGTTCTCACAGTAAAGTCCATCACATCCACCTTCAGTAAAGTCTTTTATACATGTGAAAGTTACAGTTTATTGAAACTAAGATACGAGATTTTGTTCTACTTTAAGTTTAACAACACAGATTCGTAGAAGGACAATTTAACGGTGTGGAAAATGGGCCCTAAAACAGAAGTAGCTTAGTGAGTGCAAAAGCTCAGAGCCAGATTACTGTGAAAAAAATTCAAAGAAATCTTTGGGATCAGAATGTACTTCTATAATCTATGGAAATGGGGTTCAGAACACCTTTACCTGTATATTAAGGGACGGGTGGTTACTCTAGCTGGCATCTGGGTAACAATTGTACGTTTTATGTTGCCCTAAGACCCAAGACTCATTTATTCCAAGAGTCTTATCCATTCTGTCCAAAATTGAACCACATTTCTGCAGAAACCAGTTTTTGCTGCAACCAGCCTAACAAATGAGAAAGTTTCTGCTTACAGGATCTTTCTTGCCATACTGCTCTATAGTAACCTGTTATTTTTGATAACACATAATCAAATTTCATGTCAATCACATCTTCCCACTACTTTATACCTACATCTATATTGCCAATAACTATGGAGTTGTAATAAATTTAACAACAACAGCAAAAACAGTCCCGTTACAAAACCTGCTGTGAAATAGAGTCCCTTTTTCGTCGCTGGACTCAGCCACCTTACACAAATTGAGTGATTGCTCTAAGTAAATATGCAGCATGTAAACCTACCAGCAATGTTGTCAATTTGTTCTTCCCTGGTAGATCAAGGGCAGAATGTCAGCAATCCATTTTGGGGAGTCACAGAAACTATAGATGAGGAAGATTACTCGATACAGAAACCTTACCAGGGGATGCAGGTTGTTCTCACCAATGAGGAAAAGACTGTTATACTTGTAAATGAAGGGGCTTTATTTTATGCTTCACTGAGTCCTTATAAAAACTACCTTGGAACCTTTGACTAAGGTGACACGGTTTTATCTCTGCCTGTGCATTCTTCTGGAAACATTTATGAGGCAGAAAAGTTGAAATCAGCTTTGACACTAATATCTATCTTGACTGTCTTCCAAAACCAAAGTGGATTTATTTTTCTGGAAGAGGACCATGAGAAAGAAACTGATGCTTGCAATTAGGTCATCTACTCCAGCCTCTGGGGACAGCTCTTCACAACATACTTGTTTTTCATCTTATCTTAATAGAATACTATAAAGATTAACAATCCATAACAAATGCTCCCACTATGTGCAGTGCCTGGCACATAGTAAGCACTTTATAAGTGATTTGTAAATGAATAAATGAGTTGCTCCTTTTAACCCCTGATACCCTTAGCGCAAACTATCAGAGTTTGTCAAACCTTTGGAAATCAGTAATACTTAGTAAAAGTAGCTCATGGTTCACTATTAATCTTGGTTTTTACCGGCATCTAGGAGAAAGAACCCCGGTAGGGCGCTGGTTAAGAGCTCGGCTGCTAACCGAAAGGTCAGCAGTTTCAATCCACTAGCTGCTCCTTGGAAACCCTATAGGGCAGTTCTACTCTGTCCTATAGGGTTGCTATGAGTCAGAATCGATTCCATGGCAAGAGGTTAATGGTGTTAACAGTCACTATTTATACAGTACAGTCAGAGCACAAAAGAGGGAGGTCCCAATTCTGCCTTAGGGTTGAGGATCTGAAAAGTTTACCTCTAAGTTTTCTAGATTGGAAGTTTGGAAAGAAAACCAATTATTTTTTGGCCAGGGAAACAGGAAGAGAGAAAGGGAAAAAGAGAAGCCTTCATCTTTTAGGGATCATAGCATGGAAATGGATAGCTAAGTGTTCACTGAACAATATTCTAAACATCATACATATGTTCTTCCACATCAATATTATCTGTCTCCAGAATTTAAGTTTAAACCCTAAATTCGGTGTGGGTGTGTGTTCAGAGGACCATGAAAGAGTAGACTTAATGGCTACTTTTTGGTAATGAGAAAGAGGAGCAAAGGCATGTAATTTGATTCTTTTACAAATTGCAGAGCTCTGGCCTTCCTCCTCATTGCAGATTAGATAATGTGAAAAACACTGAGGCATTTTCTATCAAAGGCAAAATAACAAAGTCACATTTGCCTATTGTCTGGGCTAAAGTTCCTCTTTAACTCCAATGGACTGCATTGTTCTTTATCCCTAAAGCCTTACAGAAATGAAGAACATGAGTATTATTTTCCTGATGGAAATTGTACCTCTGAACCTCATTCCAACTGCATCTGCATTTCACTGTGGAAAAAAAAGATACCACTGAACAGGAACTATTTTCTGCTATGAGAATAATCAGAATCTTCCACCTTACCACTCTTCAAAACAACTGGCCAAATAAAAAATATTAGCTGTTTCCTATTTATGCTTCCAACGTGTTCTCTATTTTCTGGGAGTTCTCGGTCTGATGGGTTCTTTGGACTTTTGTGATGGAAAATAGAGGGAATCATAAAGGTAGTAACTAGGAAAAGGAGAAATGTTTTATATAACTTGTTTTATATGATCCAATGCGTAGAGAAGTCTGGGGAAATGAGGAGGGAAAAGACACATGAAATGGAGGTAGATAAGAAAGTATTTAGGAACTGAGAGAGTCTAAAGGGAGGAGTTGAAGGAGCTATAGGATACATGGAAGTGGTTAGAGAGGAAAGAGAATTTTAACCAGTTGTGCTGTAGCCTGAATATTTGGGTACCCTTCCTGTTTTCATGATATACTAGTAAACAGTTTGAATAATTTAAAATTTACTTGGATTTACAGGGCCGTCTTTGTTTAATCCTAGCAGTGCATCAACAATGGACCCTACAGGCTCCAGATGAACAAGGATTATGCTTCTTTGACATGTAAACTTGCTAGGCAGCAATATTAATCTTACACTTTTTGAATTGAGACGTGCTATAAGTACAATCCCAGAATACTTAATTGTACTCATAAAGAACCTGTACATAGACCAAGAGGCAGTCATTCAAACAGAACAAGGGGATACCTTGTGGTTTAAAATCAGAAAAAAGTGTGCATCAGGGTTGCATCCTTTTACCATACTTATTCAATCTGTATGATGAACATACAATCCAAGAAGCTGGACTGTATGAGGAAGAACTCAGCATCAGGATTAGAGGAAGACTCAATAACAACCTGCAATATGCAGATGATATAACCTTGCCTGCTGAAAAGTAAAGAGGACTTGAAGCACTTACTGATGAAGATCAAAGACTACAGCCTTCAGTATAGATTACACCTCTACATAAAACAAAAATCCTCACAACTGGACCAATAAGCAACATCAGGATAAATGGAGATAATATTGAAGTTGTCAAGGATTTTATTTTACTTGGATCCACAATCAACACTCAATGGAAGCAGCAGTCAAGAAATCAGATGATGTATTGTATTAGGTAAATCTGTTGCAAAAGACCACTTTAAAGTGTTGAAAAGCAAAGATGTCACTTTGAAGACTAAGGTGTGCCTGATCCAAAAACCAAAACCAAAACCAAACCCATTGCTGTGAAGTTGATTCTGATGGAGCCCTCGTGGTGCAGTGGTTAAGAGCTCAGCTGCTAACCAAAAGATTGGCAGTTCGAATTCATCAGCCCCTCCTTGGAAACTCTATGGGACAATTCTACTCTGTCCTATAGGGTCGCCATGAGTCAGCACCTAACCCAAGCCACAGTATTTTCTATTGTTTATATGCATGCAAAAGCTGGACAGTGAATAAGGAAGACCAAAGAAGAGTTGATGCCTTTGAATTATGGTGTTGGCAAAGAATGCTGAATGTACCTTGGACTGCCAGAAGAACAAACAAGTCTATCTTAAAGAAATATAGCCAGAATTCTCCTTAGAAGCGAGGATGGCAAGACTTCATCTCATGTACTTTGGACATGTTATCAGAAGGGACCAGTACCTGGGGAAGGACATCATTCTTGCTTGGTAAAGTAGAGGGTCAGCAAAAAAGAGGAAGACCCTTAACGAGATGGACTGACACAGTGGCTGCAACAATGAGCTCAAGCCGAACAACGATTGTGAAGATATTTCAGGACCAGGCAGTGTTTCGTTCTGTTTTATGTAGTAAGGTCACTATGAATCAGAAGTGACTCAATGGCACCTAACAATAACAATGACATGAGTGTAAAATACACACCAGATTTCGAAGACCTAGTTAAAAAAAAGAATGCAAAACATTAATAATTTGTATATGAATTACATGTCGAAGCAATAATTTTTTGGCTGTATTTCCTTAAAGAAAGTACACATTTATTGCTTCCCTACCTCTTGACCTAATGATTTTAGGACACAATATTGGCAAAATTTCCAGCCTGTCACCTGACCTACAGATTTTGGACTTTGCAGCCACCATAATCTCCTTAACCAATTCCTCAAAAATAAATCTCTCTCTCTCTCATATATATACATATGAGACAGAAATGGGTTTGGTTTTATTTTTTATATACATATTATATACATATATATATACACATACACACACACACACATATATATGTAGAGCCCTGGTGGCACAGTGGTTAAGAGCTATGGCTGCTAACCAAAAGGTTGAAAGTTCGAATCCACCAACCACTCCTTGGAAATCTTTTGGGCCAGTTCTACCCTGTCCTATAGGATTGCTATGAGTTGAAATTAACTTGATGGCATACAACAGTAAGAAGACACACACACACACATACACACACACGTATATATAACTCATTGTCATCAAGTCAATCCCATAGATTTCCTAGGCTGTAACCTTTATGGGAGCTGAGTGCCAGGTCTTTTCTTCCATGGAGCAGCTGGTAGGTTTGAACTGCCAACTTTTCAGTGAGCAGCTGAGCACTTTAACAATTGTGCCACCAGGGCTCCATATATATATATATATAAGTATATATATGTGTTTGTGTATATTATTGGTTCTGTTTCTCTAGAGAACACTAAGACAATAATATTCATTTCACCTGTGCTTTCTGCTTTTTTTAATGTGGCTACTAGAAAAACCTGGCAATCTGTTCCCATAATGAGTATAGCCTAGAAAACTCTATGGGACCTTTCTACTCTGTCACATAGGGTCACTGTGAGTCGAAATCAGCTCAAGGGCACCTAACATCAACAATTAGAAAAATTTATGTTACATATGTGGCTCGCATTTGTGGCTTCATTATATTTCTATTGGATAGCAGTGTATGAATTTATTACAGAAAGTAACCACAAGCATTGGCTGAGCATTCTGTATGAGCCGAGCATTGTATGAGATTTTTCTGTGTGTTAGGAAGCAGTATAGTTTAGCAGTTAAGTTAATGAGCTCTGGAGTCCACAATTCTGTGTTTAATTCTAGCACCATAATCAATAATTCTATGATCTTGGTTGAAATCATCAATATCTTTGAGTCTTTGTTTTCTAATCTGATAAATAGAGTTGATAATAATACTTCCTTACGGGCTGGTTGACACAGGAAAAGCATTTAGAACAGTGTATACATGTTTGGCACATGATAAGCATTCTATAAATTTTAGCTCATTATTATTACTATTAGGGAGAGAAGTTTACTAAATTGTGTTTAGCAACACTTTCAGTTTTATTTTATGTATGTGCTCTGTAAGCTTCATGAGGGCAGGCACTGTTTCTGTTTTGTACTCCTTTGTGTGCATCCATTAGCACAATGCGAGGCAGACACATATTTATTAAATATTAAGTAAATGAGTCAAGAATGAATAATGAATTAATGGGTAATATTATTACTCCCATTTTAGAAAAGGGAAAATTGGCATTTATGGAAATTCAGAGGTTAAATAAATGAAGTCATAAAATTCACAGATACTAGAACCAATATTTAAATTCAGATTCACATAAACATACATTCTCTATGCACTCAAGGATCATTCTATCTAGTTAGAGAAATGAAATGTATTTAAAGTAAAAAAATAATATGAAATACTGTTGTTGTTGTTGTTAGTTGATGACCAGTCATCACTGACTCATGCGGACCCCATGTACAACAGATCAAAACATTGCCTGATCGTGCACCATCTTCACCATCGTTGGTATGTGTGATGGTTAAGAATGTGTGTCAACATGGCTGGGTTGACATAGTGGTTTGGCAGTCATATGATGTGATCACCCCCATGATGGGATCTGTTGTGAGTAGCCAATCAGTTGAAAGAGAGTTTCTTTGGGAATGTGGCCTGCATTGAATATAAGTGGACATTCTGTTAAGGCTCATTGGCTTTTTCTCTCTCTGGACCCTGCAGCTGGCTTCCGTTCGTCTGACCTGTTCTTGGGACTTGAGCTAGCAGCTTACCTGCGGTCTTGCCTGCCGATCTCGGGATTCATGCATCTTCTCAGCCTGTGAGCAAGAGCCCTGTTCTCTGACCTGCCCATCTTGGGTTAGCCAGCCCTGTAGCTGTGTGAATCAGAAGAAGCCTCCAGCCTGACCCAGGGACTTGGGACGTTCCAGTCTCTACAACCGTGTGAGCCATTTCCTTGATATAAATCTCCATATATATATACACTTTACTGGTTTTGCTTCTCTAGAGAACCTAGCCTAAGACAGTATGCTCAAGTCCACTGTTGTAGCCACTGCATATTTGGAGCACCTTCTAACCCAGGGTGCTCATCTCCCAGCACTATATAGGATAATATTTTGTTGTGATCCATAGGGCTTTCATTGGCTAATTTTTGGAAGTAGATTGCCAGGCCTTCCTTCCTAGTCTGTCTTAGTCTGGAAGCTCCACTGAAATCTGTCCACCATGGGTGACCCTGCTGGCATTTGAAATACCAGTGGCAGAGCTTCCAGCATCATAGCAACATGTGAGCCCCTACAGTATGATAAACTGACAGAGAGGAGGTGTCTGGGCTAAATACTGTTGTGCTGTTGTTGTTAATTGTCGTCAGGTCAGTTCTGACTCATTACAACTCTATGTGTGCAGAGTAAAGCCGCTCCTTAGAGTTTTCAAGGCTGTGACCTTTCGGAAGCAGATTGCCAGACCTGTCTTCCAAGGTGCCTCTAGGTGTGTTCAAACTGCCAACCTTTGGCTAGCAGTGGAGTGCTTAACTGTTTGCACAATACTAGCTCATAAATGATGCCGTTTAAATAACCTGATCAATGATTTCTAGAGGAATTGAGTGTGGAAAGACTTGACAACCTGCAAGGGTAGGCAGGAAAGGCTTAGAAAGGAGGCAATAAAAGCTGGACCTCGAGAGTTTCATTAAGTTTGATTTGGTAGGAGCTTGGTTTGGGGAAAGAGGTCACTCCTGGCAAATTAAACAGACTGAGCATAAGTGTGGCAACAGAAATCTTAAGGAAAGTTTTGGAACCCCAGAAAGGATCTTTTTGCCTGGAGAAAAGAGTAAAGTAGTTCAGATAAGCGGGCAGGAAATAGACTTGGGGTTAGATCTAAGCCTTTGAATAAAGCCCAGGCTAAAGAGTTAGAAATACATTGACCAAAGCATGGGAAATCATCTTTTTTCTGTTTTCTTTTCAGTGGAGTCAAGACATAACAGTAGCAGTCGGCATGAAAAAGCAGAAGGAGAAAGTTACTGGAAGTGGGAAATAATTAAGGAGGCTATTGCAAAATCTGGCCATAAGATAATAAAGATAAGAATTACAGCCTTGGAAATAGGAATGGAAAGAAAGTGAGCAATTTAAGAGAGGCCAAACAGTGTTCCAGCTTCAAAGAGTTGATCTGGATGATTAGCCAATAAAACTACATGACCCAATTAAAGGACAATTAAGTCTCAAAACTTAGGGTATACGTAAAATGAGATTTAAATTCCTTTTCCATTAAAAAAAAAAATTCTTGCTTTCTCTTCTCTTGAACATACCCCACATCTGGTTTGTCTCAAAGTTTAGCCATTCTACTCAGAAATGCCTCAGAAATTGAATTTTTTTTTTATTCCTATGCTTTAGTACAAGTTCTTATATCATTTTCTAATGTTTTTCTTGCTGGAGTTATTTGAAGAGCTCCTATGGTGGATAATAGTATTTGTTCTCAAATCTCTCCTTCTCTCCCCATACTTGTCTTGGCTTCTTGTGTGTGGAATATACCACCTCTCCCTCTCCAGCCCAGAAATCTCTACCCTTAGATCTAACATCCAACCTGAGTTCTAAAAAACAACAAGCTCCTACTAAAATTGCTTAATTTAACAAGGAATTTCAATAAAAGGAATTCACCTTTTAAGTCACAGCTTAGATGTCAAATTCTCTGTGAAGCCTTCTTGAACTTTCCAAAGCTATGCTCTTTCATAGAATCCTATAATTAATCTTTTTAAAATTAAATATTATAAATTGTTTATATTTGAATGTCTCCCTCACCAGTCTATAACCTCTTTGAGGGAAATGACTATGCCTTAGTTATCATTTTATACTCAGCATTTTGAATGATATTTGGTACTTTTAAGTCACAATAAGTATTAGAATAATGGGTGGCTAAAACTGAGATAATCTTTTTCAAGACTGTTTTTACTATTCAAGGTCATTTGCATTTTCATATAAATGTTAGAAACATGCTATCAATGTCCACCTCTCCCCCGCCCCCAGAAAAACCTGTTGATATTTGACTGAGATTGAATTGAATCTATATATCCAACTGGGAAAAATTGATATCTTAACCATATTGCATATTCCAATCCATAAACATGTTACATTTTTCCATTTCCCTCAGCAATGCCATATAATTATCAATGTAGATATTTTACACATCTTTTGTTAAATGTATTACTGAATATTTTATTTGATACTACTTTCTAGTGGTAATTTTAAAATTTAATCTTATATTTTTTTGTGCTAGCATATTGAATACAATTGATGTTTCTGTATTATCCATGTATCCTGCAAATTTTCTAAATTCACTGATTAGCTCTAGCAGTGTTTTTATATTCTGTATATACAATCATGTTGTCTGTGAAGAAATAAAAACAAGTTTAATTTTTTTCTTGCCATCATTTTGCATGTTTTGTTTTGCTTTGTTTGCCTCATTGCGATGACTAAGACCTTCAGTGCAACACTGAATAGAAATGGCGAGTATGGACATACTTGCCTTGCTCCCAAAAGTAATAGAAATAGGTTTAGTCTTTCACCATTAAGTATTGTGTTAGCTGTCAAATACATTTTCTGCATCCATGGAGAAGACAGTGATTTTCCTCTTTTATTCTGTTAGTGTAAGTTACTGGATATTTAAATGTTAAAGCAACCCTACATTATTGGGATAAAGTCCATTTAGCTATGATAGTTATGATGTATTATTCTTTATTTCATTGCTGGATTCAATTCCCCAATATTATGTGAGGATAAAGCAAGTCTGGAACCAATAACTTCATAATGGACACATGCAGAAATGAACAAACCAAGATTCTAAAACCTACAAAGTACTTGGATGATCTAGAGAACCTCATTGCAATGCTTCAGCAAAGTTTTCTGTCTCACAAAAGCCAAGATTTAAATTAAATTTCAGAATATGCTATAATGTAATGAATGTACTTGAATTTCACATTTGATCACTGCCATTGTAGAGCAAAGACCGTCTTCTGAAACGGCATTTTTTTTGTGAGCTGTGTTTTAAGGAGTTAAACTGCTCTGTATGCTAACATAGAAGTGCTTGATGTAGACAGTCTCATCTCTGTTGATACAAAGTGTTCCTTTACTAAATATGCTCTTGGACTACTCAGTGACTTAAAACTCTTGTTTGTTCTTGCCAAGACATGCTTATATTAGAGCAGTGTGGTTCACAAGAGAATAAGGCCTAAAACCTGGAAGAGCTCAAAAACTTTACCTCATTCTGGAGGAGACTGACCTGGCTGGGTGAAGCACAACCTAGACTGCACTATTGCTCTCTGCACGGGATACCAGATCTTGAGAAATGTAGTGATGTTTGAACATTTTATTTTATAGTGGCTAAAGGGCAAGGTCATATTCCTGAGGTAGGCAGTGATAGTTCACATTTAAGATATCAGACTTTCTCATTGTTCATCCTGAGAAGAGACAGAAACTGGAACAAAAAATAGGGACTTGAAGGCAAACTCAAAATGTGAAAATAACATGCTTTTTCTATGTCTAGAATGTCCAGAGCTTGGACATGGAATTTTAGATGATCTTTAGGGTATTCCTGATTGATGGTGATAAGCAGGTCACCACCAGATTAGAAGAAGGTCTCGAGAATGTAGGGAAAGCACTCTGTAACTAGGCAGGGAGAAACCTTGAATGGGATCCCATGGCCATGCACCACAGTTTGTGATTGACACCTGCAAATTGCGATTTGAAAATTAATCTGTACTGTGATTCCTTTCTGTTTTCCCAGAACCTTCGGTAAAATCCCAATAAAAGTTATAGCCTCATAGCAGCTATGCTGTGGGGAACTGATAACCTGATCATCTGAAAAAGCAGTACCCTCCTCCTCTAACAAAAGTCAATGTGATCTATAGAAAATATTTGGAAAAGGGAAGTGCGCCCTGGAGGAGGTGACTCTCAATGGTATGGCATGAGTGGTGGCCCTTGGCTGGAGCAGAAATAAGGAGTCCAGAGGCAAATGACTGAAGAACACGGAAAGAGTCAAGACAAGAAAACATAGGTGAGATACCCCTGTCCCCAGGATCATACCCCAATCCCACACACACACACACACACACACACAAACACACAAACTAAAGAGAGAAGGTGACCTAGAAAAGGAAAATGAGGTCTGTTGATATTAGATGTCATCGAGTTGGTTCCAACTCATAGTGACCCTATGTACAATAGAACAAAATACTGCCTGGTCCGGGCCATCCTCTCAATCGTTGTTATGCTTGAATCCATTGCTGCAGACACTGTGTCAATTTCATCCTCTTTTTGGTTGACCATCTACTTTAGCAAGCATGATGTCCTTCTCCAGGAACCGGTCCCTCCTGATAACATGCCCAAAGTATGTGAGATGAAGTCTCACCATCCTTGCTTATAAGGAGCATTCTGGCTGTACTTCTTCCAAGAAGGGTTTGTTTGTTCTTCTGGCAGTCCATGGTATATTAAATATTTTTTGCCAACACCATAATTCAAATGTATTAATTCTTCTTTGATCTTCCTTATTCATTGTCCCTCTTTCACCTGCATATGAGGTGATTGAAAGCACCATGGCTTGGGTCAAGTCTGTTAGCAGGGACAATTGAGGGCTATTGAATTAGACGACTTTGGGTTTAACTGTTAATGTGATCTAATGTGTACCTAGCACCAGTGGCCCATCAGCTGATCAGGCCTGAGGACATCAAAGTATCACAATGAAAAAAAAAAAAAGGAAAAGTAAAAACTAAGTTGCTGGGAATCCAAAATGGTACAGCCACTTTGGAAGACAGTCTCACAGTTTCTTACAAAACTAAACATAGGCTTACCATACAATAGTAGGTATTTACCTAAATGAGTTGAAAATGTATGTCCATACAAAAACCTGGACACAAATGTTTATAGCAGTTTTATTCATAATTGCCAAAAATTGAAAGCAACAAAGATGTCTTTTATAGGTGAATGAATAAACGAACTGTGGTACATCCATAAAATGTAGTATCATTTATTGATAAAAAGAAATGAGCCATCAAACTCCAAAAAGATAGGGAGGAACCTTCAGTGTATATTGCTACATGAAAAACAGTTCAGTCAGAAAAGGCTACATACTGTATGATTCCAACTATATGAAGTTTTGGTAAAGGAAAAAAATTATAGATACTATAATAAGTTTAGTGGTTTGGGGAGTGACGGGGAACGGGGATGAATAGGTATAGCACAAGAGATTTTTAGGGCAGTGAAACTATTCTGTAAGATACTGTAATGGTGGACACATGACATTGTGCGTTTGTTAAAACCTGTAGGAATGCACAACACAAAGAGTGAGTCCTAACATAACCTATGAACTTTACTTAATAATAATGTATCAATATTGGTTCATCAGTTATAATGAATGTACCACAGGGATGCATGGTGTTAATAAGAGGGGAAACTGTATGCAGGGGGAGAGGAGATATAGGAGAACTCTCTGTACTTTTTGCACAGTTGTTATGTAAACTAAAACTGATCTAAAATATAAATTCTGTTTTGAAAAAGTGAGTTGGTGAGAAGATACATATCAAACTAGTCACTTTCACTTCATTGTCAGTTGCTATCAAGTCAGCTTCGACTCATTGTGAGCACATGTATAACAGAACAAAATGTTGCCAGGTCCTGCACCATTTTCATGATCATTGGTGTGTTTGAGTCCATTGTTGTGATCATTGTGTCAGTCCATCTCTTTGAGGTTCTCCCTCACCTTCACTGGCCCTCTACTTTACCAAACATGATATCCTCCTCCAGCTATAGATCCCTCCCAATCACTCCTCCAAATCAAATGAGGCGGACAGTGTTCTGTGATGATCAATAAGGTTTTTACTGGCTAATTTTCAGAAGTAGATCACCAGATCTTTCTTTCTAATTTGTCTTTGTCTGAAAGCTCCTCTGAAACCTGTCCGCCATGGGTGACGCTGCTGGTATCCATGGCATAACTTCCAGCATCATAGCAATTTGCAAGCCTCCACAGACAGGTATGTGGTGGGTCAGCTTCATTAAAACCAAAAAACCAAACCTGTTCCTGTAGAGTCGATTCTGACTCACAGCAACACTATAGGACAGACTAAAACTGCCACTTAGAGCCAGTGGATTCAAACTGCTGATCTTTTGCTTGGCAGTTGTAGCTCTTAACCACTGTGCCACCAGGGCTCCTTCTAAGATGGATAGACCCATTTTATATCCCATAGCTGGGATATTACACAATATTGGAAAGTCCTTCTTTGGCTATATGGCAGCATAATGGTCCTTAAGAAAGGTTTGTTTTAAAGCTCTGTTTTTCAAAGGTCCAGGGTCATAGTCTCACTTTCTCTTTGGTCATAAAATTGACAGTCTTTCATGGATCCTACTATTTCCCCTTTTGTTAAACATAAACTGATAACTCCTGGATTCCTCTCCGCCTCCGCAAAGGATTCTTACATAATCCTGAAGGCTTGAACAGAGGAGAAAGGTACGTTAACTTGTTATGAACAGAATAATTCTCCTTAAGAAGTTCAAGAACAGTGTTTGTTTTTCCTTTTCCATTTTTTATTTGTTTTTATAAATTGTTTTCCTTCACTTTCTTTTTTTCTTGTTTAAAGGTTAAAATCATGTTGTCCTAAAATTGTCTTCTCAGTATGTGTTGCAATTTTATATATTTTCCCATTTTTGATATACTAACTAAAGAAGCAACAACTTTTTAGAATTTCTCTAATATAACCTATGAACCTATATGTCTTTCGGGATATCAAAATACCATCTACCTTCCCCAACTATTACTGCGGCAGTAAAACACAGACCTCTACACTGTTCCAGACTTAAATTTCTTCATATAACCTGTTCAAGGGCTTTATAGTTGTCAAAATTGTATTGCATCTTTTAAAAATCCTGTTACTTTACTTTATTATTTTCTTTGTTATCTAAATTTTCCCAGCTGTGACCCATCAGAATTTAAAAGGCATCATTAAATCACTTGTTCTTCTATTTGTGAGGAACTATTTAAATATCAACTATATATGCCTATCATTATGTTAAGGCCCTGGGGAATATAAATGATATATGTAGAATGATCTTTATTCTAACCCTCCTGAAATTTATTGAGCTGATATTTTAATACATCAAACAATGAACTTCGAGGTATTAAACAATAAGACCTCACATATATACGAGGTCATGATGATTTGGTAGAATTTGAATACAAAGACTGTAAGGAAGAACACATAACTCATGAGATAAGGTGTTGTTAGCTGCCATCAAGTCGCCCACTACTCATACACAGTGGACCAAAATGATGCCTGGTCCTGTTCTATTCCCATCATCAGTTGCAGAATGGACTGTTGTGATCCACAGGGTTTTTGCTGGCTGATTCTAGGAAGTAGATATCCAGGCTTTCTTCCTAATCCATCTGAGTCTGGAAGCTCTCCTGAAATCTGTTCAGCATCATAGCAACACGAAAGCCTCCACTGACTGACATGAGGTACATTGGCTGGGACTCAAACACTGGTCTCCTGCATGAAAGGTGAGAATTCTACCGCTGAACCACCAATGTCCCCCTGAGATAAGACTTAGAGGCAGTAATGAGTGTGGTCTTTATAGGGGACAGTTATGAGACTACACGGGCTAAAATTAATATTGAGCAAACAGATATGATAAAGAAACCTGGGCAAACTTATGGAAGGCATGGAATGACAGCATGGGAACATTAGATTTGGAAATAAAGTAGTTCAATATGTTCAATCCTTCTTTTGTTTTGTTTTATGGCTTTAAAATATCAGAAGAATTAGAAGTCTGTTGCAATTTTAAGTAGCGAAATGGCAAAGTGGTAGGTTCAAAGGGTTGCTAAATATATTATGTAAGTGTAGTTGGAATAGTTACTTCTTAGAACTGCCCAATAGGGTTTCCAAGGAGGGCCTGGTGGATTTGAACTGCCAACCTTTTTGTTAGCAGCCATAGCTCTTAACCACTATGCCACCAGGGTTTCCACATCCTCCCTCCCAGCTTAGACAATAGATGACCCTTATTTTACAATTGCATAATAAAGAGGAAGGTTGTATTGGGTTGAATAGTGCCCCCCAAAGATTCATATCCATGCAGAACCTGTGAACGTGAACTTATTTGGAAACAGGGTCATTACAGAAGAGCTAACATGAGGTCATACTGGATTAGGATCGACCCTAAAGCCAATGTGACTGTGTGCTTATATGAAAAGGGACATTTGGACACAGGCACACAGGGGAAGAAAAAAAAAGCCATGTGAAGGTGGAGGCAGAGACTGGAATGATGCATCTATAAGCCAAGAATTGCCAAGGATTGCCAACAACCACCACAAGCTAGAAGAGGCAAGGGAGGCTCCAATTCTGAAGAAGTCTGAAATCAAGATGTTGCCAGGGCCATGCTCCCTCCAAAGGCTCTAGAGAAGAATCCTTCCTTGCCTCTTGCAGCTTGTGGTGGTTGCTGGCAATCCTTGGCTTATAGATGCGTCACTCCCGTCTCTGCTTCCATCTCCGCGTGGCTTTTTTTCCCCTACATGCCTGTGTCCAAATGTCCCTTTTCTTATAAGGACACAGTCACATTGGCTTTAGGGCCAATCCTAATCCAGTATGACCTCATCCTAGCTCATATGCAAAGACCCTATTTCCATATAAGGTCACATTCACAGGTTCTGTGTGGATATGAATCTTTGAGGGACATTATTCAACACAATACAACCTCCCTCTTTATTATGCAATTGTAAAATGAGAGTCATCTCTTGTCTAAGCTGGGAGGGAGGATATAACAGACACCTTTGGGAATTAATCAAGGCCTCTTACTCTCCAAGCCCAAACTAAGGAACTGGTGAATCAGTTTACCTCAGAATCCAAGAGATAGTATGAAGAAAGAAACGACAATCCAGACCCTAAGAATAAAAATTGGGGAAGCCAATTGTAAAGGGTCATGATGTTCCCAATCAAGGCCAAGTAGAACAGAATGACAAGAAGACCCTTAAATAATTTTTTTCTTAAGTTAAAAAATATCTAGAGGAGATATTCCACTCATGAGGATGGCTACTTCATATGACCATGAAGTCAAGGGTTGATTCCACTACCACTGGAATACAAGCTCCACTAAGCCAGAGGATTCTGTTGATTTTGTTTATTGCTGTCTCTCCAGCACCTAGAGAAGTAAGTGCCTTGCACATTGTCTTGCTAGGAAGTTAGCCTCCAAGTACACTCCAAGACAGATTATCTGTAAATGTCCTGTTCCCTTCTCTCTCTGTTGCATCAGCTTTCCCCTCTGATGTTGTAGGTATGAGGACCAGTGTTGAGGGGAGCAGGCAGCTCAGAAGATGGAAGGTGCTTGGAGTTTGTTCTGTCAGAAAAACTCAAGGGTATATGTGCCCGAACCCAATGCCTCATCTGATCACCTGCTGAGCAGCAGTGGATTTCATCTGTATGTGTCAGATGAAGAACAAAATGTCCAAAAATGGGTATAACCAATGGATGACTGATTTAATCTCACATCAATATTAGATGGTTGAAGAACTTTGGGTAGCTCAGGAATATTTTGTGCCTACTTGATTTTACATCTTTTTTTTAATGTACATGTACTCCTTACTTTATCTATGTCCAATAATTCTTAGATTCTTACTTGTTTCTGTAGTTAGTTTCATCTATCTTCCCTGTTTACCTGTTTCTTTTATTTCCCATGCAGAATGGAATATTCTTAATACAGCAAGCACACATCATATACATATCATGCACTCAATAAACGTTTGCTGAAATAATGACTGGATACTTGAAAGAATGGCCTTGGCATGGCATGGTGGCATCTGATAGAAGATTGCATGGGCTCTGTCACTCTGGCAGAGTGATTAGGTTCAAGTACAATGGCTAATTATAGGAATTTGAAAAGAGTTGACCACACAGTAAGGGATACCATTGTCACCAGAGCCCATCAAGCTCTTTCCAGTAATAATTCAGAAACGTCATATTGTAAATCTGCAACATCCATCTTAAAAAGTAATATGAGTTGTCTAATTCTGAAATTTTATTGTTAATCTTCTGGATTTCTGATTGTTGTCTCTCTATGGATTCTTATAGTCTGTTAAATTTGTCATTATGCTTTTCTCTAATCTTTTTGATTTCCTCTATTCCATGTTCTGCGTTTTGCTTAATTTCCTTTCTAATTTCTTGAAGAGTTCTGTATATAATCTTTTGTATTCTGCCTCCAGTAATTCCAAGAAATTATCCTCCTCTGGAAAATTTCTAGATTCTTTATTTTGGGAGCTAGCTGAAGCCATCTTGGATTGACTCTTTATGTGATTTGATATTGACTGTTGTCTCTGAGCCATCAATAAGTTATTATATTTATTATTTTAGGTTTGCTTACTGTGTCCTACTTCTTGTTTTGTTTTGATATGCGCAAATAGGCTGCTCATACAAGCTAGTTTGATTATTGGCACCCGTGAAGCTCTAATTTCCTGTCACCAGGTGGTTAGATCTGTTACTAGGCATGTGAGCTCAGGAGTCCACCCTCTCCTCCTGTATGGATTCAGCTCAGGTGCCCAGGTAGATAGCCTGCACGTGTGTGGTGTAGGCTCTCACTTACAATCCTAGACAGGCATGGGTGATTGGTGTAGGCACAGGCATCTGGCTGCAGCAGGGGGACAAACTCTGAACAAGGCAGCGGGCTGACGGCTGCCCCCGAGTGTCCAGGAGGAAGGCGTGTCCCTGTTCCCTAGAGTGCGTAGGTGGGTGGGTTTTGCAGCCAGACTATGAGCACCCTATGCTGTTGGCTGAAAGGACTGATGGTCACCTCTTCTTCTTGAGCCCCTATCACAGGTGGCTAGGTGGTATGGGTGGAGCCACCAACCCTCAGGCCCCTGATGTGGGTAGGTGAAGACTCTGCTTAATGGGCAGAGCAGTGTCAAATGTCACGAACCTGCCACTTCACAGCTGAAACAACTGAAGTTAGACTTCAGGTATATACCCTGTTATACTGCGGTAATGAGGTCCTATGCTGTTGAAATGGGCCAACACAAGTCTATGCAGGGGGAAAGTCACTCAGAGTCTATGGATCCCTTATGCCTGTGCCTAGGCAAAGGAGCTGTGCCTACCCTGGGTTCCTGGCTTAGGGGAGCCAACAGTTTGTTTTTTCCGTTTGTTAATTTGTTCAATCTCCAAGACCAGGAGAATGGCTCAGGGCGTGTGACAGATCCTACTTCTGGCCCAGGGGACTTGGCTATTGCTGAAGCTGGTCCCAGACCCAGTGCAGAGCAGGGAGTGGGGAGGTAAATGGGAGAGAGGTTTTTCCCTAAGGGGGGTGTTTTTGATCCATGCTGTAGGCCCTACGCAAGTACTTATTTTTCACTTATCTAGGGCTGCTTCACACTGGTTCTGGGTGGCCGAGTAGACTCTGCAGCTAGGTATCTCCGAGTGCGGAATACACCTCCCGAGCACAGCTACTTGCCTGTCTCACCACTCACCCCCCAGCTGATCAGGCCTGAAGGGCTCAGGCTCTCACCGGGTCAGGTCTGCAACTCCTCGCTGCTTCTGAACCGTTTCTCTCTCCCCCTGCCACTCAGTCCAGTTCCTCAACTTTGCCTTAGATGTTAAGGGCTCCTAGATTGTCATATATAATTGATTCACTTGTTTTTTCGGATCTTTGTTGTAAGAGGGTCCACTGGAAGTGTCTGCCTATTCCACCATCTTGGTCCCGCCTCCAAAACTAATATAGTGAAAAGAAGCACTGTATTGGTGAACTACTGAGATTCCAATTTTATTTCAATATTAAAAGAATATTACATTTTAGATATTAAATATTAAATTTTTCTAGTGTAAGTCCCTGAAGTTCAAATTGGGTCTCAAGAGGAATATGCTAAATTTCCTGAAATCATGGCGTGTGGAATTTAAGTAAATGATTAGATAAATATAAGAGCTGCGTCTGTATTTGCATTCCAAGCTGGTAGACTGGTGATAACAATTATAGTAGATATCAAAACATTTCTCTGGCCAGGTCTTACTGACCAGAAGAATGTTATCTCTGATCCATTGTGTATTTTAAAACTGAAACACATTCATTCTATGCACCAGGAAATGCAGATTGACAACCACTTTACTTTCCACCCCAAACTTTAAGTTGTTAGGTGCCATCAAGTCAGTTCTGACTCACAGAGATCCTATGTACAAAGTAACAAAACACTGCTCAGTTCTGTGCCATCCTCACAATTGTTGCTATGTTGGAGCCCACTTTTGTAGCCACTGTATCAATCCATCTTGTTGAAGGTCTTCCTCTTTTTACTGATCGTCTTCTTTACCAAGCATGATGTCCTTCTCCAGGGATTGGTCTCTCCTGATAACATATCCAAAGTAAGTGAGACAAAGTCTCACCATCCTTGCTTCTAAGGAGCATTCTGGCTGTACTTCTTCCAAGATAGATCTGTTCATTCTCCTGGCATCCATGGTATATTTAATATTCTTCACCAATACCATAATTCAAATATGTCAATTCTTCTTCATTCTTCCTTGTCCATTGTCCAGCTTCCACATGCGTATGAGCAGATTGAATATGCCATGGATTGGATCAGGTGCACCTTATGTAGTCCTCAAAGTGTCATTTTCGCTTTTAAAGAAGTCTTTTGCAGGAGATTTGTCCAGTGCAATATGTCATTTGATTTCTTGACTGCTGCTTCCATAGGCATTGATTGTTCATCCAAAAAAATGAAATCCTTGACAACTTCAATATTTTCTCTATTTATCATGATGTTTTCTATTGGTCCCATTGTGAGAATTTTTGTTTTCTTTATGTTGAAGTGTAATCCATACTGAAGGCTGTAGTCTTTGATCTTCATCAACAAGTGCTTCAAGTCCTTTTAACTTTCAGTACTCAAGGTTTTGTCACCTGCATATCACAGGTTGTTAATGGATAGATCTTGAAATGTTATTTTTGATGATAAATGCAATGCCATTCCTCTTCAATTTGTCATTCCTGGAATAATAGACCATTTGATTGTCTGGTTCCAAATGATCAATACTAATCCATTTCAGTTCACTAATGCCTAGAATATAAATCTTTAAGCATTCCATTTCTATTTTGACAACTTGCAAGTTTTCTTTATTCATGCTTTACACATTCCATGTTCCCATTACTAATGGATGTTTGCAGCTGTTTCTCTCATTTTGAGTCATGCCACATCAGCAAACGAAGGTCCCAAAAGCTTTATTCCATCCATGTCATTAAGTTCAACTGTATTTTGAGGAGATAGCTCTTCCCCAGTAGTGTTTTGAGTGCCTTCAAACCAGAGGGGCTCATCTTCCAGCACTACATCGGACAAGGTTCCACTGCTATCTATAAGGTTTACACCAGCTAATCTTTTTTTCTGAAGTAAATTGCTAGGTCCTTCTTCCTAGTCTGTCCTAGTCTGAAAGCTCTGCTGAAACCTGTCCACCAAAGGTAACCCTGCTGGTATTTTAAATACCTGTGGCACTGCTCCCAGCATCACAGCAACACATAAACGACCACAATATGACAAAGTGGCAGACAGGTGGTGGAACTCTAAGTTTAAATAACTACAAATACTACTTTAGGAAGTTTAGATATGTATTCATTTATCAAAGTTAAGTTTGCACATTTACTATGGGTATGTATGGTGGAAGAACATTGGGTGGCTCAAGGATATGTAATGACTACTTGGTCTTTACATCCTTTTTTTTTACATCAATGATCAGTATATATATCTCCTCTCTTTATCTATGTCTCATGATTTTCATAAGTTATTATACAAGTTGTGTCTACAAATACAGATACAATATATAACAATGAGTGTT
Organism: Trichechus manatus latirostris; assembly: GCF_000243295.1. NCBI lineage: Eukaryota > Metazoa > Chordata > Mammalia > Sirenia > Trichechidae > Trichechus > Trichechus manatus. Next base: position 1,576,776 of record NW_004444007.1, read on the forward strand.
ATATTTGTGTTATTTTCAGGTATATTTATGCATAACATAACACTAGCTGAATTACTTTTGGTACCCTAATGTAGTGTCTGACTCATAGTGACCCTATAGGACAGAGTAGAACTGCCCCATAGGGTTTCCAAGGAGCCCCTGGTAGATTTGAACTGCTGACCTTTTGGTTAACAGCTGAACTCTTAACCACTACACCACCCAGGGTTTCCAGGTATCCATGTGAGGAATAGGCATAATGATTTGGACTCTAAAAGACTTTTATAAAACCTCAACAGTTTTTCACTAACACCACAACATCTCATTTGAGAGGCTATGGAGGATTATTTTTAATTCTTCAGCAATGGAATTACCCAATTTAAAAAAAAAAAAAGTATTTGTAGAATCTGTAGAAACCATTTGTAGAAGAATAGTCAATGAAAAATTATGGAAACATGGAGAGAGTCACAATTATAAACAATGAATTGCTTTTGCTAGAAACAAAGGGAACGGTGGTTAGAGGAAAAGGGAGGGAAGGAGAGAAAAAGAGGTGGCCTCCTAGAGATTGTTCAAGGGAAGAACCTAGCAGCTGGGGCCATGTGGGATATAGGAGGAAGTATAGATGAGGACTTTCTAGCTGATGAAAGAAAGATAACTTCTCAAAAAACATTGGTAAACTAGAGATTAGGTCGCTTGGTTTAAAAGGGGAGGTTAGTTGAAAGAATTTTATTATTCCTGAGCCCTCTGCAATTATTCCCCTTTAACCTGAAATGGTTAACTTTAAGCAAGATGGTTCAGGCATAGACTGAAGCAATGCTTGGAAGACAAGGATGCTGTGCCTTGAAGTGTCAGCATGCTTTACTTCTGTTATGCTATTGTTAGTTGCCTTAGAGTCAGCTCCAACTCATTGCGACGTCATGTATAACAGAACAAAACATTGCCGATCCTACACTATCTCTATGATCTTTGATATATTTGAGCCCATTGTTGAAGCTATTGTGTCAATACATTTCACTGAGATTTTTTTCTCATTTTCACTGGCCCTCTTCTTTGACAAACATGATGTTCTTTTCTATTGATGGGTCTTTCTTGATGATGTGTCCAAAGTAAGCAGGACAAAGTCTTGCCATCCTAGTTACTCCTGTATACATTTAGTTTTTAGGCTTGTTAGTTTTAACTGTGCCACACTGCAGATGTGTATTTTGTACTTTTGTTGGTTCCATCAATTCTTGTCAATTCTGAAGTGTTCCTCCTTTTCCAGAAACTTTACTGTGGAAAAAAAGCAACAGACAATCACCTAGTACATTGCACCCTGTAGGCACTCGATAAACACTTGATTCCTAACTGCCTGGCCAAAGATGTCTTCAGGAACACAGGCAATAAACCAACTGCCTTAAAAATAATAGATGGTGGTATCTGGTAGACATTTCCCCTGAGGCCTTGTTAAATACATAACTGATATCAGGAGACACCTGTACCTTGTTACCTATTCAAAACAAGTAATGCTTCAATCATTTGCTACCATACTTACATACATGGGGGAGAATGAACTAAAATCACATTGATTCCTGAGCATCAGGGACCCGTATGAAGATGAGGAAAAGCCTGCCACAAGGGAGAAGTAGCTGATAGTTGCAGTCTGTGCCAAACCAAGGTGATGAGATGAAGTGGGGTAATAAACAGCTTAGATAGAGTTTCAATTGCTGTGTTAATCATTTAGTCATTTGGAATGTATGGAGAAAACTGAGGGAAGTTGTGGGAAAGATGAGAACAAGTACCTATCAAAAATGTATCATTCATATTCCTGCCAGCGTTATTTTTCTAAAGTGCAAATTTGATCATGTTACTTCTTTGCTTAAAACCCTACAATTAGCAAGAAAAGAAATTTGACATGAATATTAAAGTTGGGGGCAGGTGCGGCTTTCTAAACAATGAAAGAAATAAAGAAAGAACAATAAATTTAACTACATAAAACTTTAAATTTCTCTACATAAAAAAAAGATCATATAAAAAAATGAGGAACATAGTGTCAGACACTCAGCATTAAATTGTTAGTATATAAAGTACCCAGAAATAATTTTAAAAAACTCTAAAAACGGAGGCAGAAATGAGCAAAAGGTGTGGAGAGAATTCTTAAAGTAGAAAATGCATGTAACTAACAAACCTTATCTTTTTTTTTTTAATTCAAAGTTCAAGAATATTTCTAATCAGGAAAATGTAAACTTAAACATTTTTACCTATCAAATCAGCAAAGATTAAAAAAAAAACAACAGTATAGGACATTAATCATACTTTCTAATAGAAAAGAAAAGATGAATAAGCTTCTTCATCATCAGAATAATAATTTTTAAAAAATTCAGTTCCTCCCTTTTGCTTCTTAGCATGCCATACAAGTCCCTCAAAAACGCAGCCCCTGCCTACTGCTGAAGATTTCCCCACTGCTGCTTACTTTTCAATTTATTGCCTAGCCATAGTGACAATATATGCCATGGTTTTTTTTGTTTTGTTTTTGTTTTCCACATCTTTGTTTTGGGGCAACCCACTTAGAATGTGTTCCAGGTTTGTTCACTTGACAAACACCTATTCCCTCTCTAAGAGCCAAACGAGACAGCCTCTTCTGTTAAATCATCCCAGCAGCACTCCCAATATCCTCTCTTCCCCACCACCTCAACAGAGTAACTCCTCTCTCTCCACTGCATCTTGAGTATATTTCTATGATTCCATATCTATGTCATATTTTAATAATTTATTTACATATCTCTCTCTTAATTAGATTATAGGTTGCTTGAGAAGAAGGATGGGGTTTTACTAATCTTTGTATCCCAAGTTTCTACCATAGAGCTTGCGAGAAGAAATTAAATATTTATTGATATAAGTTGAATTAAAATTTTTAGGCCTCTATATGTAACATTAGTGTGTATGCAAAGAAAGCGTCTTTTTAAACCAGATCATTGTTCACACACACACACACACACACACACACACACATACATTTTCTGCATATGATGCCTGTTTTTATTGTGTGCTGTCCTATCAATTCTCACAGTGACACTATAGGACGGAGTAGAACTGCCCCATTGGGTTTCCAAGGCTGTAATCTTTACAGAAGCAGACTGCCACATCTTTCCCCCATGGAGCAACTGGTAGGTTTGCACCAGCAACCTTTCAATTAGTAGCTGAGCACTTCACCACTGGGTTAGAGCTTCTGTTAAAGTGGAAGTTTTATATATTCCATTTTCCCCAAAGTATTTAAAAATACTTTCATGTAATGTTAAAATTACATTAATTAATTACTGAGTATTCACAAAACTATTCTCCCAAATCTCAAGAAACCTAATGGCTTCATTTCTGAACTACCATCAGGGATACATATTATAAATAGACTTAATGGCTAAGGAAATAGTGTTGTAATAAGAGCCCAATGCTAAGCCCCAGCTTTCTTCCCTAGGCCCCATAATTTGTTCAAATGTCAGACAGCCATGCTCAGTTATTTTCATCCACACTTTTTTTCACTTATTCCAGAAAACAACTTTTTGTGTCCATAAAAACAGATGTCAAAAGTAATTTTTGAGCACAGATTTTATGTCATGTAAACCACCAAGAAATTTTCACCAACCTTGACATTGTTGTTAGATTTTTCAGAGTGATTGTCTCACTATAATCAAGAAGATATACATTTTAAGATGTGTTTTAGAAGAAGACATGGTTACAATAATCTTACTTATTATATATTCTAGATAAATGTGAATAAATATATAATAAATATGTATTTCATTAGTGAAATATTCATTAGTGCAACTATCATAGCTTTTAACATTTTAGAGAGGGGAAAGAAAAAGCCTTGCTAAAATATACTTTGTGCTTTTTTATCTACACAAGGAGGAAATCAATTAATTGAAATTTTCTTGATGATTCAGGGTCATCAATACGAACATAAATTATTATTTTGGGCCTTAGTCACTTAAAGCCTGTCCTTGGGCATAAACCTGTCCAGGAGCACCTTAAAATTTACCCTTATGCAAATGGTTCCATTTTTTTATGCTTTTGGACTCTTTAACTTTCTTTGTTATCAGATGAAATTTATTTTTGCTGTGACTTGATCAGTCTCTAGCTGTCACCACTCCAAGTGCATTAAATTGTAATTGTATTTTATCCATTTTTCTAACTTTGTCAACTTATGGGCTGACTAACGGTGGCTTAATTCCTCATTCTGGATATAAACATCCCTGAGTTTTTTAAAACGTTAGAGAAGACACTCAGTCTGGTATATGAAGTTATTTGAAAATCCTAAAACAAAACCAAAAAAAAAAAAAAAATCCTCATAACTGGACCAATAAGCAACATCATGATAAACGGAGAAAATATTGAAGTTGTCAAGGATTTCATTTTACTTGGACTTACAATCAACACCCATCGAAGCAGCAGCCAAGAAATCAAATAACTTACTACACTGGGCAAAACTGCTGCAAAAGACTTCTTTTAAGTGTTAAAAAGCAAAGATGTCACTTTGAGGACTAGGGTGCCCCTGACCCAAGCCATGATATTTTCAATACACATGCAAAAGCTGGACAATGAACAAGGAAGACCAAAGAAGAATTGATGCCTTTGAATTATGGTGTTGGCGAAGAATATTGCCTATACTACAGAATGCCAGAAGAACGAACAAGTCTGTCTTGAAAGAAGTATAGCGAGATTGCTTCTTAGAAACAAGGATGGTGAGACTTTGTCTCACGTACTTTGGACATGTTATCAGGAGAGATCAGTCCCTGGAGAAGGACATCATGCTTGTTAAAAGTAGAGGGTCAGTGAAAAAGAGGAAGACCCTGAACAAGACGGATTGTCACAGTGGCTGCAATGATGGGCTCAAACATAGCAACAATTGTGAGGATGGCACAGGATCAGGCAGTGTTTCATTCTGTTATCAGGGACGGATTACCAAAAAAGCAAGGTACACGTGGGCTTAATTTTGCTTACTTACTAATCTGTAGTGTACAATTTCAGCTGTTTTTCACCACATCAAACGACAACAAAAACAAAACAAAAAATATCTTGCCTTTCCCCACTCACCATGGTTGGTGTTTCTGTCAACTGGATCCTTCAGGAAACTACTCAGAAATGGAGTTAGGAGGTTAAAAGGTTTATAGGGGTAACTTGAGGGAAAGGAGAATTGAGAGGAAGTGGGTTGAGCAAGGAGAGCCTCAGACGGCAATGCAGATCTCATAAAGTCTTAACCAATCCAACAGGGAACTCAGGAGCAAAGATAACCTATTAGAGGAGTTGAGTAGAAATGGCCAAGCTATAGTACCCCAGCCAATAATGCAGGAGAGTTCCTGGGAATAGTATGGCCTCACCTTGAATGCAGAAATGGATGCTTGAAGGCAGGGACAGCTGGAGACTATCAGCTAATTGCACTCATCAAGCTGAGGGCTAGTCTTTTCTTAAAGGGAAATCCAAACAGATACACCACCTTGACTGCCCTAGTACACATGCTATGTGGAAACAATATCTGAAAGAGATGAAGTTCGTAGGAGAGTATGAAAAAGTAGTTGTTTTCTGAGCCTTCATGACTGGATAATGTGTGTGGGTAGTGAATGGAGCAAAGAAGGCAGAATACTAAACCAAAACAAAACAAAACAAAAACAAAAGCCTTCGAGTTGATTCCAAATCATAGCGACCCTATTGGACAGTGTAGAACTGCCCCATAGGGTTTCCAAAGAGTGGCTGGTGGATTTGAACTGCTGACTTTTTGGTTAGCAGCCTGAGCTCTTAAACACTGTGCTACCAGGGCTCAAACAGAATACTAGTGCAAAACAATCAGGGAATCAGAGACCGAGCAAGGGTAGTGATCAGGCAAGCAGTGGATTCTGGCCACTGAGGACAACAATTATTCAACGAAGTATTCAAAATCATACTATCCTAAGCAGCAAATTCACCTTCCTTGGAGGGAGCCAGTTTTGGAAAGGTGCAGAAATAAACAAGTTGTATGGGGTGGAATCACAACAAATTATGGATAACATTGCAAAGAATCAGAATTCCAGAACACATAATTGTGCCCATAAGAAACCTGTACATAGATCAAGAGGCAGTCGTTCGAACAGAACAAGGGGATACCACATGGTTTAAAGTCAGGAAAGGTGTGTGTCAGGGTTATATCCTTTCACCATACTTATTCAATCTGTGTGCTGAGCAAATAATCTGAGAAACTGGATATGTGAAGAAGAATGTGGCATCAGGATTGGAGGAAGATTCTTTAACAACCTGCAATATGTAGACGACACAACCTTGCTTGCTGAAAGTGAAGAGGACTTGAAGCACTTACTGATGAAGAGCAAAGACCACAGCCTTCAGTATGGATTACACCTCAATATAAATAAAACAAAAATCCTCACAAATGGACCAATAAGAAACATCACGATAAACAGAAAATATTGAAGTTGTCAAGGATTTCATTTTACTTTGATCCACAGTCAACACCCATGGAAACAGCAGTCAAGAATCAAAAGATGCATTGCATTGGGCAAATCTGCTGCAAAAGACCTCTTTAAAGTGTTAAAAAGCAAAGATGTCACTTTGAGGACTAAGGTGCACTTGACCCAAGTCATGGTATTTTCAATTCTCTCATATGCATGCCAAAGCTGGACAATGAGTAAGGAGACCAAAGAAGAACTGATGCCTTTGAATTATGGGGTTGGCAAAGAATATCGAATATACCATGGACTGCCAGAAGAACACACAAGTCTGTCTTGGAAGAAGTATAGGCAGAATGTACCTCGGAAGCAAGGGTATCAAGGCTTTGTCTCACTTACTTTGGATGTGTTATCAGGAGGAACCAGGCTCTGAAGAAGGACATCATGCTTGTAAAATAGAGGATCAGTAAAAGAGAGAAGTCCCTGAATGAACTGTGGTTCATTCATAACCCTGAACTGACAGTGGTTACAAAGATGGACTCAAGAATAGCAATGATTGTGAGTCCGGTGCAGGACCGGACAGTGTTTTGTTATGCTGTACACGGGTCACTATGTGCCAGAACCGACTCGATGGCACCTAACAAGAACAACATGGGGTTGGAGGCAAGACTACCAAGGTTAAAACCAAAACCAAACCCATTGCCGTCGAGTCAATTCTGACTCATAGAGACCCTATAGGACAGAGTAGAACCACCCCACAGAGTTTCCAAGCAGTGGCGGGTGGATTTGAACTGCTAATCTTTTGGTTAGCAGCCAAGTTCTTAACCACTGCACCACTGAGTAAATTTCCTATTTTGTTTTTATTTTTGTAATTCTGTATATTAAGTATTTTTTTTGTGTATTGTGGTATACATATACATATATAAAATGAATAATGAAACATTTGGCTCTTCAATATTTTTACTGAACTTCTATTTAGAGTGATGAAAAATTTCAGAAAAGGATTGTGGTGATGGTTACATAAAGTGATGAACATAATTAATGTCACTGAATTATACACATATACATTAAGTATTTTAATTATAATAGATTACATACAAAAATTCATTGAAACGCATTAAGTAAAAGTTCCTCTTCTTACCAAACACATTCCTGTCCCAAAAGGCCTGATAAAATTAGGCTATTTCCTAATTAACTCCTGATAAAGTGATACACATTTAAATTTAATTTTAAAAAAACAAAAACAAAAGCAAAAACCAAACCTGTTGCTGTCGAGTTGATTCCAACTCATAGTGACCCTATAGGACAGAGTAGAACTGCCCCATAGGGTTTCCAAGGAGCAGCTGTCAGATTTGAGCTGCTGATCTTTTGGTTAGCAGTCAAACAATTAACCACTGTACTGCCAGGGCTCCAACCATTGAACAGTATTCTTTCATATGGATTTAAAATAATTTAATTAACTATTCTCCTATTGATGACCATTAACTTTTTTTTTTTTTTTGTACTTTAGATGAAGGTTTAACAGAACAAACTAGCTTCTCATTAAACAATTAGTACACACACTGTTTTGTGACATTGGTTACCAACCCCACGACATGTTAACACTCTCCCCTTCTCAACCTTCAGTTCCCTATTACTAGCTTTCCTGTCCCCTCCTGCCTTCCAGTCCCTGCCCCGGGGCTGGTGTGACCCTTTAGTCTGGTTTTCTTTTATGGGCCTGTCTAATCTTTGGATGAAGAGTGAACCTCAGGAGTGATTTCATTACTGAGCTAAAAGGGTGTCCGGGGGCCATACTCTCAGGGTTTCTCCAGTCTCTGTCAGGCCAGAAAGCCCGGTCTTTTTTTGTGAGTTAGAATTTTGTTCTACATTTTACTCTAGCTCTGTCCAGGACCCTCTATAGTGATCCTTGTCAGAGCAGTCAGTCGTGGCAGCCGGGCACCATCAAGTTGTGCTGGACTCAGTCTGGTGGAGGCTGTGGTAATTGTGGTCCATGAGTCATTTGGACTAGTCTTTCCCTTGTGTCTTTGATTTTCTTTATTCTCCCTTGCTCCCAAAGGGGTGAGACAGTGGAGTATCTTAGATGGCTGCTCACAGGCATTTAAGACCCCAGACGCTACTCACCAAAGTAGGATGTAGAACATTTTTTTTATAAATTATGTTATGCCAGTTGAGCTAGATGTTCCCTGAGAACATGGTCGCCAGAGCCCTCAGCCCAGTAATTCAGTCCCTCAAGGAGTTTGGATGTGTCTATGGAGCTTCCATGACCTTTCCTTGGACAAGTTGTACTAACTTCCCCAGTATTGTGAACTGTCTTACCCTTCATCAAAGTTACCACTTATCTATTATCTTTTTAGTGTTTTTCCATCCCCACTCTCCCCTCCCTCATAACCATCAGAGAGTTTTTTTGTGTGTGTAAACCTTTACATAAGTTTTTATAGTATTGATCTCATACAATATTTGTACTTTTGTGAGTGACTTACTTCACTCAGCAAACTGCCTTCCAGATTCATCCATATTGTGAGATGCTTCGCAGATTCATCATTGTTCTTTATCTTTGTGTAGTACTCCATTGTGTGTATGTACCATAGTTTGTTTATCCATTCATCTGTTGATGGGCATCTAGGTTGTTTCCATCTTTTTGTTGTTGTGAACAATGCTGCAATGAACATGGGTGTGCATACGTCTATTCATGTGAAGGCTCTTATTTCTCTAGGGTATATTCCTAGGAGTGGGGTTGCTGGATCATATGGTATTTCTGTTTCTGGCCTTTTAAGTAAGCACTATATCATTTCCCAAAATGGTGGTACCATTTCACATTCCCACCAGCAATGCATAAGAGTTTCCATCTCCCTGCAGCCTCTCCAACATTTGTTATTTTCTGTTGTTTTGATTTGTGCCAGTAATGCCAGGATGAGATGGTATCTCATTTCTTTGATTCGCATTTCGCTAATGGCTAGTGACCGCGAGCATTTCCTCATGTGTCTGCTAGCTGCTTGAATGTCTTCTTTGGTGAAATGTCTGTTCATTTCCTTTGCCCATTTTTTAACTGGATTATTTGTCTGTTTGCTGTAGAGGTGTTGGATTTTCCTGTTGATTTTAGAGATTAAGCCTTTGTTGGATTTGTAATAGCCAATTTTTTTTCCCAGTCTGTAGTTTCTCTTTTTACTCTTTTAGTGAAGCTTTGATGAGCATAAGTGTTTAATTTTTAGAAGATCTCAGTTATCTAGCTTATCTTCTGGAGTTTGTGTGCTGTTAATTATGGTATGTATCCTGTTAATGCCATGTATTAGGGCCTTTTGGATGGACCTTATTTTTTCTTCTATGATCTTTGGAGTTTTTGTTTTTATATTTAGGTCTTTTATCCATTTTGAATTAGTTTTTGTGTATGGCATGGGGTATGGTCTTGTTTCATTTTTTTTGCAGATGGAGATTCAGTTTTGCTAGCACCGTTTGTTAAAAAAAACTATCTTTTCCCCCATTTGATGAACTTTGAGTCCTTGTGGAAGATCAAGTAACTGTAGGTGGATAGATTTATATCTGGGTTGTCGATTCTGTTCCATTGGTCAATGTATCTGTCATTGTACCAGTACCAGGCTGTTTTGACTACCATAGCTGTATAGTAGGTTATGAGGTCAGGTAGTGCAAGTCCTCCTACTTTATTCTTCTTCAGTAGTGCTTTACTTATCATGGGCCTCTTCCCTTTTCATATAATGTTAATGATTAGTTTTTCCATCTCTGTAAAGAATGCTGTTGGTATTTGGATTGGGATTGCATTGTATTTGTAGGTTACTTTGGGTAGAATTGACATTTTCACAATGTTGAGTCTACCTATCCATAAGCATGGTATGTTTTTCCATTTATGTAGGTCTCTTTTGGTTTCTTGCAGTAGTTTTTTGTAGTTTTCTTTGTATAGGTCTTTTAGATTAGGGGGATGGTGTGATGTGTGGAACTAAGTGAGTGTGGGGAAAAAGAGGAAGAGGAGAGATAAACAGGGGCCATAAAAAAAAAAGTCCTGAGGGAGTCTGCCGTTGGACTGGCACACACCCAGGGAAGCCGTGTGCCAGTGGCTTTCTATCTAGGTGGTGAGGCACAGCCCATCAAGAAAGGACAGATACAGCACATGCAGCTAGGTGGATGAGAAAGAAAAGGAAAGAAGGGAGAGAGAGAGAGAGATAGGAAACTAGATTTTAAAAAAAGGAGAGAGAAAGGCACAAGATACTTAGAAGGCACATGCAGCTAGGTGGTCTGGAGAAAAGAATGGAGGGAATGTAGAGAGAGACAAGAAACTGAGAAAAAAAAAAAAGATGCCAGGTGGTTGGGAGGAAGGAAAGTAGAGACGAACAAGAAACCAGAAAAAAAAGAAAGAAAAACAATGCCCCAAGGGAGACCACCAGAAGTAGCTCCCCAGCCAAACAACACTACATAGCCCGTCTAGTAGGAGTGGAGATGGCACATGGTATCAGGTGTTCAGCAGAAGGGTAAGGAAGGAAGGTAGAGAGAGACAAGAAACCAATAAAAAAAAAAAAAAAGAAGAAGAAAGAAAGAAAAGAAAAATGCCCCAAGGGAGCCCACTGGAAGTGAGTCCCCAGCTGAGCAACACTGCACAGCACATTTAGAAGAAATGGAGATGGCACACAGTGCCAGATGTTCAGGAGAAAAACAGGCAAGGATGGTAGAGAGAGACAAGAAATAGAGAAACGAAAAAAAAAATCCCCAAGGGAGACCACTGGCTTGGCAGCACAGACCGGGGAAGTAGCTCCCAAGCTAAGTGGCACTGCACAGCCCATCTAGAAGGGGTGGAAATGGCACACAGCACCAGTATTCAGGAGACAGGAAAAGAAGGAAAGTAGAGAGAGAGGAGAAACTGAGAAATGAAGAAAAGGAAAAAAGAAAAAGAAAAAAAATGCCCCTAGGGATCCCACTGGCATGGTGGCTTGGACCGGGAAAGTGGTTCCCCAGCCGAGCAGTGCTTCACAGCCTGTCAGGAAGAAGCAGAGATGGCACACAGAGCAAGGTGTTCGAGAAAAAGGAAGGGAAAAAGGTGAAAGAGAGAGAAGAAACCAAAAGAAGCCAAAAAAAGCAAGAACAACAACAAAAAAATGGCACTGAAGGAGACGGTCCATGTGGGTGGGGCAAATCCAAGTGGTAAGGAGCCGGTGCCTCCCTGGCTGGAAGCGGCAGAGACCGAGCAAGAGGAAGAAGGGTGGTGGATGGGAAAGTATGTATCACTGTTTACCAGGTGCTCTGTCTCCTGCTGGGAGCTTCTTGAAGCTGTCTTCCCATACTCCTTGTCCACTGTTCTCAGTGGCTGAGGAGTCCAAGATGAAGAATCTGTGCCATGTTAGCTGCTAGGGAACCTCCACTCTGTATCTCTCCTTGCTCTCTGTTCTCTGTAAGTTTCTTATTCCATTCGGTGCTTGGTTGAGTTCTTTATCTCATTTGATGCTTAGGGTTCCAGGATTGACGTTTATCTCTGTTGTACTTAGTTTTTTGGGTCTTTGCTATGGAAGGATGGCATGGTGCTTCTGTCTATAGAGCTGTTTTGACTCCACTTCCTGATGGACATTAATTATCTCCATTTCCTTTTATGAAAAATAATGTAATGAGTTCTGTTGGCACAGTGGTTAAGAGCTATGACTGCTAACCAAAAGGTTGTCAGTTCGAATCCACCAGCTGTTCATTGGAAACCCTATGGGGCAGTTCAACTCTGTCCTATAGGGTTGCTATGAGTCAGAACTGACTCAATGGCAAAGGGCTTTAACAGGATTTGTATACTCTGTGTACAAATATAGGATAGTGTGTCTTTCTCACAACCTTGCCAAGAAGAGTGTTTAAAGAAAATATTTTCAAGATTTTACCAATCTGAGAAATGACCATTGTATAGGAGAAGTATTAATTTTCATTCTGTTATTATTAATAAAGTTGAGCATCTCTTTTATATAATATGATCTATTTTTCTTTTTTGATGAACAGTCTGTTCATTTATTTGTCCCATTATTTTGGGGGGATCTTTGTTTTTTTCTTAATGTTTGAGAGCACTTTATTAAGAATACTAGTTCTTTTTCTATGGCGTGAGTTCCAATTGTTTTTTTGCCCCCAATTCACTATTTGTCTCTTGGCAGCAACTAACAACTTGTCAGGCAGAAGATTTTTAAAGATTGTCAATCTTTTCTTTTATGGCTCTTAGAATTTAAATCATAGGTTAAATGACCTTTGTTGTCCTAAGTTTATAAAATATTTTGCCAAAATGTTCTTCTCTATTTTTATCATTCCTTTTTCTATTTTCTTATTAACTTTTGCATTTAAATTGTTATGCTATTGGCATTATCCTTCTGTATTATGTGAGCTATTTATCTAAATTTTCCATTGTTCCATGTCCCCATACCATTTATTAAAAAGTCCATCTTTAGCCCATTGATTTGAAATACAATCTTTATTATACACTAAATTTCCATATATTTTTGTCTATTATGAGATTTCCTATTCTATTTTATTGATTTATGTTTTCATGTATTCTTTTTTTATTATTGAGGCATTATATTATGATACTATGTTTTAATGTGTGGCATAGTTGGTCCACTGCTATTCATAAGGTTTTCATTGCCTAGTTCTTTTCAGAAGTAGACTGCCGGGTCCTTCTTCCTAGTCTGTCTTAGTCTGGAAGCTCAGCTGAAACCTGTCCACCATGGGTGACCCTGCTGGTATCTAAATACTGGTAGCAGAGCTTCCAGCATCATAGCAACACCATTAAGCCCCACAGTATGACAAACTGACTGACACATGGGGGAATAAGGAAGACTGAAGAAGAATTGACGCCTTTGAATTGTGGTGTTGGCAAAGAATACTGAATATACCATGAACTGCCAAAAGAATGAACAAATCTGTCTTGGAAGAAGTACAACCAGAATGCTCTTTAGAAGCAAGGATTGTAAGACTATGTCTTACACACTTTGGACATGTTATCAGGAGATATCAGTCCGTGGAGAAGAACATCATGCTTGGAAAAGTGGAGGGCCAGCAAAAAAGAGGAAGACCTGAGACCAGAAGAACTAGATGGTGTCCGGCTACCACCAGTGACTGCCCTGACAGGGAACAAAACAGAGAGTCCTGGATGGAACAGGAGAAAGGTGGGGTGCAGAACTCAAATTCTAGTAAGAAGACCAGACTTAATGATCTGACTGAGACTGGAGGAACCCCAGAAAGCATGGCCCCTGGATTCTTTATCAGCCCAGAACTAAAACAATTTCCCAGGCCAACTCTTCAGACACGGATTAGACTGGACTCTGGGACATAAAGTGATACTCATGAGGAGTGTGCCTCTTAGCTCAAGTAGATACAAGAGACTAACAGAGTAGCTTCTGTCCCGAGGGAGAGGGGGAAGGCAGAGAGAGTTAGCAGCTGATTGCATGGACATGGGGAATCAGGGGTGGAAAGGAGGAGTGTGCTGTCACAGTATGAGGAGAGCAATTAAAATCACATAACAATGTATGTATAAATTTTTGTATGGGAAAAAATAAAAAAAGAAATAGTAAAGGATGCTACCATAGGGGGGAAAGAAAAGAAATGTGGATGTTAAATGTGCTGCTGGTGAGGTTTTAAAAGAAAATGATAAACATGTGATTAGACAATGGCGGAAGGGCAATGCTTTTTATGCAGTAGCAAAGAACTTGTCTGAAATATGTTCAAAAGTTTGGTGGAAGGTAGAACTTGTAAATGACGAACTTGGATATCTGGCTAAGGAGTTTTTTAAGCAAGATTTTAAACAGGCTGCATCGTTTCTCCTTGCTGCTTATAGTAAAATATGAGAGAAGAGAGATGGACTTAAAAATGAACTGTACAAAACGAAAATAGAACTTAAAAATTTGGAAAATTCTGCTGTGCAAACTAAGTACACATGTCCTAGAATGTTCAGCAAGGATGTTTCTACACAATCTTTTGTTAAAGAGAGTAAGCCTGTGACTGGTGATGGATCTAACCAACACCACAGCAGAAAACCCATCAGCTTAGACTGAAGGAGATAGAGAAAGAACAAAAGAAAAGAACACTGTCTGCCTCTTGGAAGTCCACAGCAGGAAACAGGCCAAAGGAGCCTGTTTTGTTGTCCTCCAAGAAAATAAAAGGACCATTCCTGAAGCAACCCGGATATTAGCAGAACAGTTGGAAGGAGCATGGCAAGCAGGGTCTCTCAGTTTTAAACGGTGGCGCCACTGTCTCCTGAATCTCGAGGGGTGTGGCCACAGCCTCCTAGGTTTCAAGGAGTCAGATCTTTGAAAACCAGGTTCTGGAGTGTGGGGCTGCCATCAAGATGTGCCAGAGGGATGGGGCTGTCACCCAAAGCTGAGGGGCTGGGGCTGCCATGCCCAAGGTGCAGAAAAACGGGGCCTGCCGGGACTGAGGGGGTGGGGTCCCCACTCAGCTGGAGTAGAAGAATGTGGCCACCCAAAGCAGAGTTGCCATCCCAGTGGACCTGAACTGAAGCCCAGGGCCGAGGCCTCCATCCAGAATTCAGAGGTTGTGGACAACATCCAGAGTCTGAAGGGTGGGACCATTTCCCAGATGGTCTCAGAGAACAGAGCATTATTTCCAAGCCTTGAGAGCTAATGTAAATTGTTCTGCTGGGTTTTGGACTTGCTTGGTGCTCGTTATCCCTTCTATCCCTATAATTTCTCCCATTTGTAATGGAAATGTCTACCTTGTATCTGTTCCACCACTGTACTTTGGAAACAGATAATTTGTAGTCTAGAGTTCACAGATGAGAAATTTTGCCACAGGAAGAAAAATTTTGCCCCTAAAGTCTCACTCATATTTGACTTAGATGATTCAGAAGATGAGATTTTGAACGTGGAGTTGATTTAAGATTTTGGGGATGAAGTGATGGGGTGAATGTGTTTTGCATGTGGCAAGAACATGAATTTCGGGGGACCAAAGGGTGGAATGTTATGGAGTCACGTGGGGTTGCAATGAGTCAGAATCACTTGAGGGCACCTGATTTAGACCTTAGTCTGCTATCTAACACCACTTGTTATGGATCGAACTGTGTCCCCCAAAAATATGTGTTGTAAATTCTAATGTCTATGCCTGTGGTGGAGCCCTGGTGCTGTAGAGGTTAAGAACTTGGCTGCTAACCAAAAGGTCGGCAGTTCAAATCCACCAGCTGCTCCTTAGAAACCCCATGGGGCAGTTCTACTCTGTCCTGTAGGGTCCCTATGAGTCTGAATCAACTCCATGGCAACAGGGTTTTTTTATGCCTGTGGTTATAATCCCATTTGGGAATGGGTTGTCTTTGTTATGTTAATGTGACAGGATTGGTGTAGGCTGTGTCTTAAATCTTTCTCTTTTGAGTTATAAAAGAGATTAAACAAGCAAGCAAGGGACGCAGAGATGTAAAATAGATACCAAGACACGTGGAGATCCCCAAGGAACCTGGAAGCAGAAGCTGAAAAGACAAGGACCTTCCTCCAGACCCAGCAGACAGAAAACCTTCTCTTAAAGCCAGCTCCCTGAATTCAGATTTCTAGCCTCCTAAACTGTGAGAAAATAAATTTCTGTTTGTTAAAGGAAAAAAAAAAAAAAAGAGGAAACCCTCAAGGAGATGGATTGACACAGTAGCTGCAACAATGAGCTCAAGCATAACAACGATTGTGAAGATGGTACAGGACAGGGCAGTGTTTCTTTCTGTAATACATAGGGTAGCTGTGGGTTGGAACTGACTCAACAGCACCTAACAACAACAACTTGGCTGGTCCTCCTTGGAGTTCTTTGTTTTCAGTGTTTATTTTTCTTGATTTTTTAAATATGAAATGTAGAATAACCTTGTCTGTTTTCTGCAAAACAGTTGGTATTTTTATTGTGATCACATTAAATATATCAGTTAAGTTAGGGAGAACGAACATCTTTACAATGTTGAGTCTTAACCAGGAACATATGTTTTTCCATTTGTTTAATACAATCTTTGTGAATTTCAAGAATGCTTCTGGCATTTTCTCATATAGGTTTTGCATATTTCTTATCAAGTAAGTTACTAGATATTCTTTTTTGCTGGTGTTACATATGTGATTGTCTGATTCATTATATATTCTATTTTCTGGTCTTATATATATGAAGGGTATTTATTTATGAATATTAATTTTAATATTTCCTACTTTACTGAAATCTTTTATTGGTTTTAATTGATTTTCAGTTAATAATCTTACATTTTCTAGTTAGACATTTATTACTTCTTCAAAATTTTATAATTCTAGTATCTTTTTCTTGTCTAATTGTATTGGCTTATAACTTCACTGTAATGTTAAATATTAGTAAAGATAGCCACTGTCCTTGTGTTTTCCCTGACTTTAGCAGGAATTCCTCCAATGTTTTCTCATTAAGTATAATACTAACTTTGGGCCTAATTATACATAAACACACACATAAAACTATTTAATAAGTATCTTTTAATCAACCCGTATTTAGTAAATGATGATTTGTATTTCTCAAAAATGGATTAAATTTTTCAAATGTCTTTGCAGCATCTACAAAGATGACCACATGTTACACTAATATAGTATATTTCATTAATAAGCTTCCTAATATTGCACCAGCCTTGCTTTTCTGGAAGGATCAAGTTGTGTTACTCTTTTGGTGAAACGCTGAATTCTGTTTTCTAACATTTTATTTTGAATTTTTATTGATATACATAAGACAGGTTTGTCTGTAGTTTTTATATTGGACTATCTTTTTTTCAGTTTTGCATTCAAATTACATATACTTCAAAAAAAAAAGTATTAGGAAGTTTTCCTACATTTTCTACACCCAGGAAAAGATTCAATAGCATTGGAATTAATTACCCATTAAAAGTTGATGGAATAGAATTCCCCAGTAAAACTGGACACATTATTTTGGGGAGACTGCCTCTTTGACAATCAGATTTATATATAGAAACATGTTTTATTGTGTCTTCCTTTTCTGTGTCATTCTGTAAATTATATTTTCCTAGAAAATTATTCCTTTTATCTAAGGGCACATATTATTTTGTGTAGAGATTTTTTTGTTTGTTTGTTTTAACTCTTGTAATTTTTAATTTCTTTAATCTACTTAGTTCTTATTCCTTTTTTTTATTTTGTATATTTGTGCATTGTGGTTTTGTGATTAAATTAGTTTAACTTCTTAATGAATCAGCTTGCTTATTTATCCATTTGTTCTACCATTTTCTTATTTTCTAACTCATTAAAACTTGTTTTTATATTCATTAAGTCCTTTTCCTGCTCTTACTCAACTTTCATATCTATTTTTCTAAATATTGGAGTCAAATGCTTAACTTATCTTTCCACACTTTTACTTTTATTAATAAAGAATTCACAGCTGGAAAGTTTTTTTTTGGTTTTTGTTTGTTTTTGTTTTTGAGCAATGTTTTCACTGTATCATACAGTTTCTGATTTTGATTTGTGTTCCCTTTGGACCAAGAGTTGTTATAAGTGACATTTTATGTTTCCAGGAAGAGGAGCCTATTTGTGACTAATTTCTAGTTTTATTCTATGATCAAAGAATTTTGTTTATAATATTTATATTATTTGGAATTTACGTAGGAGTTATTTTTGGGAGTCCAATATACTTACAATGTTTGTGACTGTACCATGTACACATGAAGTAAGTGTTCTTTGTTACTAGGGAGTTAACTGTAAAAATGACCACACAAGATAAAACCATGCAAAGCATTTTTAATAATTGAGAAAAATTGCAATTGGCCCATGACCTTTAAAATTTTGTGTCAAAACATTAAACGCTCTTTTACTGTCAGTTATATAGATGTATAGGGAAATTAAAAACTCTAAAACAAATATTTACTACTATACTGTAATATAAAACATTAGTAACATTGAAAATTAAAGGGTTTTAATTTATTGTAGAGAAAATTTATGAAGAGGAGTAGGAACAGTGCTTGCTTTATTGACCTCACACAACTTACAGTATGGAGCAAACATCTTTTCTATGTGTTTTCATATGCCTTTCTAAATTTGGATCAGCTTCCAACACTTTATCGTTTGTACTTTCAATGTCATGAAATATCTCTGAGAGTTCCTTTAATGTGAAGTCTTTTTTCTGGCATCAGTTCCTCTGAGACATCTTCATGCTTTGCATCTCAACCATCTTCCTCCTTCACTAAGTTCTTCTGGTTGCACATCTAGAATCTCTTGAGCAACAACAGTGTCAACCTTTTCTTGCTCAGCTATTTCTTTTATAACTCTATTTACCCTTGATTTAATTTTTAATTCTACTCTTATCACTTTTCATTCCTTTGCTGCACTCTCATGTTTGTTGGCCAAATTTCTCTTTCAATTTTCCATTTTTACAAAATTTCATGTGAGTTTGTCACTGAGAGACAAAGAGGCAACTCCAATACACACTTTTCTTTCTGTGCATGAACTGAATAACAGATGCACAGTGATCAATCACTGATAAACTCTGAAAGAAGTGACATGATTGATCGTTGATCATGATGTGCATCTTTTATTTACATAGCAATTTATGGACTGAAAAGCTATTGGCAAAGCTTTTGCTGTATGCAGTTACTCACAGTTATACCATGGTAACCGAAATTTGAACTGTGCTGTTGGAGAACAGACGTTAGGTAACTAAACGCTGTAGCTGAAATTTGTGCATACTGAAACTGCGAAGAGATCACTACTTGTATTTTGTCAACATGATTTGTTTTGGACTGAGAGAGGTGAACTAAGGTCTCAAATCATTTGTGTGTTTTTTATATTTTTAGTATCCCTTAGGTTTCTGCTATATGGAAGACGTTGATGTGCTATCAGTTGATACATATTCCATAACTGTTACCTTTGTTTCAAATTGTATGTTAAGTCTTCTTATTTAGGTTAGTGCTTTTTGGTCTGAATTCTACCTTGTTCGATATTAAGCTTGTGACCTCTGCTCTTATTTTGTTTGCATGTACTAGGTAAACTTTTCCTATCATTTTATTTTTAACATTTATAAACCCTTTGTTTTAGGTGGCTATCTTATATACAGCACAGAATTCAATTTTTGTGATCTAATCTGAAAATATTTTTATAGATAAATTAATCCATTTATATTTACTGATACCTACATTTTGCCAATCATCAATTAAAAGCAATCCTTTCTTCAGATGTACCAATTAGCTTGTCTTTAAGGTTCCTCCTCTGGTCCGAGTTTAAATTTTATTACTGTAACACCTTCACTGGTAAACTATGATAATAGTTTTTATCGGACTCAGATATTTTAATGTAGCTATTGCATCCATGATTTTGATTAATGTCTTAATTAAAATCTTTGATTCAAGCCAACATTTTAATTATGCATCTTAATGAGTGATATTCTGAAATTGACTATAATTTATAATTAAACTTATTTTTTATTCTGACAACACTGTGTGGTTGTGAAGTTTGTTTCATCTTTTAAGAGAAATCTGCTATTGCTGATAGAACCTCATTTTCAGTGATATATAGATTCCAATGTATAAACTTGGACTCTTGTATATTTTTTTTTTTTTATTGTACTTCAGGTGAAGGCTTACAGAACAA
>NW_004444007.1:1597149-1630718 GCF_000243295.1 Trichechus manatus latirostris
AGTGGAGGCCTTGGTAGCTGTGGACCATTAGTCCTTCAGACTAATCTTTTCCTTGTATCCTGTTCTCTTCATTCTCCCTTGCTCCCGAACGGATGAGACCAGTGGAGTATCTTAGATGGCCGCTCACAGGCTTTGGACTCTTGTATATTCTTGATCAAAGTATGTATCATTCATTACTAAGAGAAATGGTTGTTATTATTGTTAAGTGTCATTGAGTCAGTTCCAATTTATAATGACCCTATGAACAAAACACTGCCCAGTCTTGTGCCAACCTCACAATTGTTATGCTTGAGCCCTTTGTTGCAACCACTGTGTCAATCCTTCTCGTTAAGAATCTTCTTCTTATTCACTGACCCTTTAATTTACCAAGCATGATGTCCTTCTCCAGGGATTGGTCCCTCCTGATAACATGTCCTAAGTACCTGAAACGAAGTCTCCTCATCCTCACTTACAAGGACCATTCTGGCTGTACTTCTTCCAAGACAGATTTATTTGTTCTTCTGATAGTCCATGGTCTATTCAATATTCTTTGCCTGCCAACATCATAATTCAAAGGCATCAATTCTTCTTTGGTCTTCCTTATTCATTGTTCAGCTTTCACATGCATATAAGGAGATTGAAAGTACAATGGCTTGAATCAGGCACACCTTAGTCCTCAAAGTAACAATTTGCTTTTGAACGCTTTAAAGAGGTCTTTTGCAGCAGATTTGCCCAGTGCAGAATGTAGTTTGATTTCTTGACTGATGCTTCCGTGGAGGTTGATCGTGGATCCAGGGAAAATGAAGTCCTTGACAACTTCAATATTTTCCTTGCTTATCATGATGTTGTTTATTGGTCCTATTGGCAAGATTTTTGTTTTGTTTATGCTGAGGTGCAATCTATACTGAAGGCTATAGCTTTTGATCTTCATAAGTAAGTGCTTCAAGTCCTCTTCACTTTCAGCAAGTAAAATTGTGTCATCTGCATATAGTAGGTTTTTAATGAGTCTTCCTCCAATCCTGATGCCGTATTCTTCTTCATATAGTCCAGCTTCTCGGATTATTTACTCAGCGTACAGATTGAATAAGTATGGTGAAATGTTACAACCCTGATGTACACCTTTCTTCACTTTAAACCATGCAGTATCCCCTTTTTCTGTTCAAACAACTGCCCTTGGTCTATGTACAGGCTCCTTATGAGCACAATTAAGTGTTCTGGGATTCCCATTCTTCGTAATGTTAGCCATAATTGGTTATGATCCACAGTCGAATGCCTTTGCATAGTCAATAAAATGCAAGTAAACATCTTTCTGGTATTCTCTGCTTTAAGTCATGATCCATCTGATATCAGCAATGATATCCCTAGTCCCATGTCCTCTTTTGAATCCGGCTTGAATTTCTGGCAGTTTCCTGTTGATGTACTGCTGCAACCACTTTTGAATGATCTTCAGTAAAATTTTACTTGTGTGTTATACTAGTCATATTGTTCAATGATTTTCACATTCTGTTGGATAACCTTTCTTTGGAATGGGAGCAAATATGGACCTCTTCCAGTCAGTTGGCTAGGCAGTTGTCCTCCAAATTTTTTGGCATAGATGAGTGAGCACCTCCAGGGCTGCATCTGTTTGTTGAAATATCTCAGTTGGTGTTCCGTCAATTCTGGGAGCCTTGTTTTTTGCCAATGCCTCCAGTGCAGCTTGGACTTCTTCCTTCAGTACCATCGGTTCTTAATCATATGCTACTTCCTGAAATGGTTGAACATCAACCAATTCTTGTTGGCACAGTGAATCTGTGTATTCCTTCCATCTTCTTTTGATGCTTCCTCTGTTGTTCAATATTTTCCCCATAGAATCCTTCAATATCGCAACTTGAAGCTTGAATTTCTACTTCAGTTCTTTCAGCTTGAGAAATGCCGAGGGTGTTCCACCCTTCTGGTTTTCTAACTCCAGGTCTTTGCACATTGCATTATAATACTTTATTTTGTTTTCTTGAGCCATCCTTTGAAATCTCCTGTGCAGCTCTTTTACTTTATCATTTCTTCTTTTTGCTTTAGCTACTTTATGTTCAAGAGCAAGTTTCAGAATCTATTCTGACATCCATTTTAGTCTTTTCTTTCTTCCCTGTCTTTTTAATGACCTCTTTCTTTCTTCATGTATGATGTCCTTGATGTCATTCCATAAATCGTCTGGTCTTCAGTCATTAATACTCAATGTGTCAGTTCTTTTCCTGAGATGGTCTCTGAATTCAGGTGGGATATACTCAAGGTCATATTTTGGCTCTCATGGACTTATTCTAGTTTTCTTCAGCTTCACCTTGAATCTTCATACGAACAATTGATGGTCTGTTCCATCATCAGCCCCTGGCCTTGTTCTGACTGAAGATATTAAGTGTCTCCATCATCTCTTTCCACAGATGTAGTCAATTTGATCCCTGTGTATTCCATCTGGGAGATCATGTATATAGCTACCATTTATGTTGGTGAAAAAAGGTATTTGCGATGAAGAAGTTGTTGGTCTTGCAAACTTCTATCATGCGATCTATGATGTCATTTCTTTTATGAAGACCATATTTTCCAACTTCTGAACTCTCTTTTGTTTACAATTTTTGCATGTCAATCACCAGTAATTATCCATGCATCTTTATTGCATGTTTGATTAATTTCAAACTGTAGAAGTTGGTAAAAATCTTCAATTTCTTCATCTTCTGCCTTAGTGGTTGTTGTGAGGTGACTTTGAGTAGGTTCTGACTCATACTGACCCTATAGGACAGGGTAGAACTGCACCATAAGGTTTCCAAGGAGCGGCTGGTGGATTTGAACTGTGGATCTTTTGGTTAGCGGCTGAGTTCTTAACCACTACACCACCAAGGCTCCAAGACTTAGTGGTTGGTGTGTAAATTTGAATAATAATCATATTAACTAGTCTTTCTTTAAGCAAATGGATATTATCCTATCACTGACAGTGTTGTACTTCAGAACAGATCCTGAGATGTTCTTTTTGATGGTGAATGGAACGTCATTCCTCTTCACTTTGTCATTCCCGGCAGAGTAGACCATATGATTGTCCAATTCAAAATGTTCAATACAGTGTATTTCAGCTCACTAATGCCTAGGATATCGATCTTTATGCATTTTATTTCATTTTTAACAACTTCCAATTTTCCTGGAGTCATACTTCGTGCATTCCATGTTCTGATTATAAATGGCTGTTTGCAGCTGTTTCTTCTCATTTTGAATTGCGCCACATCAGCAAATGAAGGTCCCAAAAGCTTGACTCCGTCCATGTCATTAAGGTCTACTCTCCTTTGAGGAGGCAGCTCTTCCCTAGTTGTATTTTGAGTGCCTTCCAACCTGAGGGGCTCATTTTCCAGCACTATATCAGACAGTGTTCTGCTGCTATTCATAAGGTTTTCAGTGGTCCATTTTTTCAGAAGTAGACCTCTAGGTCCTTCTTCCTAGTCTGTCTTAGTCTGGAAGCTCCTTTGAAATCTGTCTATCTAGGACAGGTTTCAAATACCTGCTAGTATTTGAAATACCAGTGGCAAAGCTTCCAGTATCACAGCAACATGCAAGCCACCACAGTATGACAAACTGACAGATGCGAGGTGGAGAGAAATAGTAGGTAATCAGAAAGCCTACACTATGTTTGATGAAATATAACTTAATATTTGAATTACGTATCTTCTAACGCTTTTTTTCTTTGCCTTTCTCTCTCTTTCTCCCTGGTCCTTATGCTGCTCCCAGGCTGCCCACAATTTGTCATTGTGATGATCCATCTTCAGTTTTTGTTAATATTTAGCAGTCAACCATTCCGGCCTCTCACCTCCCATTTAAGTAAGCACTGGCTATTTGTGAATCAATATCTGACTTCCAGTGTGTAATACACTTGCTTTTTATAATGGGCTTTATATTGTCTAAATTTAACATAAAGAATAATGAATTTGACTGATGCATTTTATAATACAAGACATACACTTGTAAAACCTGCAGAAGTACTGAAAACTACAAAACAAAAGCAGGAAAAAGATGACAGATTGTTCAGACAAGGTATGTTAGGGAGAGACATTGAAATGAACAGGACTTTTTGCATCCCTGAAGTCACATTTTTCTAATTTCAAATAGAATCTAGATGAAGTTGAAATTCTATCAATGTATTCATTAATCCATCCATCTGAAAACATTTACTGAGTTTCCACCCAGTGTCACGAGTTGTGATAAATACTGACAATACAACGGCCTGTGACACAATCCTTGTCCAGCACACAGTAAAGCAGATGGTTATTGTACAGGTTGGTAAGTTTTAAGGTGGAAGAGAGCACAGGCTATTTTATTGAAAGACTGCACAGGCAGTGGTCCTGCAGTCAGGAAGCAGCAATTGCAAAAGTTCAGATCTATGAGACAGCAGATGTGTGCAAGTAGCTCAACAAAGACATTGTATGGAATGTATGTAGAAATTTAAAGCAAGATGAGGCTGGAGAAGTTAAAGAATGTGCAACTTGTGTGTCTTTTGAGGGAATTTCATTTTTATTCATAAGGCAATGGAGGGGTATTGATGGATTGTAACAGACAAATGACATGTTTTTTCTACAAGGACAGCAAATAAGGGAGAGAAAGTAAGGGATGACATTAAACTGCCTTCCAAAAATATTCTACATCGTTAGTTATTACACAAACCTGAAGATTCTCTTTCACTAAGAATGGTGACTTTATCTCTTAAGGGTTAGTTAAAAAGAGAATGAAATTTCAATAACATAAAACTCTTTACGGTGGTTTCCTTAATCTTGTCCTTAGGAAAAGTTAGTATCACTCCAGCCAGAAACTCTCCTTATCAGGTATCTTTTACTCTGTCTGGAACTTTTTCCCACCTTTCTCCTTTCCAAACCATTTTCTTTTCTATTATGCTGAGAATTAGCTCTAACAGAAGCACTTCTACTGCATCCACAATGATTATCTTTTATTTAGTGTATATAGTCTGAACAGTAGTTTGCAACTACTTGATGTCTTTTATGATGTCAGGTTTGCTTTTGAGCCTACAAAATAGGTTCACATGTGTTAAAAAACTTGAATTCAATGGATCTAAAGATATTGTTCTCTTTCTAACATTATGACCTTACTGAGTCACTTCATCTCTCCATCTTATTTCCCTCACAAGCAAAACAAAGAGGTTAGTCTAGATCAGCTCAAACTCTGTACCTCAGAGCCTCAAAGTTCTCCCAAGATGTATTGGGAGTCTCTAAAAAGATATGACCAGAGAGGTAGGGCTCCCTTTTTCACCTTTTATTTTAACCTGAACAATATTTCTTTTACCTGTCGTACTTATCAGGTTTTTGTGTAAGATTTATCTCGAAGAATGAGCCAATCAGCTAAAAAAAAAAAAAAAAAAAAAATTTTTTTTTTTTAAATGGCTGGTCTACATGACTCTCTAAGGTTCATTTCAGCTCTAACATTTTCTCTTTTCTATTTCTTGTGGCTTTCATTTCCCTGACATACTTCATGGTGCCTCTATGTAAACATTATGTACTTGCACATTGTGTTGGAGATATGGGAGATGACTCAGTAAGGGCCAGTTAAGAAAACGAATGAAGGAATGCATCAATTGGTTTGTCAATCCAGTCACCAATATTTGTGAATAACCGTTAAATTCCAGCCACTCTTTGAGACAACGGAGCCCTATTCCTGTCCTTGAAGAGCTTATAGTCTGCTAAGAGAGAAACATGTAAATAGATTATTGCAATAAAAATTGGTAAGTATTATTATGCGATTCTGAAGAAAGAGTTATACGTGTTCATAGAAAGGATGTAATGAAGAATGAAAAAAAGTGTGCCAGGTGGAGCAAATGTTTAAGCATGCTGGCAGTGGACGGCACGATGAGAAGAAAAAACTAGGGAGTATTGGGAAACAGTGAGAAGGCTGACGAGGCTGTACTGCTACCCTACACTGCTGAGTGGGCATGAAGAAAACAGTTGCCACCGGGTTGACTCAACTCATGGCAACTCCTGTATGTCAGTTCTAAATGTGCTTCGTAGGGTTTTCGATAGCTGATTTTTTGGAAGTAGATTGCCAGACCTTTCTACCAAGGTATCTATGGTGGACTCTGAACTTTCAGTTAGCAGCTGAGCGGATTAACTGTTTGCACCACCAGCAACTTCCAGAAGCGAGAAAGAGCACTGCAAATCATTTTTGCTTCAGATACTTAAGTTTCTTTTGTAGTATTGTAAAGTTTTAGAAATTCATAATTTAAGGAATGAAGAGCCAACAGAGATGTTTAAGATGCAATATGGCAGGATAGATTTGTTTTCTAAAAAAGATAACATGGGTGTGGAATATAAAAGATGGTTTGGAGTAAGGAGAGCTTGATGAGGAGCTCAGTCAAGAACCTATTGCAATAGGTCAAAAAGGAGGTAAAGAGGGCCTAAGGGAAGAGAAGAAACATCAGGTTTGAGAGAATACTTAAAATTGAATTAAAGGCACCTGGTTTCTGAAAAGAATGAAGTAGTCTAGCACAGGAAAACAAGAGATTATTCTCCATTCCGTTCCATTCAAGATGAAGAATGCTTTTTTAAAACTCTTTCTCACAGAGCATGACTGGCAACTGTTATCTCTCTCACATAAACATATAATCAGCCCATTTGTGGAGGCTAATGGATGACTTAATTAAGGACTGACACTACTCCCTAGAATAAGAGACAAAGGGCAATTCCAATTTAACAGTTCCTCTTAGATGGAATGATACAGGCATTATTGATAATTTCTCCAGGCATTTCCAATCATAATGAAGAATTAACACAGGAGTTCACCTTATCACTTGGAACATCTTACTAGCTAGTACAATCTGGAGTCTATTTTAGCCATGGAAGATTATTAATACTTGTGCTGACTCTAAGTAGAATATCAAGAGTTGAGGCTTGGCTAGGGGTTTGTCAGGACGGATTATTTTATGAGATAGCAGATGGTTTGGAAGTCATCTGCCATGACAGACCTAACTGACTAGAATTTTGATTCTCTCTTCTTGGAGTGATGAGGAGAAGACATACGTGGGAAGTGAGCTCCCTTAACTGAAAATGATGGTGCACTGCATGGTCAGAGCAGAAACGAGTAGCACAAATGAAGGATAAATGAGATAGGAGTGGGAAGTACCTAATTAACTCCAATCTATTTCAAGTGAATTTTCCCTAACTCAACATTATCGCACATATTAGGAAAGTGGATTTATGCATTTCAGGACTTGATTTTACAATTTTCTCTAGAAGAATGAGATAATCAGACCACAGAAGGAGTGTATTAACTAGGAACCAGGATTATAGTGATTCGGAGTGAGGGATCAGGTAATTGAATCTAGTCAGTTCATTCAGAGGAGGACGCAAATAAGTAATTTGGACATCTTGATGAGCTCTGCCAAGTTAATAGCCTCATGAAAAGTTTGTAAATATTCCATGCACTTTAATGCAATCTGAGAGTAGAGGTTGGTTTACAATGATTTCACATTTCTATTTGGCCATTATTATTATTACAGTTTTTAAAATGTTTCCCCTGACATCCTTCCTGTGTAAATGAATATGTCCCAGGGACACTCCAGTAAATGAGATGAACTAATATAAAATATTAAATAATTCATGTCCTTGGAAAATCCACAGAGACTTTGCTCATGTTTTTATAGAAAGCAAAACTGGTATTGTGATGCAGGAGAAAAAATCCATCTACATATGAACATACCTCAAGTACTGTCTTTTAAGCCTAAATGTGTGCACCATAAGAAAAAGAGAAAAAGAGAGCATGTTAAAAGAATATAGTATACCCCATTCTATAGTAAGGATAGCTAATAGGCATTTGAAGTTGGGTGGATTTTTTTCTTGTTGGTTTTTCTTGAGCTCCTTTTGCTTGCTGTTTTTGCTATAATTTCTCTGGTTCTGAATTAAACTGGGGTGAGATTAACAGATGATGAGGCCAAGTGTGATCTACAGGGGAGACTAGGAGAAGGGAGGTGGCATTGAGAAGTAGGAAGCGGTGTAAAATGCATAAAGGCCTGTGTTCCAAGTCTTGCTCCCAGCAAGGTCTGATCTGGGCTTGTTATATAACCCCTCAGGGCCATGGTTTTCTTGTCTATAAAATGTGATGATGACATCAACCTCACAGGGCTGTTATGAAAATTAAATGAGATAATACGTATAAACAGATTGAAGTTTGGTACAGAGAAGGCATGCAAATTTTGGAATTTACCTGACCATTCTGCTCCAGGAAAAAACCTCATACTGCCATGTTCCCTGAAAAACAATTTCCAGATGTCCCCTCTGTAGTTACAGGAAAAAAACAAATCACTGGGGTTGTGCGTTAATTCTGAAGCAAAGTTCTTGGTTTTAAATTCCAATTCTGGCACTTACTGGTAGCATGATTACTACTTATTTAATTTTTCCTGGCCTAAATTGTCTCATCTATAAAATGAGGATAATGTTAATACTTACGTTATTGGTAAAGGTATTACATGAGGGTTGTAAGAATTAAATGAAATAATCTGCATTACGTACTATTACATATTACGTGCACCAGCACAGTCCCAAACTCATAACAGACTCTCTAAATGTCACCTCTGATTACCCATTGATTAGACCCACATAACCATGGCTATGAAAATTTTCCCTGTGATAAGTGACAAATATGGAGAACGGCTTTTCTCTCTAGCATAGCACCTCTCAATGAATATGTGGCAAAATCATTTAAATGTTGCTTAAATATGGTTTGTTGAGAAAGGCCCACTTGCCCTTTGAGAAATCACTTCCGAGCTCTTCCAAAAGCTATTTCAGACACAAGATTTAAAGCTAGTAGTAGTTCCATTTCCAATATTTGAAGGCACTGGGAGTGATCCAAGTGATCAGGGATTGGAGGAAAGTCACTCTTGAAATAAGACAACTGTACCGGGTGAATTCACATATGTGCAGCCTTTCTCCTGCAGTCACATTCAATCCACACTGACTGGGATGCTGAAATTCAACCACAGACCATAGCCTTATGACTTGATGAGTGAAAAACACAATTTGGAACTACCAGAGTGGCTGAGGGTAAAGGAAGAATGAGGCAGGGCCCTCAATACTATGGAAATTCTGCTCAGGTCCTTGGCTGAACTTTGAACAGCATATGCATGGTGGACCCTTCAGGGAGCCTGGCAGAGGCTATAGCTGGAAGGCTGAGAAAAGTGAGTAAAGGGCTCATCAGGGGAGGCAGAGTTTGGAGTGTAATTGCAGCCAAAGTGGACTACTTACTAAAATAAAAATCACTTCTCTTTAGAAGCAGATATCAGAATACAAAATATCTATAATGCATCAGATACAATGTTCAGCAAATAAAGAAATTATTGTCATTGTTGAGTCAGACTTTGACTCATGGTGACCCCGCGCACAGCAGAGTAAAATGCTGCCCAGCCCTGTGTCATCCCCATGAAGGGTTGTAGACCAGACCTTGTGATTCATAAAGTTTTCAGAAGTAAATCACCAGCCTTTCTCCCTACTCCATTTTAGACTGGAAGCTCCACTGAAATCTGATCAGCATCATAGCAACACACAAGGCTTCACTGACAGTGGTGGCTGCACACGAGGTGCCTTAGCTGGGAATTACTAGACGTGAGAAAACAAAAACATAAAAATGAGGCCTGGAATCAAGAAAAAAAGTAGTCAATAAAAAATGACCCTGGGGGGAAAAAAAAGATAACCCTGAAATGTTGGGATAAGTAGATGAGAACTTTAAAGCAGAAGTTCCAAATACGTTCAAGCACCGACTTAAAGAAAAATATGGTCATAATGAATGAACATATGGGAAATCCAAGCAGAACTTGAGAACATATAAAGAGAAACTATCCAAACTTGATAAAAAAAGATCAAAAATTAAGAAAAGAGCCTCAGTGCCCTGTGGGGCATTGATAATCTGATTAACATGTGTAATTGAAGTCATACAAAAAAAATAAAGAGAGAGGTTGTAGGGCATGCTTGGTAAAATAGAGGGTCAAGGAAAAAGAGGAAGATTCTCCACCAGATGGACTGACACAGTGGCTGCAGCAATGGACTCAAGCATAACAATGATTGTGAGGATGACACAGGACCAGGCAGTGTTTCATTCTGTTGTACATAGGGTCCCTGTGAGTCTGAACTGACTCCATGGCACCTAACAACATTAACGAATAGCACAAAACAATATTTGAAGAAATAATAATAATAATAAATTTCCCAAATCTGATAACTCATAGATTAAAAAAAAAATTCAGTAAATTCAAAGCAAGTGACTCATTACAAAAAGGGAAAAATATGATAAAAATGATATCTGAGTTATCAGAAAGAATTAAGGACACAAGATGATGGAAGAGCATTTTTGCAATACGTCATTTGATTTCTTAACTGCTGCTTCCATGGACATTGAATGAATACTGAATAAATCATGGACTGCCAAAAGAATGAACTGATCAGTCTTAGAAGAAATATAATCAGAATGTTCCTTAAAAGCAAAGATTGCAAGACTTACATTCGCTTGCTTTGGACATGTCATCAGGAAAGATCAATTTCCAGAGAAGACATCATGTTTGGTAGAGAAACTGTCGATGAGGGGGATTGATACAATAGTTACAATAGACTCAAATATACTAATGATCATGAAGATGGCCCAGGACCAGGCAACTTTTTGTTGAGTCAGAGCCCACTCCACAGCAACTAACATAGAAGCACAAAGATGGGGAAGAACTTGGAAATCAAAGACGACTTTGTAGAAGAAATGATGGTTAAGCTGAGACCTGAAGGGGTAAGGAAAGAGTATTCCAGGAAGGGAAAATAGCCAAGAAAGGACACGGTATGTTAACATGGTAACAATCAAAAGAGACTCGGTACAGCCACAATTTAGTGGTTGAGTGCTGGGGTGAGGGAGACGTAAAGGAGAGTGGTAAGTGATGGAATTGAGGAAGTAATCAAAAGCCTAAATATGAAAGACGTTCTGTAAGCCTTTCTAATAAGTTTGAACCTTTCTATAAAGATCGTGAGAATGTACTGAAGGATTTATGCTGAAGAATGACAGCTCACGAAAGCCAAAAGTTTTCAGATAGATTGACTAGTCACCAGAGTAAGATCCAGTAGAGGAGTTCAATAATATATAAGTAGCCCCCAACTTATGGCATATTCAAGTTATGTCAAACTGCACTTAAGACCGTCTGTTTTGTTTTGGTTTGTACATCTTATTGTTAGTAATATGTGCTATCGTACATATACAATGTTGGAACGCGTGATTTGCTGATGTTCTCATTCTCAGATGTTCATTCGAAAATGTTCAATTTTATGATTCACTGCCATATAGATTCAGTTTTCTAAACCAAATCAGGGGCTTCAGTTGCTTGAAAACATAGACCCAAATGCTGCCAAAGTCAATAGGCAGTTTTGGGAAGCAGTGAGATGTTACTGTGAAATATATAAAGAAAAAAAGAAAAGGACCATATTAACAACTCTCACTAATTTTCTTTCTAGAAACACCATTCCCAGAGTAATCTAGGTGATCCAAAACCTTCCACAAGTGGGGTTATTACCACAACTGACAAAATGCCGATGTAGTCCAACTCTTCATCGTCAGAGTAAATTTTTATGATTTGTATACTTTTTATGTACGTATATGTATTGCAATATATCTGTAAGCTTACATGTAATAATTCCAACCCACAAAAGCAAATAAAGATCGGATTTATAAAGATACTGGTAATAAAAGGCAATAATAATGAAAACTAAAAAAGAGAGATATTGGACTTAAGTCACAACCAACTTAGGACGGAGTTGGAACAGGAACCCCGTCGCAAGTCGGGTACTACTAGTAGTCTTAAATGCTTCCATAATATTGGTGACTTACTGAGAAAAAAATGCAAGATGGGGCCACATTGCAGTGAGCCGAAGAATAAATGGAAATTGAAGATGGTGAGGTAGGTTCAGCTTTCAAGAAGCCTGCCTGAGAGTAAATGGTGAGAGATAGGGCAATAATGGCAGGAAGAGGCTGAAACGAAGCCAACATACAGGGAAATGTCAAAGCTAAGAACCCAGAAAGGAACAAAAGATGTACCTTCCATGCTGAGATAAACCAAACCTGCTCTAATAAAATAAAAGTTAATTGCAATTTACACATTAATTATTTTTAACACCATTTTCCTTTCTAGTTTTTAAATATCTCTCAAAGAGTTTGTCACTTTTTCCTTCTCATTTTGCTAAGTCGACTTTATGTCCCAGAACATGAAAAAGTAAATTATGGTTCAACTCCTAAATAAATAATTTTAAAAATTCATGTCAGGAGTATCTGAATTAATGAGCTTTTATTTTATGCCAAAATTGGAGATCATTGTGCAACTATTTATTTATTTGAAGTGAACAATATGACTAAATTCCGAATCAAACCTATCAGGAGACCCGCATCCATTCTTTCCCGCTGATGTCTACGCCTCATGCATAATGCACGTATCCTATTTGCTTACTTCTTTTGCTGAGCGTATTCAGACTTTTTGTATTTGTGGATTTGTAATATATAAACTTAGTTCATTGCAAACTCCAGAGTAGTTATTTTCAGTACAGTTTAAGTGGATAAAAACACTTGGAACAAGTTTATCAAATAGAATCAGAAGATCTTTAATGCCATTAACCAGCCTGAAACTGATGTGAAATTTTGTCCATGATCTGTTTGAGGCTGTTGTAAAGACGTTTGTCATTTATAAATCTTCCTGCTAGGGCAGTTAGTTAGGAATACAAGCTGACTGACTGAATGATCCTTGATAACAGTGTGTGGCTGATGAAAGCCACTTGGGTTTACCAGCTGGTATTTCAGGGGCATCAGAATGACTGGAGTTTATAGCAGTCATTTCTCTTCTGTACTTCTGTGGTGTGAACAAATAAATCTTTTCAGAAAGCTTGAAGCTGTAATAACTGAAGGCGTTGCCATAGAAACAAAGACAGGACCATCAGTAAATCAGAGATTAGAAAACAAATATTCCAAAATATATAATTATTGGTAAAAACAGCGCAAATTTCATTAAATGCTATATGATTTTGATCCAGGTGTAAGTGTGAGTCTATGAAGAGATACTTAAAATAGAAAACAACTGAATTACATTCAAGTGTTAGAAAATAGAAGATTAGTTTGATATGTCTGTAATTTTATTTGCGAATGTGAATGACAACTCAGACACCATGGCAGAATAGAGTAAATCAAAGCAGTGACTTACCAGGAATAGTAGATCCTACTTTGTAGTCATTTGTTCTGAGCAGCAGGTGATTGTGTGAACTGATACTGAATGCAGCTCAGAAAATGAAGAGTTTCATGTACAAAAAATAGCAAGAACCACATAGTTGGTATATAAATTTTTAAGATGTGATGAAATGGATGGTGGTATACATGGAACAATGCTTGTAACACACAGTATTTGGAGGTATTTAATTTGGCTGTCATTTCCATCTTTAATTATATTTTAAGACTATCACTTTTTAATAGTTCCCTGGTGTTGCAAATGGCTTGCACTCGACCATTAACCAAAAGGACAGCTGTTCTAACCTACCCAGCGGCACCACAGAAGAAAGGCCTGATAATCTGTTTCTGTAAAGATTACAGTGAAGAAAACCCTATGGAGCTCAGTTCTATTCTGTAACACATGGAGTCGCCATGATTTGAACTTGGCTCAATGGCAACAAGTATGTATACATTTTAATAGTTTTTTTTTTAACTCATTTATCAAATGACATGAGATTCATAAAGATCATCATGTTATTAGTATAATAACTATAACATTCTACATATTAGTTCTGTATCCTAAAAGCTCAAATTGCAATGATGGAAATAACACTATTCTCATTTAACAGTGAAAAAATTTCTTTACTGAGCTTTTATTTTCTAGGAGAAAATGGATATATTCTAATCTCTATTTCTTTCATGTGATGTAATTCTTGTGTTCAATAGTGCAAAGGACTTTAAGCCCTTTCTACTTAATTTTAAAGACTCTTTGGGGTGCAAGAAAAAATATCAAGACAATTTTGGATGAAAGAAAATCAAACTGGTATCAGACTTCCCTCAGCTATTTTCAATACCAAAAGACAGTGAAAAGACACTTGCAAGGAAAACACTCAAAGAAAGGAAGTGTGGGACAAGTTTTTTATACCTACCGAGATTGTTCTTCAAGTACAGATAGATATTATTCAAGCTACTGACAAATATTTTTAGATGGCATCTACAAGAACTCAAGAGGCATTGTTCACATAAGTGCTTCTTAAGAATATTATTCAAAGAAGAAATACAATGACTATAGTAGAGGAAAAGGACAGGTGATGAGAATTGAATATACTGAAGACACATCTAACATAAATGCAAACATGGGGTGAAAGTGATAGAATGGAAGCAACTGTAATGTAGTTAGAAAATGTGTAAATAATATCACAAAAAAATGGCAAGAAAAACTGGTAAGTAGATTACACTTGCCATGGCTTTGTCTGAAATACCTAGAAATTAAATTATATCATTTTTAAAACTGACAAATCACATAAAGCTTACACCTTCGCCTTTGATAGTATACCCAACTAAACGTTATTGGTTTCTTAGGAGGATGGAGTGACGTGCAGATTATTACCCAGATCTTCACCTGAGAATAAGTTCTGACCACGATGAATCAAGTAGTAAAATGGGCACTGTTCATATCAGAAATGGCATGGTATGTCTTTATTTATTTAATCTAATTTAAGCTTTGTTGGTTGTAGAGTAACTGGCTTACTAGCCTCTATTTCTTACCCATGTTCTGTTTTTAGTGGTTAAAAGCTTGACTGCTAACTGAAAGTTTGGCAGTTCAAATCCACTAGTCACTCCTTGGAAACCCCATGGGGCAGTTCTACTCTGTCCTGTAGGGTCGCTATGAGTCGGAATTATCTCGACGGCAGTGGGTTTGGTTTTGTTTTTTCTGTCCTTTTTACACACGTGCATACACATACACACTCACACACACAGATACACTTTTCTACACAGATTACTTAAGTTTGACACTATGTACATCAGCCTAAAGTCAGAATATTTCAAGTGAATATTTCAAAAAGTTTCAGGGTTGTATAAATGTTTATCTAGGAAGATAATGCAATCTTCTAAATGATTATAACAGCAGAAATTGGCAAATAGAAAGGGAATGTATTGGGATAGCTCACAGGATCCTAGGGAAAGTAAGAACTGGCCTAAGGAGGGACAAAAATCCACTCTAAGGTAGCTAGGTAGCAGGAACTGATAAACAGCCCTTTCAGAATGCTGCCCTTGAGCGGCATGAGCTGTAACTTTTTGAAGTACTTTTGATGTTCTGTTCAAAAATAAAATTCTAGGAAACCACATGGACCACATGCTGTAAGGCCAGATTGTATCCAATAGGTAAAACATCATACACCCAAGGGAAAAAAATAACCAGGAAAAATGGAATTCACATTAAGTGGCAAAAGCAGCAAATTTACATTATAAATATCTTTGTGCCACACTAGGGGGTTAAAAGGAAGGGGTTAAATAATTCTTTCAAAGCTTAGAGAAGCTGAGAAATAAAGGATAGGCAAAGAAGGCACAAGAATTAGAAGCAGTTACTGGGAGCTCTTCCTGCTCTACCATTTTCCTCCTCACCCTCATCATCTTCTTTCCCAGCTTCCTCTTCTCATGTAATTTTTGCTATGCACAGGGTCACTCTTCCTTGTGTATATCATCCTCTCTCTGGCATGGCATGGCTCCTGCCCAAGGACAAAACTTTTCCAGTTTTTGCCACCTCTCTGAATTCTAAGACAGCTGCTCTAAGGGAATATGCCTGAAGTTTCAAATTAAACAAATTGTGTGTTTCCCATCTTTTTCCTGTAACTAATTGAATTAGTAGTAGACGCCTATCAAAGTCATCTCTGGTACCTCTCTAGCCATGGGAGGCTGCCTTGGAGCTTTGAGGCTTCCAGCTTAAAGGGGTGTTGTAGGCTTATGCAAATATATTCAACCTCCTTAAGTCAGTTCTATTCTGATGAGCCACTGTTGACTGGGAAGACACTGCCAAAACCAGAAACAGTTGTCCAAGGCCAAAAAGTTGGCAACCATTTTTTCAAAAAAGTTTCACAATTCTGTAATTTTCACTCTCTGATTTGATATTGGAAAGTTTCCGTCTTCCTCCACTTTTGGACAATGTAGAAAGCTCTGGAAAAAATGTAGGGGGTAATCAAATATTTCTTGGGTAAATTTTAATTTTTATATGGGGCCATCTGGAATTTAAAAAAAATACACTTACACAAAAACATGGGAGCTAGTACATAAGCCATCCGCTGCTGGAGGCCTTGGGATATTCTTTTCCACATCTACTGCCAAAAGAGGTCCCCAAGACATTACAATTCCAAGTTTAGAATTCCAGATCTCAGCCTTTAAATAACAGCAAAACAGTAGCAGTGGGAACACAATAACAGATACTTGTAATTTTTGTATGTTTAAATATTTTTATACTCATCCTAAGTTCATTTTGAGATAAACACGTGAAGATGAAAGAGCAGAATGGCATTTTAATCATTCTTAAGCAGGAAAAAGATAACTATTTTTTGGCATGGAAACTTTCCACTTTTAGTCATAGAAGAGTGAGAGAAGGCAGAGTACACTGTCAGTTCTTACCAGGTTCAATTAATTGTTCAAAGCAAACAAAAATAGCATCTCACAGTTCCCATTGTTCTGCAGCTGTTGGCTTCATAATGCTTGTTGTCTCCTTCCTTGTGACTAATCATCATGGTTGCCCAGTTTCCTTTCTTGGTTTCCCACCAGAAGTTGTGATGTGTCATAGGAAGAGAGGGCAACCCTCCCAGTGTTTCTTTCCAGTCCTTTTGAACGTATCCGTCCTGGGGTACTTGTCCTTTTCTTCACATTATTGACTTTCTTGACCTGCCTGGACTCGGAGGCTGTGTTTGTGAACATGCATGCCTTAGCCATTTGATAAGGGAGCCTAAGTGGCTTCCTGTTTCAAAGAGTCAAAACAGATTTGAATCTTGACTGGAATGTGTGCACAAATTTTAGGCCTAATATATTTTCCTTTTTGAAAATCTCTTACTATTTTGTTGAAAAGCTTTCTAGATGGCTAAAGTGTTATCATGTGCATGGAATCCCATTTAGTTGAACATCAAACTTCTAGCAATTTATCTCTTCAAAACATAGAAATAAACTACAATGTAAAAGAAAAAGACCACAAACATTGTTCTAAAAACTCTATGCACTGAGACCTATTCATTTTTCACATAGAAAACTTGTAAAGCTTAGGACATTATCTGGCATATATTAAATAATGTATGCGTTTGTAGTTGCTATTAGAATTTGTTAGCTATTTTTACATATAAATCTAACAAGCTTGGTTATGTTTCTCAGGGGAAAAAAATGATTCTCGATGATATTTTTGAATGACAGCAGAAAATAACCGCAAAACGAGGACATTGTGAAAATCAAGACTTGAACCCAGAAACAGGTCACCCATGGCCACTGAGTTGGTAAAAGTTTTTTTTCATATGTTTCATAATTCTGTACAAACTGTGACTTCCTAATTTAACATTGTAAAAGTTCCATCTCCCTTCACTTTTGGACAGTGTAGAAAGCCCTGGAAAAAATGTCGGGGGTCACATTTATTTATAAAAATGAGACACAAAAATCAAAATTGCTGTAGTTGACCTATTTAACCTGCCCAGGGATCTGAAATCCATTAGAACACCCTTTAGAGACACCACACTAAAGATTATCGTGATCATCTTAAATTATCAAGAAAAAGTTAAATTTTGTTTCATCTATTCCAAAAATGCAATGAATTAGAGAAAGATAACATCAAAAAAGATTAAAGTTTAAAAGGGATGGACTAAAACACTAAATAAGATTTCATCAATGATCTTGGATATCTACTTAAATGCAGCCACTGATTCATCAAAGATTTTAATTCTCAATGAGGCCTTGCTGAATCCACTGCTGGTGTCAAATTTGAAAATACCCTATCACATATTCTAATGTTATCCACAGGTGTAGCTTAACGACTGAAATGAACTCCACAATCCTCTCTCTTGATGCTGGACGAGGAGTCCCTGGGTGGTGCAAACAGTTAGGTGCTCTGCTACTAACTGAAAGATTGGAGGTTTGAGTCCACCTAGAGGTGCCTGGGAAGAAAGTCCTGGTGATTAACATCCAAAAGATCACAGCCATTGAAAACCCTATGGAGCTCAGTTCTACTCGGAAACACACGGGGTCACCATGAGTCAGAATCAACTCAAAGGCAACTGGTGGTGGTTGATGCTGGACCAAGTCTGGCTCCCTTTAAACAGTAGCTGTCTGGTAGTTACCAAGCCTCCAGTTTGCCTTCCAGGAGATTGCAGCTCCTTTGCTCAGTATGAGTCACTACAGTTGGTTCACAACCCACCTAACTGGTGTGTGTAGTGGCATTGGCTTCCCACAGTCAGCCGAGAGGTAGCATTGCTTTAACTTATGATTCAGCGGATCCTTTAATTATGTCTCCTGCCCATTTGTGCTTGCTATGGGCTCTCTCCAGGTCACCAAATTTTTTTTTTTCTCTTCCATCCTTATCAAATCCAATTGTTGTCACATTCTACCTCATACTTTATGTCCCAGCAACATTAAACCACAACCAGTTCTTTTACTTCCCTGCCTTTGTTTCTAATGTGACCTCTCCCTAATAGGCTACTTTCCCTCACTACTCTCCCCATCCAGCTACCACCACCTCCCCCCCCCAGCTAAGTGGTTCTCAACTGGCAGTGATTTTGACCCCAAGGGGACATTTGGCAATGTCTGGAGACACCTTTTATTGTCACTACTTGGGGAGGGATGCTACTGGTATCTGATAGATAGAGTCCAGGGCTGCTGCTGAACATCCTACAATGCATGGGCCAGTCCCCCACAACAAAGAATTATCTAACCCAAATGTCAACAGCGCCAAGATTGAGAAACTCTGCAAGCTCACTAGTCTCCCTCTTCTAGTCTCAGTTCAAGTCTCTCTGTCTCTGGAAAAATTCTTTATCCCTACTCCTCACTGTCTGAGCTGGGTTAGACACCCCTCCTCTCCATTTCAATACTAGATATAGTACTTTTTCTATGAGGTTACCACACTGTAGAAAAAATGGCCTTTGTGTATGTCTTTTTCTCCACTAGAATGAAAGCTCCTGGAGAGTGAGGGTGGTGCCGTTTCATCCATGTTTGTGCAGCACCTAGACTAGTGCCTGGCTTGTTGTATGTATTTTTTAAATGTTAAATGATTGAATAAATAAACAAGCAATCTTGTATTAAGTTTTATACCTTTGATTTTCTGAAAATTATTAGACAGAATTAGAGACATCTCGCTGATCTTCATCAAGAGTCTTTAAATAAGCTAGTGAGCAGCCATCTAAGATGCATCAATTGGTCTCAACTCACCTGGAGTAAAGGATAATGAAGAACACCATGGACACAAGGAAAGCATTAGCCCAAGGGACAGATACGGCCAGTGACTTCATCAGCCTGAGACCAGAAGAACTACCACAGTGACCGCCCTGACAGAGAATACAACAGAGAGTCCTTGAGGGAGCAGGAGAAAAATGGGGTGCAGAACTCAAATTCTAGTAAAAAGACCAGACTTAATGGTTTGATTGAGACTAGAGTGACCCAGGAAGACATGGCCCCTGGACTCTCTGTTAGCCCAAAACTAAAACCATTCCCAAGGCAACTCTCCAGACAAAGATTAGACTGGACTATGGGACATAAAATGATACTTGTGGAGAGTGTGCTTCTTAGCTCATGCAGATACATGAGACTAAATGGGCAGCTTCTGTCCGGAGGTGAGATGAGAAGGCAGAGAGGGTCAGGAGCTGGTTGAATGGACACGGGAAATCAGGGGTAGAAAGGAAGAGTGTGCTGTCACAGTGTAGGGAGAGCAACTAGGGTCACAAAGCAATGTATGTATAAATCTTTGTGTGAGAGCCTAACTTGAACTGTAAACTTTCACTTAAAGAACAGTAATAAAAATAAAAATAGTCTTTAAATATAGAGTAAGTAGTCTTTATCTTCATATGCATGTGAAAGCTGGACAATGAAAAAGGAAGACAGAAGAAAAATTGGTGCGTTTGATTTGTGGTTTTGGCAAAGAACATTGACTACACTGTGGACTGCCAGGGAACAAACAAATCAGTCTTAGAAGAAATACAACCAAAGTGTTCCTTAGATGTAAGGGTGGGGAGACTTTGACTCACTTATTTTGAATACATCATAAGGAAAGACCAATCGCTAGAAAAAGACATCATGTTTCATAAAATAGAGGGTCAGTGGAAACAAGAGGAACCCTCAATGTGATGAATTGATGCAACTGCCTCAACAATGTACTCAAGCATAACCAACGATTGTGAAGATAGCAGAGCACCAGGCAACGTTTGGTTCTGTTGTACATAAGTCATGAGTCAGAGCTGACTTGATGGCAACTAACAACAACAGTCTGCATCTTCTCACATTTCTTTATGTCTGAGTTCTAGAGCTTCTCAGCAATGCTGACGTCTTTGATAATAATCTTTGGAGAGTGAAGTGCAATTAATGTTAACTGTGAGCCACTCTTGAACAGCTAATAATCTACTGAGTTGGAATTATTTTCCAGTTAAGTGTACAGGCACTGAAATTGGACTGCCTGGTTTCAGATCTAACCTCTGCCACCTACGAGCTGTGTGACCTTGTGCAAATTATGTAAATTCTCTGTGCCTCAGTTTTCTAGCTGAAAAAAAATGGACATGAGCATCTTACAAAACTCACAGTTTTGTCATGAGAATTGACTAAGTCAGTATTTGTAAAATAGTTGAGGCAGTGCCTGGCACCTAGTAAGTGCTGTATAAAACAAAAACAAACCCATTGCCATTGAGTCAAATTCCAACTCATAGTGACCCTATAGGTCAGAGTAGAACTTCCCCATAGGGTTTCCAAGTCTGTAAATCTTTATGGAAGCAGACTGCCACATCTTTCTCCCATGGAGCAGCTGATAGGTTCAAACCACCAACCTTTTGGTTTGCAGCCAAGCACTTTCACCACTGAGCAACCAGAGCTTCTGGTGCTATGTAAACCAAAACCAAACCAAACCCATTGTCATCGAGTCGATTTTGACTCATAATGCTATATAAGTGGTTGTTAAATACAAGGATGAAAGAATAATCTAATATTAACTGCACTTTTCTTGTCATGAATGCATCAAGCCAGGTAAGCACATCCTGTTTTAACATATTGCTGTCTCTGTTGCATTCTTGAAGAGAAATAGATGGAAATATTGTAAATGATAAGAATACTCACAGTTTGCCCGCTACTGTGTCCTGGTAAGACCAAGATAACCCTCAAAAGCTTATTAAGCCTTTCTGGGGCAGGTGATGGAGTATCTTATAATCTTGGCACAAATATGAAAACTACTGATCATCTATGGTTGCCACTGCTGCTGCATTCTAATTTTTTTGCTTTTGCTTCCAACAGTGACATTTTAATCTTTCTGCTCATAGAAGCTAAAGTCCTTTGAATTAGCATTAAAAATTCATTCTTTTGCTTTATCCTTCCTGAATCAAGCTAATTAACTATCAGCTGAGAGCCCATTAAATTATAACCTGAATATGTTACTTTTTCTAATTTATAATACCTCATTTAGGCAAACTGAAAATCCAAAAAGGAGTGAATTAATTAATGTTCATTGAAGAGTACAGCAAGAAACGGATGACAGGTCTATCTTTGTCATGTGATTAGAAAGCCGTTGTTGGGAATAAATTGTCCTTTTGCAGCATATAGTTTCGGACATATGACTTATACATAATGGCTTTGCAAAGAATGAGAAAGAGAAGCTGGAGATAAGGCTAGAAGCAGCACTGAGGACAAATATTACATACCATCAGCCCTGGAGTTTTTCACAATATTTTTTTCTAAAATTGTCTTTCATATTTTTAATCAGCGAGTATTTTCTGAATACCTCCTAATACAAGATTTTATGTGGGCATTGAGGAAAATACAAAGTTAAGAAGAGCTTACAGTATAGAACAGTGCTGTACAGTAGAATTTTCTGTGATGATGAAAATGTTCTATATATACATTATCCAATACAGTAGGCACTAGTCACATGCGGCTATTCAAAAATTGAAATGTGGCTAGTGTGTCTGAGGACCTGAGTTTCTAATTTTACTTAATTTTAACTGATTTAAGTGTAAGTTTAAAGACAAATAGCCATGTGTGAATGTTGTTGTTGTTGGGTGCCATTGAGTCAGTTCCGACTCATAGCAACCCTATGTACAACAGAATGAAACACTACCAGGTCCTGTGACATCCTCACAAGCTTTGCTCTGCTTGAGCCCATTGTTGCAGCCACTGTCAATCCATCTCATTGAAGGTCTTCCTCTTTTTCAGTGACCATCCACTTTACCGAACACAGTGTCCTTCTCCAGGAGCTGGTCCCTTCTGACGAAATGCCCAAAGTACGTGAGACGATGTCTCGCCATCCTTGCTTCTAAGGAGCATTCTGGCTGTACTTTTTCCAAGACAGATTTGTTTGTTCTTCTGGCAGTCCACAGTATAGTCAATATTCTTCTCCAACACCATAATTCAAAAGCATCAATTCTTCGTTTTTCCTTATTCATTGCCCAGCTCTCACAAGCATATGAGGCAATTGAAAATACCATGGCTTGGGTCAGGTGCACCTTAGTCCTCCAAGGGACATCTTTGCTTTTGAAAACCTTAAAGAGGTCTTTTGCAGCAGATTTGCCCAATGCAATGTGTCGTTTGATTTCTTGACTACTGCTTCCATGAGCATTGATTGTGGATCTAAGTAAAATGAAATCCTTGACAATGTCAGTATTTTCTCTGTTTATCATGATGTTGCTTATTGGTCCAGATGTGAAGATTTTTGTTTTCTTTATGTTGAGGTATAATCCATACTGAAGGCTGTGGTCTTTGATCTTTGTCAGTAAGTTCTTCAAGTCTTCTTCACTTTCAGCAAGCAAGGTTGTGTCATCTGCGTAACGCAGGTTGTTAATTAGTCTTCCTCCAATCCTGATGCCGTGCTCTTCTTCATATAGTTCAGTTTCTCAAATTATTTGCTCAGCATACAAATTGAATAAGTATGGTGAAAGGAAATAAACCTGACGCACACCTTTTCTAATTTTAAACCACTCAATATCCCATTGTTCTGTTCCAACGACTGCCTCGTCATCTACATATAAGCTCCACATGAGCACAATTAACTGTTCTGGAATTCCCTTTCTTTGCAATGTTATCCATAATTTGTTATGACCCACACAGGCAAATGCCTTTGAATAGTCAATAAAACACAGGTAAACATCTTTCTGGTATTCTCTGCTTTCAGCCAAGATCCATCTGACATCAGCAATGACATCCTTGGTTCCACGTCCTTTTCTGAATCCGGCTTGAATTTCTGACAGTACCTGCCACTGTTTTTGAATTATTTTCAGCAAAATTTTACCTCTGTGTGATATTAATGATATTGTTAAATAATTTCTGCATTCTGTTGAATCACTTTTCTTTGAAATGGACACAAATATGAATCTCTTCCTGTCAGCACATGTGGATAAAAACCCATTGCCGTCGAGTCGATTCTACTATATTGGATCTAGAAGGAAAAAGATACTACATAGTGCTTGTTTTTATTTCGTAAAGATTTCTGAATTTGTCAATGTTTCTCCCACACTATACCACACCGTCGGATCTCTCCCCCTGCCACAAACACAAATCCCTCTTTGTTTTCTATGCAGTGTAATAGTCATCAATTTAAACTGGTTTTCCTCAGGGCTCTGATGATACACTTGAAGAGATAGAGAGTATCAGAGTCTCTGGGGTAAAGAATGAAAAACACCTACATAATCAATTGTATAATCTTACATTAAGAAAATGAAAAAAAAAATGGTCAGATACAAACTACAGAAAAGTCAATTGGAAGGAGGGTTTGTAGCGTATAAACTGTTCTTGACAGAAATCTGTATGTGTCCATCTTATGGACTGAATTGTGCCCTCCAAAAATACGTGTTGTAAATCCCTGTATCTGTGATTATAATCCATTTGGGAAAGAGTTTTATTTGTTAAGAGACAAGATTAGTGTAGGGTATGTCTTATATCAATCTGTTTTGAGATATGAAATAGATTAAAGAAGCAAGCTAGAGAAGCAGAGATGGAGGAAGAGAGATGCAAGCCACATGAAGATCACCCAGGAGCTCAAAAGAGACAACGACCTTCCTCCAGAGCCGACAGAACGATAAAGCCTTCTTCTAGAGTGGCACCCTGAATTCAGACTTCTAGCCTCCTAAACTGTGAGAAAATAAAGTTCTGTGTGTTAAAGCCATTCATTGTGTTATTTCTGTTATAGTAGTGCTAGATAACTAAGATATTCCCAGAGAGGTACTTCTGAATCTAGAGAAGAGTAAGAAAGAGGCTATGAGATTGTTATGTTTAACTAATATGTATATGGGATTACAATTTCAGGAAATATTAACTTAGCTCAAAAACTGTTAAAGCACATTGGTACTAGAAGGTTAAGGGACCCTTTCACCACATAAGCCATCATGGACATAATCATTTTCACAATAGACATCAGAAATTCAGCGAATATTCTGGAGCTCAGTAGCCTCAGTAGATC
Source organism: Trichechus manatus latirostris (assembly GCF_000243295.1). NCBI lineage: Eukaryota > Metazoa > Chordata > Mammalia > Sirenia > Trichechidae > Trichechus > Trichechus manatus. The sequence goes on from NW_004444007.1 coordinate 1,621,757, forward strand.
CAGAAGTGGTTCCTGGGTCCTCCAAAGAGTTGCTGACCCAATTTTTAGTTGTGGACAAAATAATTAGGAATTTGCCTTAGTACTCTTAAATATAAACAAGGCTGGTAAGAATATAGCTGTAAGAAACTGATTTTATTCATAGTTTAACAAACCACTATGAGTAAGCAAAATGCATTCAAAGTACAATAATAGTGGGATTCATTTTTCAGGACATACAGTTAAGAGTTTTCCAGATTCAAATCTATAATTCAGTTGGTGTATTTTTACACATAAGGGCAAATTCTAGAAGGTTTGGTAAGTTTACGTCTTTTTTCAAGTTACTTTATATTCATCAAGGGTGGATTTTAGATTCAATCATTTTCTTTTCCTTCTTTTTTTTTTTTGTCACTGAAATATATTCCCATATTCACACCATCTTTTTGTGCTAGACTCCAAGTGCAAACTACTAAAAATGAGCAATACGAACATTGCCATCTATAGGTCATAATGATTCTTGGGTTTGTTTTCATGACCAAGATGAGGAAGAATAAGAAACCCTGGGAAAATGGATCATTCTGAAGAGCTACTGAGGATTCATACCTCTGTCTAGCTACATTTTTTTTAAGTGATTTTGGATGAAAAGCTTTTTTCAAATATACTACACAATTCTCACACGTTTCAGCTACTGCGCTGAAAATAATGAACATTTCTTGATGACTAAGGATGATCATCATTAGTTTCAATCATTTTGCTGGCTCAGTGATATAGTTTTCAAACTTGTATTTGGCCCTAGGAAAAATGGCCCAAGACTGTTGTACCTTTGAGTATTTCACTCAGTAGGATATCTGGGCACTTGCCTGTAACCTCCATTCTCTTTTCACTCCTGACAGTATATATTCCTACTTGGAAGCTCATACTCTTTTATAGGTTGCTCCCAGTTCTCCGTAATAAGAAATCAGAGAACTACCCTAGTTGGAGTTGTTTGCAAAATAAGGGTAGTTTGGAAATGAGCTTTTGCCTAAAAACATCATAACTCTTACTTCAAGGATTTTTGTGACTTTGATTTTGTCTTCTCAGATAAGTTTTTGTAACTTGCTTCCTGTTGCACAGCTGTATTTCTAACTGGTGAGATTACTGAATGAATTATGGATAGATGACTCGTTAGTTACTTCTCATTATTTCCTCTCATTTACCTTCATTTTTATTTTCCATATGATAATTCTTCATACTTGAAATAAAGCCTCAATTTTTTAAAAGAGTTGTCAAATTAAAAATATTTGAAAATTTCTATCATCATCCCTCGATATTCCAATTCTAGTTTCAGTATGCTATGTAATAGTTACTAAAAATGTTATTTTTCTCCAAATGAACAGAATGAATTATTCCAAGCAAGAGTTAATGAACTCTAATCAACTAGGTATAGGGGACATTGGTGGTTCAGTGGTAGAATTCTCACCTTCCATGCAGGAGACACAGGTTCGATTCCCAACCAATGTACCTCATGCAGGGCCACTACCTGTCAGCAGAGCTTCCAGACTAAGACAGACTAGGAGAAAACGTGTGATGATCTACTTCCAAAAACCAACCAGTGAAAACCCTATGCATCACAATAGTCAGAGCCACAACCAGTCACGGCGACGACACAAGACCAGGCACCATTTCGTTCCATTGCGCACCAGGTCTTCATGAGTCAGAGATGACTTGATGGCAGCTAATAACAACCACAATAATCAATTAGGTAATTTAAAAAAAAAAAAAAAACACCACCATCAGGTCCACTCCAACTCATAGCAGCCCTATAGGACAGAGGAAAACTTCCCCATGGGTTTTATAGGTAAATCACACCTTGATATCTGGTCAGTTTGTAAAAGCTAAATCACTTCCAAACTTTTAACTTAGAAGTAAAATATTCAGATGGCTTATGCAAAGCTTTAGACAATACTTCAGAGTTTCAAAGAAAATTAAAGTATAGCTTCTACAACAGGCTTTAACATTCATCAATAAAATTCTAATTTATACCTTCACTGAAAAAAGAAAAAAGAGGTCCATTTAGACATCTTTATACATCTATGTTCCTTGTTTGGAAAAGTCATTTGTTAACTCTTTTCGTTAAACATTTGTGTGTGTGTGTGTGTGTGTGTGTGTGTGTTTAAATTAATATCAGATTAGCAATCTATATATAAAGAAACAATAGATAAATTGGACAGGGACTTAGACAGTACAGGATCTAGTCTAGGAAGATTACTGAGCAAAGAGAATTCTTCCAATTGCCCTGTAGGAAAAAAAAAATCATAGTTTAATGAATTTGGAAAACATCTCATATTATTAACTTTTCTTAGATATTCACAATTCACTTTATAATATTAAATATTAACAATCCCACAGTGAAGAAATATATACCATTTTGTTTGACTCAAATTTATTTGATTATGGAATTTTTTTCTCTCTAAATGTCTTTTGATGTTCTACTGAAACACTGCATCCTGGCACACATACTGGTCATCACGGGACTGCTCACAGATATTTATTTCACCCCTCTTTCTGGCCCTTCTTTACGTCTTTTGGAGTTAGACGTCATCATGTGATTTACTTTGACCAGGTCATTGTGTCAGCCATGGCCTGTGTCACTTCCGAGCAGAAGATTTAAGGGCCATTGTACAATTTGTCACATTCCTGCCTTGGAGAAACTGAAAGCATGTGTCAAGATGGAGCCTTTCTTAGGCAGGCCAGTGAGGTTAAAGAGCTCGGCTGCTAACCAAAAAAGTCAGCATTTCAAATCCACCAGCTACTCCTCAGAAATCCTATGGGAAAGTTCTATTCTGCCCTATAGGATCGCTATGAGTCAAAATCGACTCGACGGCAATGGGTTTGGTTTTTTTTTTGTTTTTTTTGTTTTTTTGCTTTAGTGAGTGACTGTGGCTTAATGGTTAAGAGCTACGGCTGCTAACAAAAAGGTCAGAAGTTCAAAGCCACCAGGCCCTCCTTGGAAACTCTATGGGGCAGTTCTACTCTGTCCTGTAGGGTCGCTATGAGTGGGAATCAACTCGACAGCAACAGGTTTGGTTTAACGGTTATGATGAGCAGAGGTCCCCTGCCATCTTACAGTGGAAATGAAGAGTGAGCAAGAAATAACCCTTTATTGGATTAAGCCTCTGAGATCTGGGAGTTAGTTGTTATGGCAGCATAACCTAGCTCATCCTGAATGACGCACTGGACTATGCAGCAAAAACCTCAACAAGGATCGAAGAAATTTTATAAGATTGCCAAGATGAATCATAGCACCAGAAACAAACTTTATTTGTATTTCTGTAGCAACTTTGCCTTCATTAAAACTCTTAGACATTTTAATAAAGAAAACTTGAATACATCAACAATGTTCACTTGGTGAAATTTCAGTCAAGCCAGAGGGCCTCAGTTCATGGCTGGACTGAAAACTGTAAAACTTTTGCAGGTTCACAAATACAACAGAGTTTAGTAATTCTACATGCTATTTGCTCACATCTCTTGATAGCATTTCTCTCTGCACACCACCCCATCACAGAGATTTCATGTTGTTTTTGCTACCCTCATAGGATTAGAAGTTCATAATGTATATGTCAGTCTATGGGCTTGATGAAGAGGCAGATTTCATGTTGCTCTTGTTCTTCCTGAAACCAGCTCTTCCCATATGATTTCTGGACATTGATGAAAAGACTAACTTTAAAAAAAAAAATTTCCTTTTCCAGCCCCAAATGGGAGTTCCAATTTCTCTATTGAATAAACTGGAAGTAAATGGACTTCTTTAATCCTGGACAGAAAGCGGACCTACAATTTTGTGGGCTGTAGGGAAAATAAATGCTATGTGTGAAGATATAAAACAGCTCCTCTTTCTTCTTAGGAATCAGGTTTCTAAATAAAGAAAACTTCACAGCATCAGTTTACACTTATATTTGGTACTGATCTTTTCTAAAACCATAATAAGATAAAAATTAACATGAAATAATCTCTTGGGCTTCAGACCACATTTCTGTGGACTTTCAAAGCCACCTCAATCTTTAACCCCTGTACATATTTTGTTTGTTTGTTTGTTTGTTTTTTTGTCTTATAGCCCAGGAAAAGCTCAATCAATGACATAGTTTAGATCAAAGTGCTCCTTTGATCTGTTCAGACCTTCTGAAGAAACATTAAATCTTTAATCTTCTAGTATTTATTCATTCCTTCATATAACAATCATTGAGTGCTGACTATCTACTATGGGCTAGTTTCTGGGCAAGCAAAGAAAGCTGTCAACATATCTTGTCTGCTTTCAAAACAATTCAAATTATTGATCTGCACTTTCTAATAATCACTAGCCATATGTCACTAATTAAATTAAAATTAAATAAATGGAAAATTCAGTTTCTCAGTAACAGCACTCATATTTCAAGTGTTCAACAGCCATAAATGGCTGATAGCTACTATACTGGGTAATGCAAATTTAGAACATTTCCACTATCAAAGGAAGTTTTATTACACAGTATAGGGTCTAGATAATAAAACTGACATATTTGCAAACTATAATACAATGATAACAGTCTTATTTAAGAAGTACCTAGTGCCAGGGACATATAACTTTGCCTAGGGAAGGAGTAGAAGGTGGCCAGGAGGACAAGAGTAGAATGAAAGAAGGTCATTCTAGGTAGACATATTAACAAGTGTCAAGGCCCATCACTTGAAATAATGAGTGTTTTGGAACTAGAAGGAAATTCAGTATGGCTAGAATGGAGCAGTGACACGAAGGAGTGGTATGAGAAGAGACTGCAAGCTTTTTTAGTGGTCAGATCTTGGATGGTGTTGCAAGCTATACTAAAAGGTATTAAAATGATTCTCAAGGAGGCCACAAAATATTTTAAGCAGGGGTGTACCATGGCCATATACATTCTAGAAATATAATCCAACATCTGACAAAGATGAATTAGTAAACTGATACAAAGTTCTGCTGGAAGTATGTGGAAATGACAAAAAATAGAAGACCAAACAAAATCAAGAAGAAATTGGATTTTTTTTTTAAAAAAATACACAATTCTATGAACAAGAAACACAATAAAAAATTGGAAAGCATCGCTGAAGCCATAGATGATTGGAACTTCATATTAAAAGTGTTCCACATGAGATAAGGGTGAAGCTTAGCCTCCTTGCTTCAGCCAGGACGAGTAAGAAACTCAAGTCACTTACTGAATCTGTGATTGGATTTGAAATACCCCTAATATCATGCAAGAAATAAATAGACAGAAAAATGGAAGAATATCTTTGAGCTTCTGGAGAAAAATAAGTATTCAATTAGAATTATAAACTTAGCTACACTGTAATTTAAAAATCAAGGCAATATAAAGATATTTTTAGATACTAAAAAAAAATCAAGAGAATTTTCCACTCACAAACACTTATTAAAAAAATTAGTTAAGAAAAGGAACAAAGAAAAGATTCAGCACCACAAAAAAAAGCACTACAAGATGACAGCAATAAACTCACATCTATCAATAATTACACTGAATGTAAATGGCCTAAATGCACCCATAAAGAGACAGAGTGACAGAATGGATACAAAAACAGAATCCATCAATATGCTGTCTACAAGAGCCACACCTTAGAAACAAACACGTAAATTTATTAAAAATCAAAGGATGGAAAAAAATATATCAATCAAACAGCTACCAAAAAAGAGCAGGAGTGACCATACTAATCTCAGATAAAATAGACTTTACAATAAAATCCACCATAAAAGACAAAGAAGGGCACTATATAGTGATTAAAGGGATGACCCATTATGAACACGTAACCATAACAAACATCTATGCACCCAATGACAGGGATCCAAAATACATAAAACAAACTCTAAAAGGACTGAAAAGAGAAACTGACAGTTCCACAATAATAGTAGGAAACTTCAACATGCCACTGTTGGTAAAGGACAGAACATCTAGAAAGAAACTCAACAAAGACACAGAAGACCTAAAGGGCACAATCAATCAAGGTGACCTCATAGACATATATAGAACACTCCATCTAACAGCTACAAAGTACACATTGTTTTCTAACACACATGGAACATTCTCCAGAACAGACTACATCTTAGGACACAGAGCAACCCTCAACAAAATCCAAAAAGTTGAGATAATACAAAGTATCTTCTCTGACCACAACACCATCAAGGTAGAAATTAACAACAGAAAGAGCAAGGAAAAAAAATCAATTACATGAAAATTGAATAACACCCTGCTAACAAACCACTGGGTAATAGAAGAAATCAGATAGAATCAAAAAATTCCTAGAATCAAATTGGAATGAAAACACATCATATCAAAACCTTTGGGACAAAGCAAAGGCACTCCTCCGAGGACAATTTATAGCAATAGATGCACACATCAAAAAAGAAGAAAGGGACAAAATCAAAACATTAACTACACAACTTGACAAATAGAAAGAGAACAGCAAAAAAAAAAAGAAAAAACCCACAGCCACCAGAAGAAAGGAAACAATAAAGATCAGAGCAGAAATAAATGAAATAGAGAACAGAAAAACAATAGAAAGAAACAACAAAATCAAAAGTTGGTTCTTTGAAAGGATCAACAAAATCAATAAACCACTGGCCAAACTGATGAAAGAAAAACAAGAGAGGATGCAAATAACCCAAATAAGAAATGAAGTGGGGGACATTACCACAGACCCAACTGAAATAAAAAGGAACCTAACAGAGTATTATGAAAAACTTTAATCCAACAAATTTGAAAACCTAGAGGAAATAGATAAATTTCTAGAAACACACTACCTACCCAAACTAACACAAAGTGATGCTGAAAATCTGAACAGACCCGTAAGTGAAAAGGTAATAAAAAATACTCCCAACAAAAAAAAAATCCCTGGCCCAGACAGCTTCACTGGAGAATTCTACCAAACATTCAGAGAAGAGCTTACACCAGTACTACTCAAACTATTTCACAACATAGAAAAGAAAGTGACACTTCTGAATTCATTCTATGAAGCCAGCATAGCCCTGATACCAAAACCAGGCAAAGATACCACAAAAAAATCTCATGATACCACAATATCTCTCATGAATATAGATACAAAAATTCTCAACAAAATTCTAGCCAATAGAATTCAGCATCTTATCAAAAAAATAATATACCACAAACAAGTAGGTCTCATACCAGGTATGCAACGATGGTTCAACATTAGAAAATCAATCAACGTAATCCACCACATAAATAAAAGGAAAGAAAACTCAGTTGATACAGAAAAGGCATTCGACAAAGTCCAATACCCATTCCTGATAAAAACTCTCAATAAAATAGGTATAGGAGAGACATTTCTCAACATAATAAAGGGCATCTATGCAAAACCAACAGCCAACATCATTCTTAATGGAGAGAGACTGAAAACATTCCCCTTGAAAATAGGAACAAGACAAGGATGCCCTTTATCACCACTCCTATTTAACATTGTTCTGGAAGTCCTAGCTACAGCAATAAAGCAAGAAAAAGAAATAAAGGGCTTCCAAATTGGTAAAAAAGAAATATAACTGTCCCTGATTGTGGATAATATGATACTATACATAGAAAACCCTAAAGACTCCACGAGAAAACCAGTGGAACTAATAGAAAGATTCAGCAGAGTAGCAGGATACAAGATAAACATACAAAAATCAGTTGGATTCCTATACACCAATAAAGAGAACAATGAAAAGAAATCAGGAAAACAATAACATTGATAATAGCCCTTAAAAAATAAAATACTTAGGAATAAATCTAACCAGGGATTTGAAAGGCTCATACAAAGAAAACTACAAAACACTACTGCAAGAAACCAAAAGAGATCTACATAAATGGAAAAACACCATGCTCCTGGATAGGTAGACTCAACATTGTGAAAATGGCAATTCTACCCAAAGCAATTTACAAATACAATGCAATCCCGATCCGAATACCAACAACATTCTTCAAAGAGATGGAAAAACTAATCATTATCTTTATATGGAAAGGGAGGAAGCCCCGGATAAATAAACCACTACTGAAGAAGAAGAATACAGTAGGAGGACTTACACTACCTTACCTCGGAAACTACTATACAGCTACAGCAGTCAAAACTGCCTGGTACTGGTACAATAACAGATACATTGACCAATGGAACAGAATTGAGAACCCAGATGTAAATCCATCCGCCTACGCTCACCTGATCCTTGACTAGGGCCTAAACTACATCAAATGAGGAATAGACAGTCTTTTTAGCAAATGGTGCCGGCAAAACTGGATGTCCATCTGTAAAAAAATGAAAAAAGACCCGTACCTCACACTATATACAAAAAATAATTCAAAATGGATCAAAGACATAAATATAAAGCCAAAACATTTAAAGTTCATAGAAGAAAAAAATAGGATCAACACTAGAGGCCCTAATACATGGCATTAACAGGATACAAACCATAACTAACAACACACAAACTCCAGAAGATAAGCTAGATAAATGGAATCTTTTAAAAATTAAACACTTATGCTCATCAAAGAAGTTCACCAAAAAAGTAAAAAGAGAATCTACAGACTGGGAAAAAAAATTTGGACACTACAAGTCAGAAAAAGTTCTATTCTCTAAAATCTACATGAAAATCCAACACCTCTACAACAAAACGACAAATAAGCCAGTTAAAAAATGGGCAAAGGAAATGAACAAACACTTCACCAAAAAAGACATTCAAGCGGCTAACAGACACATGAGCAAATTCTCGGGATCATTAGCCATTAGAGACATGCAAATCAAAATCACAATGAGATACCATGTCACCCTGGCATTACTGGCATGAAGATTACTGGCGGGGAGATTGGAACTCTTATGCACTGCTGGTGGGAATGCAAAATGATAAACCATTTTGGAAACTATATGGTGCTTCATTAGAAAGCTAGAAATAGAAATACCATATGATCCAGCAATCCCACTCCTAGGAATATATCCTAGAGAAATAAGAGTCATC
>NW_004444007.1:1631254-1643117 GCF_000243295.1 Trichechus manatus latirostris
GGAACATCTAGCTCAATTGGCATAACACAGTTTATAAAGACAGTGTTCTACATTCTACCTTGGTGAGTAGCATCTGGGGTCTTAAAAGCCTGTGAACAGCCAACTAAGATACTCTGCTTGTCTCATCCTGTCTGGAGCAAGGGAGAATGAAGAAAATCAAAGACAAAAGGGAAAGATTAGCCCAAAGGACTAACGGACCACAACTACCACAGCCTCCACCAGACTGAGCTTAGTACAACTAGATGGTACCTGGTTACCGCCACTGACTGGTCTGACAGGGATCACAATAGAGGGTCCCAGACAGAGCTGGATAAAAATATAGAACAAAATTCTAACTCACTAAAAAAGACCAGACTTACTGGCCTGACAGAGACAGGAGGAACCCCCAGAGTATGGCCCCCAGACACCCTTTTAACTCATTAATGAAGTCACTCCTGAAGTTCACCCTTTAGCCAAAGATTAGACAGGTCCATAAAACAAAACAAGACTAATGGGGCACAGCAGCCCAGGGACAAGGACTAGAAGGCAGGGGGACAAGAAAGCTGGTAATAGGGAACCCAAGGTTGAGAAGCGAGAGTGTTGACATATCGTGGGGTTGTTAACCAATGTCATAAAACAATATGTATACTAACTGTTTAATGAGAAGGTATTTGTTCTGTAAACCTTCATCTAAAGTACAATTAGAAAAATTGTTTAAAAATTTAAGGACTGTACTTAAGCAAAAAAAAAAGTTTAATCTAGAGGGAAATCATAAGATATAAGAAAGAAACGAGAGCAAGACAAGGATGTCCTTTATCACCTCTCCTATTTAACATTGTGCTGGAAGTCCTAGCCAGAGCAATAAGACAAGAAAAAGAAATAAAGTGCATCCAAACTGGAAAGAAAGAAGTAAAACTATTCCTATTCACAGATGACATGATCCTTTACATAGAGAACCCTAAAAATTCAACAAGAAAACTACTGGAGCTAAAAGAAATATTTAGCACAGTAGCAGGATACAAGATCAACACACAAAAATCAGTTGAATTCCTATACATCAACAAAGAGAACTTCAAAAAGGAAAGCTGGAAAACAATACCGTTTATAATAGCCCCTAAAAAAGGTAAAATACTTAGGAATAAACCTAACAAGGAACATAAAAGACCTATACAAAGAAAACTACAAAACACTATTGCAAGAAACCGAAAGACACCTACATAAATGGAAAAACATACCATGTTCATGGATAGGAAGATTTAACACAGTGAAAATATACCCAAAGTAATCTACAGATATAATACAATCTTGATTCACATACTAACAACATTCTTTAAGGAGACGGAAAAACCAATAACTAACTTTATATAGAAAGGAAAGAGGCCCTGGATAAGCAAAACACTATTGAAGAAAAAGAACAAAGTAGGAGGCCTCACACTACCTGATATCAGAACCTACTATACAGCCACAGTAGTCAAAACAGACTGGTAGTGGCACAATGACAGACACATAGACCAATGGAACAGAGTCTAGAACCAAACGTAAATCCATTCATCTATGGTCAGCTGATCTTTGACAAAAGACCAAAATACATTAAATTAGGAAAAGACAATATCTTTAACAAATGGTGCTGGCAAAACTGGATATTTATCTGTAAAAAAATGAAACAGGACCGATACCTCACACCATACACGAAAACTAATTCAAAATGGATCAAAGACCAAAATATAAAACCAAAATCTATACAGAACATAGAAGAAAAAATAGGATGAACACTGGAGATCCTAATACACATCATTAACAGGATATAAACCATAACAACACACAAACTCCAGAAGATAAGCTAGGTAACTGGGATCTTCTAAAAATTGAACACTTATGCTCATCAAAAGACTTCACCAAAAGAGTAGAAAGAGAACCTACAGATTGGGAAAAAGTTTTGGCTATGACATATCCAGCAAGGGTCTAATCTCTAAAATCTATAGAATACTTCAACAACTCAACCACAAAAAGACAAATAACACAATTGAAAAATGGACAAAAGAATGGACAAACACTTCACCAAAAAGACATTCAGACAGCTAACAGACACATGAACAAATTCTCGGGATCATTAGCCATTAGAGAAATGCAAATCAAAACTACAGTGAGATACCATCTCATCCCAACATGACTGGCAGTAATCAAAAAAACTGAAAATAACAAAATTTGAACAGGTTTCAGGGAGATTGGAACTGTTATGCACTTCTGGTGAGAATGTAAAATGGTACAACCACTGTGGAAAATGATACAGCACGTCCTTGAAAAGCTAGAAATAGAAATACCATATGATCCAGTAATCCCACTCCTAGGAATATATCCTAGGAAAATAAGAGCCATCACATGAACAGACACGTGCACACCCTTGTTCTTTGCAGCATTATTCACAACAGCAACAGATGAATGGATAAACAAACTATGGTACATATACACAATAGAATACTACCCAGAGATGAGGAACAATGATGAATCCGTGAAACATCTCACAATATGGATGAATCTGGAAGCCATTATGTTGAGTGAAATAAGTCAGTCACAAAAGGACAAATATTGTATGAGGTCACTATTATAAAAACCCAAGAAAAGGTTTTACACACAGAAAAAAAGTCTTTGATGGTTACTAGGGAGGGTAAGGGTGGGGAGGGGAAATCACTAACTAGATAGTAGACAAGTGTTAACTTTGGTGAAAGGAAAGATAAGACACACTATAGGAGAAGTCAGAACAACTTGAACAAGGCAAAGTCACAGGAGCTTCCTAAATACTTACAAATACCTTGAGGGACTGAGTTACTGGGGCTGAGGGCTGGAGACATCTCAGGAGACGTCTAAGTCAATTGGCATAACATAGTTCATAAAGAAAATGTTGTACACCCTACTCTGGTGAGTAGCGTCTGGGGTCTTGTAACAAGCTTATGAGTGGCCATCTAAAATACATCTGTTGGTCCCAGCATGTTCAGATCAAAGGATAATGAAGGAAACCAACCAAACCAAAACCAAACCCATTGCCACGGAGTCAATTCCAACACATAGCAACCGTATAGGACAGAGTAGAACTGCCCCACAGGGTTTCCAAGGAGAGACTGGTGGATTGAAACTGCTAACCTTTTGGTTAGCAGCTGAGCTCTTAACCACTGCGCCACCAAGGCTCTGAAAAAAAACAAAGACACAAGGAAAATATTAATCCAAAGGACTAATGAACCACAGTCTCCAACAGCCTGAGCCCAGAAGAACTAGAGGGTGCCTGGCTACCACCACCGATCACTCTGACAGGGATCACAATAGAGGATCCCAGGCATAGAGGGAGAAAAATGTAGAACAAAATTCAAATTCACAAAAAAAAGACCAGACTTATCTGTCTGATGGTGACTGGAGAAACTCCCAAGACTATGGCCCCCTGTTACCCAGCTAACTCAGAACAGAAGTCACTCCCAAAGTCCAAATCTTTCAACCGAAGATTAGACAGGCCTAATAATACAAACAATAACGCACGTGAGGAACATGCTTCTTAGTTTAATCAAGTATCCAAGACTAAATGGGCAACACCTGCACAAAAGCAAAGACTAGACGGTCAGGACAGGAAGACTAGACGACCCAGGGTGGATGGGGAAAGGGGAAGGGTGCTGACATATTGCAGGGAGTGCAACCAATATCATGAAACAATTGGTGTACAAAATTTTTGAATGAAAAATTAATGTGCACTGTAAATTTTCACCTAAAACACTATAAAATTAAAAAAAGATATAAGAAAGATGTCCAAAAAAATTGAAAATAGGTTAATAAATATAATTAACTAAAGAATAATATCTAACATTTTGTATTAAAAAATAAAATTCTGCATAACAATAAGTTATTCTGTGGGTAGTTATCACCTTATTCCTTTATATGTTTTGGAAAAGAGATAAAAATATTAAACAAAAACTGATTCTGTTGGAAAAATTTATAATCAATTATTTATATTAAAAATAAAATATAATGCCTCTGGACACTCACAAAATGAATGAATAGGTAGATAGATAAAATCAGTATCTAAAATCTTAGTTATAAGAGATAAGCCTATATTTTTTCACAGGTAATTTTTACCAAACCTTTATTTAACAGTTAAACCCAGCTTTTACAGTTCTTTCAAAATCTAGCAGACCAAAGTGTCAATTTATTTTACAAGATTAATTTTAATATGAGACTATACAATATATTACAATAACAAAATATTATAAATTAATCTGATACATATAGATATAAATATCCTAAAATAATACCATATTAAATTTAAAAACACATAAGGAAATGAATAGCATTATCAATTATTTATTTCAGGAATGCAAGGGTTGTTCAATACCATAAAATCCATTAATTTATTAAACCACATTAACAGATTAAAGGAAAATTACATCTAAGCATTTCAAAGACTCTGGAAAACCTTTTAGCAAAATTCATTTATGATAAAAAAGAAATAATAACTCCTATGAAACCAGACAGGTAAAGGAAGTTTCATAATCTTATAAAAGATATCTATTAAATTCCTATAAGCAAACAGACTTTATAGTGATGTTTTAGCAACATTTCAAATAAAGTTAAGAGAAAGATAAGGATACTTTCACTAATTCTATTCCATGTATTCCTGTGATTTCAGTCAATGTACAAGAAAAAAAAAAGAGGAAAAGATTTGGAAAAATTGAAAGTAGATATAAAACTTCTTTTGGATGCAGAATATATGATTGTCTGTAAAGAAATCACATATGAGCATACAAAATGCTATTAGAACCATTAAGAGGATTTAGCAAGTTAGCTACTAACATGAATAACACAAAAACTAATAGTGTTGTTATGTGCAATTAATAACCTTTTAGAAAATGTAATAGGATAAAAGAAATAAAAGAGCCCATTCACAAAAGGAGTATATATATATACATGCATAAATTATATACACATATGTATGTATAAATTATACATATATAAATAGTATATCTGTATATTATAAATGCACCTTATATATACATGGAGTTCCTGGGTGGTACAAACGTGCTCGGCTGTTAACGGAAAGGTTGGAAGTCTGAGTTTACCAATAGATGCCTTGGAAACAAGTCCTGGCAATCTACTTAAAAAAATCAGCCACCAAAAGCGTTATGGAACACAATTCTCCTCTGACACACATGGGTCACCATGAGTCGGAACTGACTCTATGGCAATGGGTTTTTATGTATACATACACATGTGTATCCACCAATAAATCTATCAAGAGATAAGGAAGCCTCTGCATGCTACACAAAAACAAACTGAATATTGGTTTGTATACAGTTAAAAATACCCCCGGACACGCTTTTAACTCAGTACTGAAGTCACTCCTGAGGTTCACCCTTCAGCCAATGATTAGACAGGCCCATAAAACAAGATGAGACTAAATGGGCACAGCAGCCCAGGGGCAAGGACGAGAAGGCAGGAGGGGACAGGAAAGCTGGTAATAGGGAACCCAAAGGCGAGGAGTGGAGAGTGTTGACATATCATGGGGTTGGCAACCAATCACAAAACACTATGTGTCTTAGTTGTTTAATGAGAACCTAATTTGCTCTGTAAATCTTCATCTAAAGCATAATTAAAAATAAAGTTAAAAATAATTAAAAACTCACAAACCACAATACATTCTCATCAACACCTGTGTACATAAAGGATATACAGTAGTCCTATAGTCAAACAGCAGTCATATGCGGTATGGTGAAGGCCTTGCAACATCTCAGGTGCAGTTTCCAGGCCCCCTCCCCACAGAGCAGAAGTTGATGTGGCATCAAACCGTGTCAATCGGAGACGCTATCTTCTCCATCCCTTACTTATTTTATACCATGCTTTACACGTAGCTCTTCTGGGTAAACATGCCGAGGGTTGCATCCTTTCCTGCGCATCTCAGTTCAACCCAGCTCTAAACATTTTATCTATATTTCTATCCCCATGTCTCTAGATGTATACTTTCACATTATGTATTCTTTCTGTTATCCTATTGTGCCTATTTTGATAGATATATTTATTTCCAAAATGTCTACCAAAAAAAGAATCATATTAGTATGCCAATGGCTAACAAGACATGTAACGTCTAGTTGGTATGGCTTCATCTAGACAGGACAATTGTTACCTCACTCCTTCACATGGTTTTGAGATTTTTAAACCAATTTCACTGTTCTTCCTCCATCCAGTGTTTGTACTCTTTTCTAAGTATCAAGAGATACATTTAACTTCATATCTAATTTTTCTTTAATCAAATTTATTTCCTCTTCAAGCCAATTAAAATTACAAGGGAATTGTAGAAATCTGCTTCTGAAACACATTTTCATTCTTCATTAGAGTGTTATATATCTCCATTTCTACCCAACTACCAATAAATCCTATATTACACCAAATAGTATTAGATGAGATAGTTAATATTTAAGTAAAGTGTTGATAACATTAAGCATGTATTAATAATACAGCATAATTTCTCCATTAATCTCAGAAAAAAAAATTGTGTCCCTTTCCCATATAGCATATATATTTCCAGGGAGTAGTTCTCCTGGGTTGAAGTAGTCCACACCCACTTCAACAATGCCTTCTGTAAACCAAACAATCCCAGCGCCATCGAGTCAGTTCAGATTCATAGTGACCCTATAGGACAGAGTAGAACTGCCCCATAGGGCTTCCAAGAAGCGACTGGTGGAGTCAAACTGCAGACCTTTTGTTTAGCAGCCGAACGCTTAACAACTTGCCAGGAGGGTGCAGTAAAAGGGTCCGCAAACTGCGCTTAAGAAGTTGGCAAGACTTCTTGAAGCAACACGTGTTTGGGTGAATGCTCTATTGCCTACAGTGTACGTTCTAAAGCAAGGTAAACTTGTTTTGGGGAGTATATGTGTCTATAGAGAATTTGTCACTCTCAAACCTCAATTCTACTTCTAGGATAATGAGTCAGGGATAGTGTAGCGTACAGTCCCTTATGGAAAAAAAGAAAAAAAAGGCAGAAAACAGAAAAAACCTTTAAGCCTGGAAAAATCAGTGAGAAACAGTATGTGAAAGGATTGGAAGATACTGTCATAAATATGCCTATTTGCCCCCAAATTAATCTATAAACTGTAATTCAAATTAAAATCTCACAGAGTGTTTCACTAACCTTAACAAGCTTTTTCTAAATTAGTATGCAATAACCAGTGCTGAGACATAGCCTGGGTAAGTTTGAAGAGCAGAGTGATGCACTTTTCTTAGCAGCTCTCAAGATTATAGTACCTAAGATAGTGTGATCTTGACATAGAGGTAAACATTTTTTTAATAGAATATTATAGAGAATGCAAAAATAGACCTATGTTAATCAGGAAATGTGATATATGTAAAAGAATATATTAAAAATAATAAGGAGTGGGTACCAAAACCAAATCCATTGCCGTGGAGTCGATTCTGACTCATGGCAATCCCATGTGTTACAGAGTAGAACTGCTCCATAAAACTTTCTTGGTTGTAATCTTTATGGTGGAAGCAGATCACCAGGACTTTCTACTGCAGCACTACTGGATGGGTTTGAAATGCCAAACTTTAGATTAGTCACCAAGAGCAAACTGCTAGTGCCACCCAGGACTTTATTAAATCAATGGTTCTGGCACAATTGTGTGTCCATATGAAAAAAATAAATAAAATTAGATAACTTATATGATATACTAAAATTAATAATTATTGTCTTTGTAAATTCACAGGAAGAATTTCTTAATCAAGACACAAAAAGTGCAAATCCCAGAGTTACAGGTGAATAAATTAATCATGGAGCCCTGGTGGCACAGTGGTTAAGTGCTACAGCTGCTAACCAAAAGGTCAGCAGTTCAAAGCTACCAGTCGCTCCTCGGAAACCCTATGGGGCAGTTCTACTCTGTCCTATAGGGTCGCTATGAGCTGGAATCAACTCAACAGCAACGGGTTTGGTTTTTGGTTTAAGTTAACCACATTAAAATATAGAGTTTTCATAAACAAAGTTAATAGACAAGCTAGAGACTGAAAGGAGATACTCGCACTGCATGTAAACAGCAAAAGATTAGTATCCAGAATTTATAAAGAATCAATAAGAAAAAAAAAATATGACAGGAAAAATGGCAAAAGATCTAAATAGGCCCTTCACAGAAGGTAAAATCCTAATGTCCAACAAACATGTACAATGATTCTCAAGTTCAACCTCAGTGGTAATCAAGGAAATGCAAATATGATACCATTGCTGAGATGTTGGTGAATATGTGAAGAAATAAATTGGTACAACTACCTTGTAGAATAAATTTTCACTAAATTTGTTGCATATGCGCATGCCTACAGCTCAGCAATAACACTTTTAGGTATGTATTCTTAAGAAAATCTTGCATGTGCACAAGAGGGTATGCACAAAAATGTCCATTATAATATTATCTATAAAAGTGAATATCTTTAAACAATTTAAATGTCCATCAAGGTATGGCAGATAAACATATTGTACTATATTCATACAGTGGAATAGAAGGGAATTCTATTTGCCCAAGACTGTGTAGAATGAAAGTTAATCGTGAAGAGTAAGAAAGTAAATGTCTCTTGGCAGCTAAAACTGAGAGAGCAAATAACAAGATATCAATAGTAAGTCGATAAAACTCTCAAACTTGCTGATCACATTTGCACTTGTGATATTTGAAATGCACTCCTCCTTCCAATGGCACCTGTGGAAATGTCACAAAGAATAAAGCAAATTTCAGGTCACTGCTTCTGGATCTCTGGTATAAATGCTCCAGCATGATTGCTAATTAAAGAGTTTAGTTCTTGCGTTGTCTTCCTTCAAACCTTGACTTCACTGTTTAAAGTTTCAAGGCATTATGCCCCTTATGCCCCTCAAATGTCCTTTTTCTTATTATATTTAAGCATAGACAACATATATCCTATTCATGAAACTATTGCCCTGTGAAGTCTCTTTGACACTATTGTTGAATCTAATATTGGAATAAGGAAATGGACTCATGAGGAAATATAAAAAGACATTATTCCACTTATAGCCATTTCTTTGACTGAGAGAGGACTTACATCACACAACTGACTTGCATTGATTCCTAAATTTAGATACAGATAACCCTTTATCCTTTGTGATTAAAAGAAAATAGCTTGTTTTCTTTCCATTGTGAATAAATCATCTTAAAACTATACCAAAGAAGAATGAAATGTAAACAGCAATGTTTACAGTGCCCTTCACGGATATTTTTGTCTCTTTCTATCTCTGTCTCTCTCTCTTTCTACCCTGTCCTCCATCCCGTTCTTTGTACTTCTGACTGTCACATGTGAGCAAAATCTAGGTGTGACACCTGCCACACCATGAGAACTGAGGAGAGATTTGCTTCATCAGGCTGTGTAGGTGGCTTTTATCATTTTTATTAATGATTCTCTGTTCATCTTGTCTAATTTCTGAACTCCCAGGAGTGAATCATTTGCAAAGATAATTCCATGGATACAAAATAAGAAGTTATTGGTGCCCTCTGGTCCCACACCCAGAGTTCATGTTTCTAATGGTTCTATTCATAGGACATGACCTAGCCACTGGTTGCTGAAAGTTTTGTCATTGATTAACAAAATGAAGACAGTATAAAGTGCCTGTCTGCCAGTGTCCTTTCTCAGCTCTTCTACCATGAGCTATTCTAGATCAATTGGTCTTCAAGCCTAATCAATAAGAGAGACTGAGTCATAAAAACCAAGATGTAGAGAAAAAGAAGACGTGATCCAAGATCAGGTCATGCCATAGCTTTGCATGTGCTGAGAAAAGATGTCAGGTCATATAATATTCTGAGCTTGGTCGTTTTCATAATTCTATTTAGAAATAAGGTAGGGAAGAATAGGAATATAGCCCAATTCCTGAGAATGATTTTAGTGGAAACAAAGCAGAAAGCAGATTATCTGGTTAACTGTTTAATGCGGCCACTTAGCAAAGTTCCTCCCAAAC
Organism: Trichechus manatus latirostris; assembly: GCF_000243295.1. Taxonomy (NCBI): domain Eukaryota; kingdom Metazoa; phylum Chordata; class Mammalia; order Sirenia; family Trichechidae; genus Trichechus; species Trichechus manatus. Next base: position 1,641,210 of record NW_004444007.1, read on the forward strand.
TTTTAGGCACCAACATACTCAAAACCCAAGAAGAAGTTGGCCAGATAAGGGATTGATTTTACCAAAGAGTTATACTGTTCCTTTGCATCAAGGAAGTGCCTGACATGCTATCTGTATTAGTCAGGACAAATTAACTTTAGCTGCTGTAATAAACAATCCTAATGTCAGAGATTTAATGCACACACACACATACACACACACACAATGTTTATTTCCTGTTCTTGAGGTAGTTACATATAGGTTGGCTCCTCTCCTGAAAACCTCTCCTTGAGAGAATTACGAAGGCAACCAGCCTCCTTTTAAATGCGGAAAAGAGAGAGAACATGAGTGGAGATCATGCCACCTGTTTGAGAGGCCATACATGCAGGTAGCATATGTTATGTTTACTCACATTTTATTGACAAGAATCCATACAGCCCCAACCAAATTGTAAGAGACACTGTGAAATGTAGCCTTTCCATGTGTACAAGAAGAGGAAGTAGATTAGGTAGGTATCCAGCAAGGCTGTGACACACTATCTTATGATGAAAGCCAATAAGGATTTTTCCGCATGGCTGGTACATGCAGTAAAAACCACTGGCAAACTGACCAGTAGCCGTCTTACTGCTTTTGATCAGCAGAATGCTGGAGGCTCAGCTGGGTTAAGTCTATGGCTAACTGTATCTAGGTCTTTCATGAAGGTTCACCTAGGTTTCCGAGACCAATCCTGTTTCTTCTCATGTTAATTTTAGAAATCTAGGTCATTCTGGGTCACTAAGTAAGTTAGCAGCAAGAAGTCAAGTTTTCTCTTACTGCCACTGTGATCCTGTGACCTAGTTTAAAACTATAGGCTCTGGAGACAGACCACCTGGTTTGCATACTGCATTGCTTCCTCTGACTTCAGGCAAGTTACCTCATTTTCCTTCTCTATAAAATAGGGATAATAGCATCTCTAACTCAGTGGGAGCTTGTGAGCAATAAATTTCAAAATCTTTGAAAAGCACTTAGCACAGTGTTTACTTCCTGAGCCATCATCATCACTGTCGATATTTGCCAGGGTCTTAATATACAATAACTGGGTCCCCATCCTTTTTCCTGAGAGTTTGAATGTCTATCAATATTAATCTTTGAGTATGACCAGGGAAAAGGCAATCTCTACAGTGCAAAGTGGAAGCAGGGAGGAAAGCAGAAGGCAGTCCAGAGGGTGAGTCTGAGAAAGAGGTTGTGAAGGAGTGGAGCCCCAAAATGGGAGATGTCCTGAACTGGTAAAGCCAAAAACCAGTGAGAGCAAGTCAGGAGAAGATAGTCCAGGACCAAGTCCAGCATTCCAAGTTAGACTCCAGTATCCAAAGAACTACCACTGAGCCTGGGAAGTAAGGATTGGACAAATTCCAAAGAAAAACACCCTGTGGCTAAGTAGAACCAGATATCCAAAGACGTACAGGCACCATGACCATGTTCCAGTAGTGTGAGTAGTGGAACAAAAAAGGTGGTAGAAGAGATGGTTAGTAGGAGGAGCAACAATGGGCAGAAAGGAAAGACTTTACTTACACAGGATTAGAAAAAAATTACTGAAGCTTCCTTTTATTTATATATAGTGTACTCCAAACTTACTTCTGAAAACCTTTGTCTTAGTCTGTCTCATTCCATTTCTCCAAGAATGAAGTTTTGCCTTACTCTGATCAGAAATCTTGTCTCTCAGACTCTGAGACTATTTCCTTCTAAAAAGTACTCATCTCTCTAGTATTCATTATCTTCCTGAACCTTGACTTATCATTCTAGATCCATCAACTCTGGGTTTCAAGCATCTACTGGATCACCTTTTTTTTTTTTTTTTTAATATTTTATTGTACTTCAGGTGAAGGCTTACAGAACAGATAGTTTCTCATGTAACAGTAACACACACCCTGTTTTATGACATTGGTTAAC
>NW_004444007.1:1652551-1668971 GCF_000243295.1 Trichechus manatus latirostris
ATTTGATGTTCTAGGGTTTCAGGATTGTTGATTCTCTGTTTGGCTTAGTTTTTCGGATCTTTGTTGTGGAGGGACGGCGTGGTGCTTCTGCCTAGACCGCCATCTTGCCGGAGTCTGGGGAAAACTCTGGATTACCTTTTGATTACCTACCATAATTTCTTTCTAACACCTACTTTTGGACTCTTGAAAGTTCTATTGGTTTATCAGATCCTAGACTTTTAGGGTCTGGCTAGTCCTACTACCATTCAAGCCTGGATCTTGCCTCTGCTCATGTTTGGGAAATCCTCTCTCTAAGGAAGACATATCATACGAATTAAAGTTACACCAAGGACTCAATCAATCATAGGAGAACTTTCCTCTATTGAGGTTTACTGGAGATATATATCTGTATATATTTTTAATTTGGGTTGGAGTTTCTTTTATACGTTTTTTTCATCTCCGATAACAAATATTGGCATTTCTTTACTAAACAAGTTTCACACTAAACATTTTCTTTTATATTTCGAAACAGTAAGTTTTAAACTAGTCCCAGGTTCTCTGTGTAAGCATCTCCCATGCTCATTGCCTATATCCAAAACAAAAACTAGATCCTTCCTCAGGCAGCCTGGAGCTGTCCATTTAAAAGAAAATATTGCTATTTGAAGTATTATGAACAGCTACATTTGATTTTAAATGGCTCCTTCTACACATTTCCAGCACGACTCGGAGAATAATGTATTTGCTCCATGTATCCAGGTTAAGAACAAGGTGCATTCCCTTTGGAAGGGAAGGACAAGCAGGGGAACTATGCTCAACAAGTTTCTTCTTTGAGTAAGAAATTCTTAATCAAGATTTTTTAATTTCACTTCTTCTTTGAAAGAAGTAGGTTATTAAATAGTTTAATTTACTTAACTCATGCAAAAACTAGATGAACTGCTTTAGTAAGGGATACTTACAGATTTGCACATAACATATTTTATCTTTTCATTCCAAATCACTACTTATAAGATTTAAATCTCCACTTTTGTTATGAATTTTAACAGCATCTAATGCTGGGAAAAAATCACATTTCAGGATAATGAATGGAGATGAGGCAAAACATGTATTTCAAGCTAAATTTAAATTACAATGAAATCTAATTTTTTAATAAAGTACAGTAAAATGCACAATATATTGAGTTTCATCAATCAATATGTTTAATAGCCAAAGTATAGATTTTCTTCAGATTTTTCTATGATTTTAATGTTGAAACACAATGCATTTATTTTTACATCATCATTTTTTAGGTTAGGCATTGAAGATGTGAAAATTCTTAAACTTGACATTGAATTAATATTTATTTTAGATTTCAGTATAAAGCTGCTATTGTCTAAAACCAAAGAATAAAATACACTGATGTTGTATTAAAGCTAAGACCCCAACTTACTTTACCCATGGAGAAAAGAACCATGCTTTCATTTTAATATCAACTAGTCAAAACTTTTCTTTAAATAAATTAAATTCAATTTTACTTATATGTGTTTATGTCACTAATAGAAGTATAAATTGGTATTACATCTAAAGACAGAAGTTTGGCATTATCTACCAAAATGTAAAATGCTCACATCCTTTGATCCTGCAATTTCACTTTTAGGAATCTTTGCTGAAGATACACTGACTCGTGGGTTAACTGATGCATCAACCAGCTGGTTCATTGCAGCATAGGGTGTAATAGCAAAAGACTGGGCACACTTAAATGCCCACCAATAGAATGGCAAAACTTCCTCTCATGTACTTTGGACATGTTATCAGGAGGGACCAGTCCCTGAAGAAAGACATCATGCTTGGTAAGGTAGAAACCGAAACCAAACCAAACTCATTGCCATCGAGTTGATTCCAACTCATAGCAATCCTATAGGACAGAGTAGTACCACCCAATAGGGTTTCCTAGGAGTGGCTGGTGGATTCAAACTGCTGATCTTATGGTTAGCAGTGGAGCTTTTAACCACTGTGCCCCCAGGCCTCCTTGGTAAGGTAGAGGGTCAGCAAAAAAGAGGAAGACCCTCCATGAGATGGATTGACATAGTGACTGCAAAAATGGGCTCAACCATAGCAAAGATTGTGAGTATGGCACATGAACAGGCAGTGTTTTCTTCTGTTGTACATAGGGTCACTATGAGTCAAAACAGACTCAACGGCACCTAACGACATGTGTCAGGCAATGTAGTAAGCACTGGAGGTGACGGCAGTGAAAACTCTTTACTCTCATGGATTTTACATTATAGTTGGGGGACGCAGACAATAAAAAAATACATAGCTGTGATAAATTCTATAAAAAAGGGGGGGGAAGGAGATAAGGAGTTTGGGTGGTAGATGTTGAGTTGTTATGCAAAAATAAGGAAAGGTTTTCAGTACTAACATGGAATAATTTATAATATACATTGTTAAGTGAAAAAAGGAAAGTTCAAAACAGTATGTAAACACACACACACTATGCATAAAAAATATCTCTGAAAGATACCAAGAAACTGATAACATTAGTTATCGCCACAGAGAAATATTGAGTGGTTGGCGACAGGCACAGAAAGGGAAACGTTCACGTCGTACTTTTGAATTTTGAACCATGTGAATGCATTTATTTTAAAAATTAAATAGACAGCTAATACATAGACACAAAAAAAAACACAAGTTAATATAAAAATTAGGTTTAAATTTCCTCATACCCTAAGGTTTTAATATCAGAAGAGTCATTTTTCATCCTTGCAAAATATGAGTGGTTGCAGTTTCGGGCAAATTATTTCTGGTTGTAAATGTTTTTAATTATATAAAGAGAATTCCTCACACTTCTTTCGGAGGTCTGTTCACCAAATTGACTTTACCTGGTCAGCCTCCTTTTCCAGAACACAAGGTAAGGATGAGGGTTCTCTGAGTACTTCTTTTTTCTCACCAGAGCCTTTGCTCAACATCCAAGGTTACTTGAGTCATAAACATAAACAGCTATACATGTGGCCCCTGCTGGACAGAATACACGGGAATGAAATCAACTACATCTGTGAAAAGAGACGAGGGAGAAGCTTAATATCATCTGTCAGAAAAAAGCCAGTGGCCAACTGCAGAACAGACCATCAATTGCTCATATGCAAGTTCAACTTGAAGCTGAAGAAAATTAGAACAAGTCCACGAGAGCCAAAATACGACCTTGAGTATATCCCACCTGAATTTAGAGACCATCTCAAGGAGAGATTTGATACATTAAACACTAATGACCAAAGACTAGGATAACATCATGGACATCATACATGAAAAAAGCAAGAGGTCATTAAAAAGACGGGAAAGAAAGAAAAGACCAAACTGAATGTCAGAAGAGATCATGATACTTGCAAAAGCGAATGGAAGAAATGATGAAGTAAGAGTCAAACAGAAGATTTCAAATGACAGCTCGAGAAGACAAAGTAAAGTAATATAATGAAATGTGTAAAGACATGGAGATAAAAAGCCAAAAGGGAAGAAGATGCTCAGCTCAAGCTGAAAGAACTGAAGAAACAATTGAAGTCTCAAATTGCAATATTGAAGGATACTATGGGGAAAATTTTGAATGAAGCAGGAAGCATCAAAAGATGATAGAAGGATTACACAGAGTCACTGTAACCAGAAAGAACTGGCCGATGTTCAGCCATTTCAGGAGGTAGCATATGATTGAGAATCAATGGTACTGACGAAGAAGTCCAAGCTGCACTGAAGGCAAAAAACAAGGCTCCGGGAATTGACGGAATACCAATCGAGATGTTTCAACAAATGGATGCAATGCTGGAAGTGCCCACTTGTCTATGCCAAGAAATTTAGAAGACAGCTTCCTCGCCATCCGACTGGAAGAGATTCATATTTGTCTCCATTCCAAAGAAAAGTGATCCAACAGAACGTGTAAATTATCAAACATTATCATTAATATTACACGCAAGTAAAATTTTGCTGAAGATCATTCAAAAACAGTTGCAGCAACACATCAATAGGCAACTGCCAGAAAATCAAGCCAGATTCAGAACAGGACATGAAATGAGGGATATCATTTCTGATGTCAGATGGATCTTGGCTGAAAGCAGAGAATACCAGAAATATGTTTACCTGTGTTTTATTGACTATGTAAAGGCATTTGGCTGTGTGGATCATAACAAATTATGGGTAACATTTCAAAGAATGGGAAATCCAGAACATTTAATTGTGCTCATAAGGAAGCTGTACCTAGATCAAGGGGCAGTAGTTCAAACAGAACAAAATACTGCCTAGTTTAAAATCAGGAAAGTTGTGCATCAGGGTTGTATACGTTCACCATATTTATTCAATCTGTATGCTAAGCAAATAATCTGAGAAGCTGAACTATATGAAGAATGCAGCATCAGGATAGGAGGAAGACTCTAAAAGGACTTGAAGCACTTACTGATGAAGATAAAAGACTACAGCCTTCAGTATGGATTACACCTCAACATAAAAAAAACAAAAATCCTCACAACTGGACCAATAAGCTACATCATGATAAACAAAAAATACTGAAGTTGTCAAGGCTTTCACTTTACTTGGATCCACAATCAACACCCAAGGAAGCAGCAGTCAAGAAGTCAAATGAAGTATTGCATTGGCCAAATCTGCTGCAAAGATCTCTTTGAAGTGTTGAAAAGCAAAGATGTCACTTTTCGAACTAAGGTGCTCTTGACCCAAGTCATGGTGTTTTCGATCACCTCATATGCATGTGAAAGCTGGAAATAAGGAAGACTGAAGAACTGATGTCTTTGAATTATGGTGTTGGTGAAGAATATTGAATATACCATGGACTGCCAAAAGAATGAACAAAGCTGTCTTGGAAGAAGTACAGCCAGAGTGCTCCTTTGAAGCAAAGATGGTGAGACTTCGTCTCACATACTTTGGACATGTTATCAGGTGGAACAAATCCCTGGAAATGGACATCATACTTGTTAAGGTAGAGGGTCAACAAAAAAGAGGAAGACTCTTGACAAGATAGATTGACACAGTGGCTACAACAATGGGCTCAAACATAGCAAAGATTGTGAGGATGGCACAGGACTAGGCAGTGTTTGTTCTGTTGTACATAGGGTCACTGGCACCTAACATTTAATTTTTTTTTTTTTTTTTTGTACTTTAGATGAAGGTTTATAGAACAAACTAGCTTCTCATTAAACAATACACATATTGTTTTGTGACATTGGTTGCCAACCCCATGAAATGTCAACACTCTCTCCTTCTCGACCTTGAATTCCTTATTGCCAGTTTCCTGTCCCCTCCTGCCTTCTAGTCCTTGCCCCTGGGCTGGTGTGCCCATTTAGTCTCATTTTGTTTTATGGGCCTGTCTAATCTTTGGCTGAAGGGTGAACCTTAGGAGTGACTTCATTACTGAGCTACAAGGGTGTCCAGGGGTCATATTCTCGGGATTTCTCCAGTCTCTGTCACACCAGTAAGTCTGGTCTTTTTTTGTTAGTTAGAATTTTATTCTACATTTTTCTCCAGCTTGTCTGGGACCTTCTATTCCCCGTCAGAGCAGTCGGTGGTGGTAGCCAGGCACCATCTAGTTGTGCTGGACTCAGCCTGGTAGAGGCTATAGTACTTGTGATCCATTAGTTATTTGGACTAATCTTTCCCTTGTGTCTTTGGTTTTGTTCTTCTTTGCTCCAGACTGTGTGAGACCAGTGGAGTATCTTAGACGGCCATGGACAAGCTTTTAAGACCCCAGAAGCTACTTACCAAAGTAGAGTAACATTCAATATTTTAATGGGTTTAATGCAATCATCTAAGTATTTGTGGAGTTGATGAGTAATATGAAAGTAAGGCTTTAACTGGCTCATTAGTGGACATGCCTCTCGTAAACTAAAGTTCAGGGTACTTAAAATGCCCTCAACATAATGATTACAGGCTGGGAAAAGTGAGACTGTTTAGCTGAATGTGTTTCTGCTAAAATCAAACAATATCTGCATATTGTTCTACTTCTTTCCAATTTCTTCTCAGAGCATTTTTCTCCTTTCCGTCTAACTTTAAGGTTTTCCCAAGTCTTGAATGTCTTATATATTCCTGGTAAGAAGGGACTAAACTAAGAAATTCTCCTTTGCATCACCACTGAGAAATCTTGTGCCTTTTTCTTAGTCATTTAATACTCTCCTGTTCCTACTCTTAGCTCTTGGGCAGCCCATAACAAGCTTTTTTGTTGCTGCTTTAACAAGTGCTTTCTCAATGCTCTCAGATGTGGGAAAGTATAACTTACTAGTTACTGATATATGTTTAAGCTTTCCAGCTTATAAAGCTTCAGATATGGCTTTTCTTTTGGCTGTTTATGATTGTGCAAACAGTATCACAAAGCTCAAGTCTGGAAGGAACTTTAGGTATGATTCAGTAAAATCCCTTATATAAGAAAACAAGTCTGAAGAACTAAAACAGCAGTTTGTCAGGAATTCACACTAAGGAAACGATCCAGGGCTGGACCCCAAACGTCACCTCCAATACAGTTACTTTCAAACATAAATTAATTTACAGCCTCACTGTGCATCCCCAATTTCCATTGCTCCCTTCTCACAAGAAACATAAGGTCCCTGCCTAGCTCTTTTGATCTTGTAATGCCTAAGAATGACCTCATTTCATAATTTTGGTCATTTATGCTACTGTTGGTGCGTAAATTTGAATAATAGTCATATCAACTGGTCTTCCTTGTAGGCGTATGGATATTATACTATCACTGACAGCATTGTACTTCAGGATGCATCCTAAAATGTTCTTTTTGACAATGAGCACATCATTCTTCAATTTCTCATTTGGGCATGGTAGACCATATTATTGTCCAATGCAGAATGGCAAATACCAGTCCATTTCAGCTCACTAATGCCTAAGAGATCGATGTTTATGCATTCCATTTCATTTTTGATGATTTCCAATTTTCCTAGATTCATACTTCATACATTCCACATTCCAATTATTGATAGATGTTTGCAGCTGTTTCTTCTCATTTTGAGTCATGCCACATCAGCAAATGAAGGTCCCAAAAGCTTGACTCTATCCATGCCATTAAGGTTGACTCTACGCAGCTCTTTCCCCATCGTATTTTGAGTGCCTTCCATCTTCCGGAACTATATCAGACAATGTTCCACTGCTATTCAGAAGGTTTTCACTGGCTAATTCTTTTCAGAAGTAGACTTCTGGATTCTGCTTCCTAGTTTGTCTTAGTCTGAAAGCTCAGCTGAAATACCAGTGACATAGCTCCCAGTATCACAGCAACATGCAAGCCCTCACAGTACGACAAACTGAGAGATGCATGGGGGAAAATCTTGCAGTACTTGTGGTTGTATTGCACCTTTCCATGGGTCATCACATCATATTGTCCCTGGGTGGGCTTGAACCACCAACCTTTTGGTTAACAGCCAAATTCGCTAACTGATTGCACCACAGAGACTGTGTGGATCTTAACAAATTATGGATAACATTGCGAAGAATGGAATTCCAGAACACTTAATTGTTCCCATGAGAAACCTGTACATAGATCAAGAGGCAGTTGTTAGAAGGGAACAAGGAGATATTGTGTGGTTTAAAGTCAGGAAAGGTGTGTATCAGGGTTATATCCTTTCACCATACTTATTCAATGTATATGCTGTGCAAATAATCTGAGAAACTGGGCTATATGAAGCATGGGACATCAGGATTGAAGGAAGACTCATTAACAACCTGCTTTATGCAGATGACACAGCCGCGCTTGCTGAAAGTGAAGAGCACTTGAAGCATTTACTAATGAAGATCAAAGACCATAGCCTTCAGTATGGACTACACCTCAGCATAAAGAAAACAAAAAATCCTCACAACTGAACCAATAAACAACATCATGATCAACAGAGAAAGGATTGACGTTATTAAGGATTTCATTTTATTTGGATCCACAATCAACACCCATGGAAGCAGTAGTCAAGAAATCAAAAGACACACTGCATTGGGCAAATCTGCTGCAAAAAACCTCTTTACATAGTGTGTATGTACCCTAGTTTGTTTATCCATTCATCTGTTGATGGGCATCTAGGTTGTGTCCATCTTTTTGCTACTGTAAACAAAGTTGCAATGAACATGGGTGTGCATATGTCTATTCGTGTGACGGCTCTTATTTCTCTAGGATATATTCCTAAGAGTGAGATTGCTGGATCATATGGTATATGTATTTCTAGCTTTCTACAGAATCACCATATTGTTTTCCAAAATGCTTGTACCATTTTGCATTCCCACCAGCAGTACATAAGAGATCCAATCTCCCCACAGCCTCTCCAACATTTGCTATTTTCTGTTTTTTTGATTCATGCCAGTAATGTCAGGGTGAGATGGTAGTTTTGATTTGCATTTCTCTAATGGCTAGTGATCACGAGCATTTCCTCATGTGTCTATTAACCCCTTGAATGTCTTCTTTGGTGAAGTGTCTGTTCAATTCCTTTGCCCATTTTTTAGTTTGATTATTTGTCTCTTTGTTGTAGAGGTGTTGGATATTCCTGTAGATTTTAGAGATTAGGCCTTTGTCGGATTAGTAATAGCCATACATTTTTTTCCCAGTCCGTAGGTTCTCTTTTTACTCTTTTGGTGAAGTCTTTTGATGAGCGTAAGTGTTTAATTTTTAGAAGATCCCATTTATCTACCTTAGCTTCTAGAGTTTGTATGTTGTTAATTGTTTGTATCCTGTTAATGCCATGTATTAGAATCTCTAGCATTGATCCTATTTTTTATTCTATGATCTTGATGGTTTTTGGTTTTATATTTAGGTCTTTGATCCATTTTGAGTTAGTTTTTGTGTATGGTGTGAGGTATGAGTCCTGTTTCATTTTTTTGCAGATGGACATCCTATTTTACCAGCACCATTTGTTAAAAAGATTGTCTTTTCCCCACTGGATGGACTTTGGGCCCTTGTCGAAGATCAGGTAACCATAGGTGTGTGGATTTACATCTGGGTTCTTGATTCTGTTCCATTGGTCAGTGTATCTGTTGTTGTACCAGTACCAGACTGTTTTGACTACTGTAGCTGTATGGTAGTTTCTGAGGTCAGGTAGTGCGAGTTCTCCTACTTTATTCTTCTTCTTCGATAATGCTTTACTTATCCAGGGCCTCTTCCCTTTCCACAACTACCACAGACTCTACCAGACTGAGTCCAGTACAACTAGCTGGTGCCCGGCTACCTCCACCGACTGCTCTGACAGACATCACAACATAGGGTCTTGGACAGAGCTGGAGAAAAATGTAGAACAAATTCTAACTCACAAAAAAAAGACCCAACTTACTGGCCTGACAGAGACTGGAGAAACCCTGAGAGAATGGTCCCCGGACACCCTTTTAGCTCAGTAATGAAGTCACTCCAGAGGTTCACCTTTTAGCCAAAGATTAGACAGACCCATAGGACAAAACGAGACTAAAGGGACAAACCAGCCCAGGGGCAAGGACTAGAAGATAGGAGGGGACAGGAAAGCTGATAATAGGGAACCCAAGGTCGAGAAGGGAGAGTACTGACATGTCATGGAGTTGTTAACCAATGTCACAAAGCAATATATGTACTAACCATTAAAAAAAAAAAGAATTTTTTCTTTCCACCACAAAAAAAAAGACCCCTTTAAAGTGCTGAAAATCAAAGATGTCACTTTGAAGACTAAGATGCGCCTGACCCAAGCCATGGTGTTTTCAGTTGCCTCATATACGCACAAAAGCTGGACGATGAATAAGGAGGATCAAAGAAGAATTGACTCCTTTGAATTGTGGCATTGGCAAAGAATGTTGAATATACCATGGACTGCCAAAAGAATGAACACATCTGTGTTGGAAGAAATACACCCACAATGCCCCTTAGATGCAAGGATGGCAAGACTATGTCTTACATACTCTAGACATATTAGCAGGAGGGATCAGTCCCTGGAGAAGGACATCATGCTTGGTAAAGTAGAAGGTCAGCGAAAAAGAGGCAGACCCTCAACAAGATGGATTGACACAGTGGCTGCAACAATGGGCTCAAGCATAACAAAAATTGTGAGGATGATGCAGGACCGGGCAGTGTTGCCTTCTGTTGTGTATAGGGTCACTATGAGTCAGAACCGACTTGAAGGCACCTAACAACATGTTTCTGTGGATTAATGTACCCATCTGTATATTGGAAAGTCTATAATAAAAAAAAAATTATCATTTTCTGCAGTTGTACATGGAAAAAGTTGCTTGTTTTTGTGCTTTGCAAGCATCAGTCACAGTTTTAGTCCTTGCTGGTGGAGACAGGAGGAGCACCTCAATTTTTATCCTGAAATTGCCATGGCTTCCAAGATATAATATACCTGCATATACCTGTGAACAGTTTTCATCTCAAGGACATTTGTCTTATGTTAGGTTCCCCAGAAGAAGACATGAGACAGGATTTAGGTACAAGTGATTCAGTACAGAAGGGCTCCAAGGAGAAATCTGTGGATGAATGAGGGAAGCAGGGCAAGGAAGAAGAACACAAGCAAGAGTACAATTTCAGATAAAGTCTCGATCTCAACCTCAGCCTTCAGGGGAGCTCCTGAATTTAAAATAAGCAAGAGGCTGAGCTTTCATAACCCCTCACCAGTCCGTCCTTGGTAAGGGCTGTCCCTGAGGGCATGTAAACTGCCAGGGACTCTCTGTGCATGCAGGGACCAAAAAAGAATTGACACATTTGAATTATGGTTCTAGAGAAGAATACTGAATATACCATGGACTGCCAGAAGAATGAACAAATCTGTCTTGGAGGAAGTATAGCCAGACTGCTGCTTAGAAGCTGGGATTACTTCTTGTTTTCTTTGGGCATGTTATTAGGAGGAACTATAGAGACAATTTAAAAAAGCAATGATGGTTTTGATTCCCTGGTGCTACCCTAACAAAAAAATACAAATTAGTGGTTTTAAGGAACAAAAATTTTTTGCCCTACAGTTTTAGAGGCTAGAAGTCCAAATCAGGGCATCAGCTCTAGGAGAGGGTTCTTTATTGTCAGTAGCTCAGGGAGTGCCTGAGAGTTCCTTGGTGTCTGTCTTCCCCCTGTTTGTGTTTCTGTGTGTGATCAGGTGTCTTAGTCATCTACTGCTGCTATAACAGAAATACCACAAAGTGGATGGTTTTAACAAAGAGAAATTTATTCTCTCACAGTCCAGTAAGCTACAAGTCCAAATTCAGGGCATCAGCTCCAGGAGAAGGCTTTCTCTCTCTGTCAACTCTGGAGGAAGATCCTTGCATTGCATCAGTCTTCTTTTGGTCTGGGAGCGTCTCAGCGCAGGAACCTCAGATCCAAAGGTTGCACTCTGCTCCCAGCACTGCTTTCTTGGTGGTATGAGGTTCCCATGTATCTCTGCTTGCTTCTCTCTTTTAATCTCAAAAGAGATTGGATTAAGACACTATCTGATCTTGTAGACGTCATCAGTATAACCTCATCATAGTGACAGAGTTTACAACACATAAGGAGATCACATATAACCTCATCATAGTGATAGAGTTTACAACACATAAGGAAATCATATCAGATTACACAATCATATACCATACTGGGAATCATGACCTAGTCATTTTTGGGGGGACATAATTTAATCCATGACATCAGGTTTATGATCCACCATACTTTTATTAACAAAACAAAAGAAAAGCCCTATTTCCAAACAGGGTTATATTGACAGGGACTGGTGTTAGGACTTCTACATTTCTTTTTAGGGAACACAATTCAATCTGCAACAGTGGTTGCCAGAGGTCAGGAGTTCAGAAAGAGGGAGGGAGGGAGGAAAGAATGAATGGATGGAGCACAAGGAATTTTTAAGGCAGTAAAACTATTACATAAGATACATAATGTTAAAAAATGACTTCATGCATTTATCAAAACCCATAGCACTGTACAGCACAAAGAGTAAGTCTTAATGTAAACTATCGACTTTAGTAAATAATAATGTAAGGTACCACACTGACGCAAGACATTAATAATAGGGGAAACTGTGCATGTGTGTTGGGGTGAGGGGGAGTGGGTATATGGGAACTCTCTGTATTTCCTGCTCAATTTTCCTATAAACCTACAACTACTTTTTTAAAAAGTCCATTAAATACAATAAAAAATAAACAGATAAAATGACCTGTTTTCTATTTTATCAAAGAAGGAGCAGTCAAGGCTTATTTTCATCTATCTACTCTTTGGCCCTGGTGGCGTAGTGGTTAAGAGCTACAGCTGTTAACCAAAAGGTCAGCAGTTTCAATCCACCAGGCGCTCCTTGGAAACTCTGTGGGGTAGTTCCACTCTTTCCTACAGAGTCCCTATGAGTCGGAATCAACTTGATGGCAATTGTTGTTTTTTTTTTTTTTTTGGTTTACTCTTTGGCACGTAGTAGAAATGAACTCTCCCCACAAAATGTTGAAATAAAATAAAACAAAGCAAAAGTTTGGGCGTAATCCTATCAAATCTTTAGATACTGGAAGACAAATCAAAGAATTAGAGACCTCCACACTTCATCCTACCCACTCTGTTCCTATAATTTCACCCTTTCAACTTTTTATAAGATGTAGCTCAAAACAAAAACCAAACCTGTTGCTGTCGAGTCTATTCTGATTCATAGCAACCCTATAGGACAGAGTAGAACAGCCCCAGAGGATTTCCAAGGAGCAGCTGGTGGATTTGAACTGCTAACCTTTTGGTTAGCAGCCGAGCTCTTAACCACTGCACCACCATGGCTCCAAGACATAGCTTAGGGTTATTAATGTTGAGAACAGAGTAATTTTAAGTAAAACAGACCACTCATGGCATGATTTAAAGTAGTTACTCCTAATCTAAGGATCTAGAACCTCAGGCTAAATAAATAAACATCAAGAGCAAAAAGCCATGTGAAAATCACATATTTACTTGAGGCATGGCCACATGGATTAAATAAAAGGACAAGTTTATTTTGTTTGGCTAAATATCAAATAAGCCCCATATGGTAATACACATTATCATATGCTGATCACAAGCTCTGTTGGCAGTTGTATCTATTTGATTTAAAAATTGAACTATGCAAACAATAAATGGTTACTTAAAGAACTCAATTTATTTTGTTTGACCAATTATTTCAAAAAATAAGCCCTATAAGTGAAAAATATAGAGGAAATTCTTCACTGGTGAAAAAGACTGAGGATATGTGCTTCCCACCCTCTCAGATGTAGGTGGAGTTGAAGTATCTAGTGTTGAATATGAAATTATCAACAACATTGGCCTCTAGAGTAAAAATGTAAACAAATTCTCCTGTAGATTTATTCCTGTGCCAGTCATTTAACTTCTCAATATTCAGGACTTTTATTAGTTTTCGTCAACACTCTTCCATCAGTTTGTAGTACTGTGGTGGCTTATGTGTTGCTGTGATGGTGGAAGCTATGCCACCAGTATTTCAAATACCAGCAAAGTCACCCATTGTGGGCGAGTTATAGTGGAGCTTCCAGACTAAGACAGACTAGGAAGAAGGATCTGGCAGTCTACTTCCAAAAACAAAATGGCCAGTGAAAACCTTATGAATAGCAGTGGAACATCATCTGATATAGTGCCGGAAGATGAGACCCTCAGGTTGGAAGGCACTCACATACAACTGGGAAAGAGCTGCCTCCTCCGAGAAGAGTTGACCTTAATGACATGGATGGACTAAAGCTTTCAAGACCTTCATTTGCTGATATGGCATGACTCAAAATGAGAAGAAACAGCTGCACACATCCATAAATAATCAGAATGTGGTTATACGAAGTATGACTTTAGAAAAATTGGAAATTGTCAAAAATCAAATGGAACTCATAAACATAGATATCCTAGGCATTAGTGAGTTGAAAAGGACTGATATTGGCCATTTTAAATCAGACCATCATATGGTCTACTATGCCGGAATGACAAATTGAAGAGGAATGGCATTGCATTCACCCTCAAAAGGAACATTTCAAGATCTATCCCGAAGTACAATGCTTGCAGTGATAGGATAATATCCATACGCCTAAAAGAAGACCAGTTATTATGACTATTATTCAAATTTACTCAGCAACCACTAAGGACAAAGATGAAGAAATAGAAGCTTTTTACCAGATCTGCAGTCTGAAATTTATCGAACATGCGATCAGGATGCATTGATAATTACTGGTGATTGGAAAGCAAAAGTTGGAAACAAAGAAGAAGGATTAGTAGTTGGAAAATGTGACCTTGGTGATAGAAATGACGCCGGAGATCACACGATAGAATTTTGTAAGACCAACGACTTCTTCATTGGAAATACATTTTTTCAACAACATAAATGGCGACTATACACGTGGACCTCACCGGATGGAATACACGGGAATCAAATTGACTACATCTGTGGAAAAAAAACAGGGAGTAGCTCAATATTATCAGTCAGAACAAGGTCAGGGGCCATCTGTGGAAAAGACCATCAATTGCTCCTATGCAAGTTCAAATTGAAGTTGAAGAAAATTAAAACAAGTCCAAGAGAGCCAAAGTATGACCTTGAGGATATCTTACCTAAATTTAGAGACCATCTCAAGAATAGATTCCAGTCATTGAACATTAATGACCAGACGAGCTGTGGTATGACATCATATATGAAGAAAGCAAAAGATCATTAAAAGGCAGAAAAGAAAGAAAAGACCAAAATGGATGTCAGAAGAGACTCTAAAACTTGCTCTTGAACATAGCGTATCTAAAGAGAGCAGAAGAAATGATCATGTAAAAAAGCCGAACAGAAAATTTCAAAGGGTGCCTTGAGAAGACAAAGTAAAGTATTATAATGAAATGTGCAAAGACCTAGAGTTAGAAAACCAAAAGAGAAGAACATCCTTGACATTTATTAAGCTGAAAGAACTGAAGAAAAAATTCAAGCCTCTAGTTACAATATTGAAGGATTCTATGGGTAAAATAGTGAACGACATAGGAAGCATCAAAAGTAGATGGAAGGAATACACAGAGTCCCTGTACCAAAAAGAATTGGTTGACATTCAACCACTTCAGGAGGTAGCACATGATTAAGAACTGATGGCACTGAAGGAAGTCCAAGCTGTTCTGAAAGCATTGGTGGCAAACAAGGCTCCAGGAATTGATGGAATTCCAATTGAGATGTTTCAACAAAGAGATGGCAATGCTGAAAGCACTTACTCATCAATGCCAAGAAATTTGGAAAACAGCTACCTGGCCAACTGACTGAAGGAGATCCATATTTGTGCCCATTCCAAAGAATGCAGAAATTACTGAACAATATCATTAACATCATATGCAAGTAAAATTTTCCTGAAGATAATTAAAAAATGGTTTCAGCAGTACATCGGCAGGGAACTGCCAGAAATTCAGGCCAGATTCAGAAGAGGAGGTAGAACGAGGACTATCACTGCTGATGTCAGATGGATCCTGGCTGAAAGCAGAGAATACCAGAAAGATGTTTACCTGTGTATTATGGACTATACAAAGGCATTTGATTATGTGGATCGTAACAAATTATGGATAACATTGCAAAGAATGGCAATTCTGGAACACTTATTTGTGCTCATGTGGAACCTGTATATAGGCCAAGAGGCACTCCTTCGAACAGAACAGGGAATACTGAGTGGTTTAAAAGCAGAAAAGCTGGGTATGTCAGGGTTGTATCCTTTCACCACACTTATTCAATCTGTATACTTAGCAAATACTCTGAGAAACTGCACTACATGTAGAATAACATGGCATCAGGATTGGAGCAAGACTCATTAACAACCTTGCTTTCTGAAAGCTAAGAGGACTTGAAGCACTTACTGATGAAGATCAAAGACTATAGCCTTCAGTATGGATTACACCTCCACAATAAAAAAAAAAAAATCCTCACAACTGGACCAAGAAACAACATCATAAGAAATGGAGAAAATATTGAAGTGGTCAAGGACTTCATTTTATTTGGATCCACAATCAACACCCACAGAAGTAACAGTAAAGAAATCAAATGACATATTACAGTGAGCAACTCTGCTGCCAAAGACCTCTTTAAAGTGTTAAAAAAAACAAAGATGTCACTTTGAGGACTAACGTGCCCCTGACCCAAGCCATTATATTTCCAGTCCATTCATATGCACGCAAAAGCTGGATAGCTAATAATGAAGACCAAAGAAGAATTGATGCCTTTGAATTATGGTGTTGGTGAAGAATATTGACTATACCATGGACTGCCAGAAGAATGAACAAATCTGTCTTGGAAGAAGTACAACCAGAATGTTCCTTAGAAGTGAGGATGGTGAGACTTTGGCTCATGTACGCTGGACGTCATCAGGAGGGTCCAGACCCTGGAGAAGGACATCATGCTTGGTAGAGGGTCAGCAAAAAAGAGGAAGACCTCAGGGAGAGTCCGGCAAGATGGCGCTCTAAGCAGAAGCACCACGCCGTCCCTCCACAACAAAGATCCGAAAAACTAAGCCAAACAGAGAATCAACAATCCTGAAACCCTAGAACATCAAATGA
>NW_004444007.1:1671557-1694913 GCF_000243295.1 Trichechus manatus latirostris
TATGCTCTTCAAAAGACTTCACCAAAAGAGTCAAAAGAGAACCTAGAGACTGGGAAAAAATTTTTGGACAGTACAAGTCAGACAAAGGTCTAATCTCCATAATCTACAAGACATATTCATGTACAGATGACAATATACTTAGCTAAGGGCTTAGATACTTCTCTGCTTGATATACATATCTTTCTTTTGCTCTTGAAAAGACAGGACCCAGGTAAAACAGAAGTATTGGTTATTAGAGGAAGACTTAGGTAGAGCATAAAAAACCGGTTGTCATCATGAGGATCCCATGTGTGTCAGAATAGAACAGCGCTCCACAGGGTTTTAATGGCTAATTTTCAGAAGTAGATTGCCAGGCCTTTCTTCTGAGGTTCCTCTGTCTGGACTTGAACCTCCAACCTTTTGGTTAGCAGCTGAGCATGTTAATCATTTACACTACCCAGGGACTCCATGTAGAGACTAGGGTGATGGTTTGAAGAAATAAGCTGAAACCATGTGGGAACTTTGAAAATAAAGTATTATAGGAAAGAAAATAAATAATAAGTAGTTAATATTACCTACTATGTGCCTTCACTGGGCTGTCTCTCATAGTAGATACAAAAATAATATAGTCACATACCTAGATAGCGTGCATCTCACCATCTATTAGAGAAGTAATGTAATAACATCTGAAATTATTAGAAAATATTTTAGTACTAATTAAAAGACAAAACAGTGGTCAGGAGAGTTTTTATGAAACTGAAGGGACTTGAACAGGTATTCAAAAGATTCAGAAGTGTGGAAGAATGGAGAAAGCCATTACTGGCAAAGGATACAGCATAAGAAAGTCTAAGTGAGGTGGATGTATTTATTTCCTAGGGCTGCTGTAACAAAATACCACAAACTGGGTGGCTGAAAACAGCAGAAATTTATTGTTTCACAGTTCTGGAGTCTACAAGTCCAAATTCAGGGCATTGTTCAGGCTATGTTCTCTTTAAAGGCTCTAGGGGAAGATCTTTTGTTTTTTCCCTCAGCTTCCTTGGCTTACAACTGCAGCATAGCTCTGTGGTCGCATGACAGTCTTCCCTCTGTCAGTCTCTTTGTGTCTCTTCTGTCTTACAAAACACTATCTAGCTTGCATTAGGACCCACCCTCATCTGGTATGGAGCCCTGGTTGCACAGTGGTTAAAAAAGCTCGGCTGCTAACCAAAAGTTCTGCAGTTTGAACCCACCAGCGTCTCCGCAGGAGAAAGATGTTGCAGTCTGTTTCAGTAAAGATTCACAGCCCTGGAAACCCTACGGGGTAGTTCTGCTCTGTCCTACAGGGTCACTATGAGTCAGAATCGACTCAACGCAATGGGTTTGGTTAGTTTTAATCTGGTATGATCTCATGTTAATTTAACTGATAACACTTCGAAAGACACTATTTCCAAACAAGGTCACATTCATAGATACCAGAGGTTAGGACCTCAGCTTAAATTTCGGGAGGACACAATTCAATCCGTAACAAGTTGTTGTTAGTAGCTGCCAACTCATGGGGACCCCATGTGTTACAGAGTAGAACCGCTTCATAAGGTTTTTTTGGCTGTAAACTTTACAGAAGCAGATTGCCAAGCTGTTCTTCCACAAAGCTGCTGAATGTGTTTGAGCCTCCAACTTTGAGGTTAGCAGCCAATAGCAAACCTTTTGCACTACCCAGATTCCTTTGCATAACAAGGTTGTTGAAGAAAACACTTGTGACGTAGGGAAAAGGAGATCAGGGAGGAGACTAAAGCAACCGAAACAGCACATTCGGTGATACAACGTTGCACCCTTCAGGTAAGAGGAAACTGTACACCATAGCTGCGTGCTTCTCCATTCTATACTTGTTAAACTTAAAACTACAGATTGGCCTGTTTTCCCCAATTGTTCTTTGATTGAATGGTCCATCTCCAGGAAAGATTGCTATTGATAATTGCTCAGAGAGGGAAGAGAAGAAAAAAATATCTAAATAATTCAGTCCTCGTTTTAAAATAGAATTTTTCAAAATGGCGAAGCTGTTTTAAAAATACAGACATGAAGCAATCATTATTCTTCTCACTTTGCTCAAAGGACAGTGGCCATCCTGTGTGAGAAAGGGAACACGTGTGTCTAGCATACTAACTGGCAGAGGCTGCCAACCCCTATTTCTCCTGAGACTTGGAAGCTCCAAGCTTGTGCTAAATGGTATCCACAGTGCACAGTCAAATCTTGAGATTCGTGTACACTAAGCTGGATGCCTCCCAACCCTGGGAGAGATAAGAGATGAACTCAATTGCATAGTTTTTAAAAGCCAACTTCAATGCACCTATTAAAAGTAGAGCCACACCCTCTGCTTTCTGAGAGGACAAATTCAATTTCTGTCTCCACACCTTAGTAATAGTCCCTTCTGCTTTCTCCAAAAATATGCAGCAAGGAAGTTATTCCCACTATGTAATTTATACTTTCCTGGAGTTGATCCAGGGGCAAGGTGACATTTGCTCGGTATTAGTCTTCAGGTTATTGACAACCACGTCTCTATCTTATGTGGATTTGAGTAGAACAACCGCACATGAAATATTGATGTGGTAACTATGATAACTAACGATGACTATGAAGACACGTGGCATTTGCTCTCTAGTCCTCTGACATTTATGTTTCCACTCCGGCTTTTTGACTCACGCTCACACTGCTTGGCAGGAGAAACTTGTCTGACCTGGTGACAGTGACACTGTATTCTGGAGAATCGTTTGCAAGAAGTTAAATCCAGGTAAGAGATAAAGTGCGATTCTCTGCAAAACCTGCGTCTGTTGGAGCAAGCGCTGCTCCCTGCCGGGACCTTTCAGTAGAAGGAATCCCACGCAGAAGAGTGCATTGCTCCAGTGTTTATGCATGCCACCTACCGGCACACACCAAATGTATAATCTAAGATTTGGCACAACTTAATCCCAGTTCCAGAATAGATAAGAAAGCTGACAAAGTCACAATCCGATCAGAATAAACAACACCCACATTTGCTATTTTTACAATGATTTAAATTTCAAAGATGTCTTTTATTTCTTCCCTGGAGAAAGGGCATACTTTTTAAAACGTGTTAGTTTTATAGAGGTTTTTAGAAATGGTCCTTGGTTTGGGGCAAAATGGAATTGAAGATGTATGTAATGAATATTAGTCAGGTATTGTTTTGTGGACTAGATAGGAAAGAGAAAGGGCCTGTGAGCTAGATAATAAAAAAAAAAACCCACTGTCCTCCAATTGATTCAAATTCATAGTGACCCATTTGTGACAAAGTAAAACTGTTTCATAGGGTTTTCTTGGCTGTAATCTTTACAGAAGCAGATGGCCCAGCCTTTCTTCTATGCCAGCGCCACTGGACGGGTTGGAACCTTAAACCACTTGTGCTACTCAGGGACCCAGAAGGGACTAAATATGGTAATAGTCGTTGTTAATTGCCACAGAGTCAGCTCTGGCAACCCCACGTGCAACAGAGCAAAATGCTGCTGATCCTGCACCATCTGCATGATCCTTGGTATGCTTGAGTCCATTGTGGTAGCCACTGCGCATTTTGAGTGCCTTCCAACCTCGGGGGCTCATCTTCTAGCACTATATCTGACAGTGTTCTGCTGTGATCCATAGGGTTTTCATTGGCTGATTTTCAGAAGTAGATCACCAGGCCTTTCTTCCTAGTCTGTCTTAGTGTGGAAACACCACTGAAACCTGTCCACCATGGCTGACACTGCCAGTATTTGAAATACTGGTGGCATAGCTTCCAACGTGATAGTAATACACAAGCCACCTTAGTGTGACAAACTGACAGATGGGTGGTGGATGCTAATGGTACTAAAGAAGAAGGACAAGAAATATAGCAGAAACATTGCTGCATAATTACTTTTTATTATAATTGATGTGTTTTTCAGGGAATGCATGGTCAACAACAAAAGATCTGAGAAAGCATTAAATTAAAATTTATTTTAATTTCAAATAAAGAGAAGAAATAGATAATAAAATCTGATTAATATCAGAGTCCATGCAGTTTATTCTCCGTTTGCTCTCCTTGCCCACTAAAGACCCCTTCTCCATGCTCCTCTGCCTTCCTCTTGCCCTGGTTGACTGATCAGCCAGGAACTGCATCACCCAGGCGCTACTTGCTTCTGGTTGGGTTTGGCCATGGAGAGGCAATGGCAGGATACTGTAAGGCTGGAGGAGAGAGAAGTCAGGGTATTTCTTCCCGAATTCCTTCCATTTTGAGTCTGTTCCTCTAACTGTACCTGCATTCCTCCGTATGCATTTCCAAGGATAGCTCCTGCCCAATGTCATCTTCCCCAGAGTCTCAATGCTCCTTGGGCTCTGGTAACACTATTTCTCCTCCCCAACCCCCCTTCAGCCCTAGGGTTGGCAAAAGTTTCCCACTATTGCTAGTGTCTGGGTGTCTCAACGTTGTTTTCTCAAAACTCTGAAAGTAATCCTCTCATGATAGTCACTTTACTGGAACCCCTTGGGGCAAATTCTGTCTCTAGCCAGAAGCATGACTGTTATGCCATCAGACAGTTCTAGAGCTTGAAGAGAGCTTAGGGCATGGAATCCAATCTCTTCATTTGAAAAATAAGGGAACCAAAGTTCGGAGAAGTAAAATAACTGTCCCATGGTCCCCCAACCAGCAACTGAAAGAGCTCAACTAGGCCTGAGTTTCAGGACTCTTGACTCTCCCGCTGGCTCTCAGTTCATTCTGCAGTACCACATTTGTTCCAATGTCATTTTCTTGTAAAAGGGAGAGTAGACTGAAGTATAGAAATCAAATTGCAATGCAAATTTTACATGTGAATTAATTATTTATTGATATATGCAGGACTTGGACATATATATTAAAATCAGATGAATATCACTCATGATAAAGAAAAGAGGGGTTCCTTTTGTTATTGCAATTTTTGTTTTGCTAATGTTATATGTCAGCATTATTTTTCTACTGTTAATAAACACTTTTTTAAATGATCCAAAGATCTAAATGATCGCATACACAGACTTACTACTAACATATCTAGTAAAATGTTTTAAAATTAGTGATATACTATTTGAATAAAAATTGAAGAGCTTAAAAAGAGGTATTTTTCTTAGAATGGACTCAAGAGTGACTGAAAATAAAACCAGCTGCTGTTGAGTCAGTTCCGACACATGGCAACCCCACATGTGTCAGAGAAGAACTGAGCTCCTTAGGGTTTTCAATAGGTGATTTTTTAGAAGCAGAGTGCTGGGCCTTTATTTCCAGGAGCCTCTGGGAGGATTCAAACCTCCAACTTTTGGTTAGCAGCCAAGCAGGTTAACAGTTTGCACCACCCAGGAACTCCGCAAGAGTGAGTAGAGGGAGTCTGAAGACCTGAGTCTAGCCCCAACCCCTATCACTGACTCAATGGCTTCCGTAAAGACAGTTATGTTTTTAAAAAATAGTAATAGATTTGTAGTACTGCGATCATTTTTTTAAATACTGAAGTAACTGTAACTTGAATTCTTTGGGCCAATAATTAAAATTAAATTAATGATTTGTTGTTGTAAAAACATCATTAACCACTAAATAAATGCAGCTTCCTTTTCTTTCTTATCTTTCCTAGAGATGTTCATAGTTTAACAGGTACGTTAGTCAGGATAGGCTGATTTATATTGTGGCTAAAATCAAAAGAAAAAAAAAAAAAAAACCTCCAAAATCTTGAAGTCTTGAAACTACTAGGTTTATTTCTCTCTCATAATGTATGTCCATCACAGGTCTCTTAGAAGCGCTGCTCCGTCTTATTATTCATGGGCCTGGGCTGATGGAGTAGGTATCGTTTCAGACGTTGCCAGTTGCTATACAAACGGATTTAGCTCTGGAGGGTCTCATATGGACAGTTAGATACTGTAGCCATGAAGTGACATATATCTCACTTGCTCACAGCTCATTGGCCAGAACTAGTCACATGGTCCCACCCAACCAGAAATGGCCTAGGAAGTGCAATCCAACCATATCCCCAGAATGCAGAGAGCCAGAAATACTTGGCAAGTCACACTAACAACTGCCATTAAAAAAAAAAAAAAAAATTTGTCACTGAGTGATTCTGACTCATAGCAACCCCATATGTTACAAGGTAGAACCGCTCCCTAGGGTTTTCATGGCGGTAACCTTTACCGAAGCAAATCACCAGGCCTTCTTCCCTGGTGCCTCTGGGTGGGTATGAATCACCAACATTTATGTTAGTAGTCAAGCAAAAACTGTTTGTGCCATCCCGGGACCTGAGCTAATATTGTTTTAGGTACTCTCAAACCATTCATGACTCATTAGATAAATGACAAATTTTGCTTTCAGTCAAACAAAATCTTTACATGTTTATTTTGGGGAAAAATAAAAGCAAAAAATTGCAGACAGAGGGATTAGGAAAAATGGGGAAGAGGTGGGAAAAGAACAAAAAGGGAGATATAAACAAGAAAAGTCAGGAAGAAAAACAGAAAGGAGCAAATCAAAGGAAATATAATAATAAAAGAAAAAAAATATCCAAACCCTTTTTGCCATTGAGTCAATTTCAACTCTTAGGAAACCTGAGTCAAAATACTCCAGGATATTTGTTATCAAATGAAAAAGTATGAGAAGCTATATTCATTTTAGAGGTTTCAACTTCTCTTAGAAATATCCAAATTCACTAAGGTTCTAAGAAGATATTTTCAGTTTACTGTTTCTTAATCAAATAATAACACTAGATATTAATATTTGAAAATCTGACCATTTGCAAAATAATTTCACTGACATTACTCTGCAAGATGATTATTATTATCCCCATTTTATAAATACCAATCTTGAGTCCTTGAAAGGTTTAGTGAGAAGTTACCCCACTGATAAATGATTTAATGGTAAAATGGGTCATGGAGTGAATGAGTGTAGAGGGGAGAAGAGGAAGAGAGTAGAGTGAAAAGAAGTAAAGTGGAACGAATGTGGTCCCAAGAAAATGATCTAAGGATGAGGAAGCCCAGGCTCTAACTGTGATGGTTAAGGCTGTGTGTCAACTTGGCTGGGCCATGATTCTCAGTGGTTTACGGTTATGATGTAGTTTGGCAGTCGTATGATGTTATGATCACTTCCATGATGAGATTTGATATAATGTGATCACTCCATGATGGGATCTGCTGTGAGTAGCCAATCAGTTGAAAGGGAGTTTCCTTGGGTGTGTAGCATGCATCAAATGTAAGCGGACATTCTGGCAAGGCTCGAGGGCTTTTGCTCTCTGTAGATCCTGCAGCTGACTCCTGTTCGTCTGACCTCCAGTTCTTGAGACTTGAGCTAGCACCTTACCTGCTGTCTTGCCTGCCGATCTTGGGACTCATCGGTCTTGGTAGCCTCTGAGCAAAAGCCCTGCTATTTGACCTGCCGATCTTAGGTTCGCCAGCCCCTGTAGCTATGTGAATCAGGAGACGCCTCTATCCTGACCCATGGACATGGGACGTTGCAGCCTCTACAACTGTGTGAGCCATTTCCTTGATATAAATCTCTCTCTACATATATATTTATACAATTTACTGGTTTTGCTTGTCTATATAACCCAGCCTAAGACACCTAGGTTGGAGTGGTAGACAAGCTTTTGGTTTGTGAGTTGCTCTGGCCTTCTGGGATATGGTCTTTTGTACTGTGAATGGCATTCTAGGTTATTTTAAAGCCATAACAATAATCAGAGCAAGTGGTCAAAGATGGTGAGGTATGAATCAAATTTTCCTGGGACCTGTTCTGATTATGGGATATGGATAAGCAAGATACGGCCAAGTTGCCTATGCCAATGCCCTGCTGGTAGAGCCCCAAGAGCCGGGGGGGTTGAAGAAAGAGTTTGGCTTGCAACCTTGGTCACTGCCAGGAACAACAGATGGTACTTTCTGGACATAGGTGCCTATTAGTCTGGGTCACCAACTCCTAAAAAACTGCCTGGATATTGACTACTCCCTAGACTCAGCCACTCTGGGCAGACCCAGAAGACTGAAAAATCAGAGAAAGAAAACACAATATAAGGTCCGGCACAGTTTATTCAGTGCATAAAAGGTGCTTAATCCCCTAATGTATGTTTTCTAAATCTGTATTTTATTTTTGTATCACCACATTTCCTGAAAAAGGATATACAATAATGTTGCCTTATAATTTTCCAATTTTTAATATCTGAAGTGAACTATTGTTTTGAAGTTGAGGTTTTAGTTTTTGTTTTCCTGGGAAGAAGAAAACGTTTCCTGGGAAGAAGTTTTCAGCAGCTGGTCCCTTGACAAATATCCAAAGCGCCAATTATTGCATGTAATTTCAAAAGCTGAAAAACTAATGATGATTTTATGGGTTCATTAACCTCATAACATTGTTTATGTGTTCTCACAGAACTCTGTGAGGAGGTGGAGAGGGTGGAAAGAGTGTTCCTGCAAAGAAATACTCTGTAAACATTTCCTTCTGAATTGTGTTAATATTTCAGCCTGGGCAGAGCCCTGAAGTGCTGGCATAGCGCAGGGAAGGGGGCTCCTCCTTCATCTCTCTTCCTGACCATTCCCATCCCTCCACCCCTGCTGAGGGCCCTGCCTTAGGTTGGCACAGCCTGTGTGTGACTGTCAGCTAATCATGCTTTTCCCTCCCATTTAGGGCATCACCCACTGGGCTACCATATGCTTCTGGGTCCAGGAAATGTTCTCTGCCTAGAATCGTGGAACACAAATACTCTGACAATTACATTGTCAGATTTTCATGGAGCAAATCAACTTGGGGGTGAGCTTTGCAAACATCTGTGTTCACCTCCCGGTACAGTATATTAGAAAAGGAGTAGATGGGTGGACATTTAAAATGTCATTGTTGTATTCTGGCCAGGTTCTTCATAATCATGGGACACTGAAGGGCAGGAGAGAAACAGTGTTCCATCAGCCTCAATACTGTGTGAGAACCTTCTATGGGCCATGGGCCCAATGTTGTTGTTATTAGCTGCTGTTGAGTTGGCTCCAGCACATGGCAACCCCGTGTACAACAGGCCCAATGTAGGAGCACATAGCTTAACTGGTGCTAGATAGAGATATAGATATAAAAGATGGTAAAATACACTAGGTCTTGACTACTCAAAGTGTTGTCCCGGAATCAACAGCAAGAGCTTCATCTGGGAGCTGGTTAGAAACACAGAATCTGATACCCCTGCTCAGACCTACTGAATTGGGATTTATATTTTAACAACATCCTCAGTTGATGTATATTCACATTAATATTTGAGAAACGCTGCTCTGAGACACATTTATACCTTTTGGAATATATTGTATGATTGAAGAAAACAGAGGATTTGAAATAAAAAGTTGGACTCAAGTGCTTGTTGAGGGTGACAGTATAAACAGAGTCACGGATAGATACACCATAAGGTGAGGAAGAGAAGGGAAAGCAAAATAGGAGCAGTAGAGGCCAGGTTGCAGCCATACCTTCTATCCATTCTCAGAGCAGGGCCTCCCCATGTTGATAGGAATTAAAATTTCTCCAACTTTTTTTACTGCTGGACTCCCATTTTAACTTAATTTATCAAAGAAACACTTAATGTAGCACTTACTATGTGCCAGGAACTCTCCTAAGCATCTTACATATATTAACTCCTTTAATCCTCACAAGAATTCTGTGAGGAATGTACTATTGTTATATTCACTTTACAGATGAAAGAACTGAGACACAGGGAGGCTAAATAATGTGCCCAAGGTCACACAGTAAGGATATAGGAAAATGAGGACTCAAACTGTGGCAGTCTGGCTAAGTCTGGGTCTTAAGCAATAAACTGGATTGCTTTCCAAATAGGAGAGAGAATTGAACAATTACCACTCCCAACCCACTGAGTCCTGAATCTAGGCATCCACATGTGTCTTTTCTTTTTTAAAGCCCTGTGTTATGTCTTTTGTAAGGCAGTAGTAGTGATAGAATTCTAGCATTCCATGCGGGAGATCCAGGTTCGATTTCCAGCGAGTACACCAGAAGTGCACCCACCACTCATCTGTCAGTGGAAGCTTGTGTGTTGCTATGATGCTGAACAGCTTTCAGCAGAACTATCAGACAAAGGCAAACAAGGAAAAAAGGACCAGCCACTTGCTTTTGAAAAATCAGCCAATGAAAACCCTATGGCTCACAAAGGTCCAATCCCGTTGTGCATGGTGTTGCCATGAGTTGGGGGCCAGCTTGACAGCAGCTAACAACAACAAGAACAACATGTTTTGTCTCTAAACAATTATGCTACTTTCGTTTCCTACGTCATCATATATTGTTCGTTTTAACATAAAAATGATTCTTCCATTTATGTTCTACTAGGTAAAATTGATGTTTCTAGCCTATAACTTCACATAATCCCTGACGTGTTTATGACCCTGCTTAAGAGGCACAGACTTAAAACTTTCTCAAGGACCATCAGCGGCTAACTACAGCCACACGGCCAGGTCCTAATCCAGGTTCTCGGAGGCTGAAGGAAAGGTTGCCACACCTAGTTAAGATTAATTACAATTTGGTGAAGCTGGTTCCAGCTGTGAAAGAAATTCTTGTTTGACATATTACTGTTTTTATCATTTATATTGTTCCTAAAATACATGGTCAATTTATACCTCCAGTGTTCTTGCAAATCCTCCTTACCACTTTATAATTTTCAAAAAAATAAAATAAGTTTGCACATTATATTGCCCCTTATTTGGATAAAATTTTCACTACCACTAATCCAAAAACCAACACCTGTTGCCATCCAGTCGATTCCAACTCAGAGTGACCCATAAGGTTTCAGGGAGCAGCTGGTGGATTTGAACTGCAGACCTTTTGTTAGCAGCCTGAGCTCTTAACTACTGTGCCACCAGGGCTCCGCCATTAATCCAGATGTTATTAAACATTCAGTTATGCAAAAACCCAACAATGGCTATTATCAAATACCTTAGAAGGCCTCTTTATGGATAGTTTCTCTTCATAAATCAAAAAGTATACATGTTTTCTATGTTTTTTGTTATAAAGATTGGCATAAGGATACAGTTTGGTTCAATAATAGTATACTTCCCTTGTAAGTATAAAGCAGAGCTAATATTTCTCAAAAAAAAATTCTGGTGTTTTCCTTTTTAAATTTTATTTCCTTTTCTGTTGCTGAAAATATACTCTGCAAAAATATACACCAATTCAACTGTTTCTACATGTACAATTTAGTGACATTGATTACATTTTTCAAGTTGTGCAACCATTCTCACCCTCCTTTTCTGAGTTGTTACTCTCGCATTAATATAAATTCACTGCCCCCACGCTTCCTAGATAATTTGAGTTGCTGTTGTCAATTTGATCCCACATAGATAGTTCTTAAAAAAACATAATGCTCAAAGGAGACATTTTTTACTTGTTAAGCTGAACTATTGTTTGGTTTTAAAAAGACTTTGGGGATATTTTTGGTTTAAGATTTAAAGATAATCTCAGGGCAATAGTTTTGGGGGTTCATCCAGCCTCCATGGATCCAGAAAGTCTGGAGTCTGTGAAAATCTTAAATTATGTTCTGCATTTTCTCCCTTTTGATCAGGATCTTTCTATAGAATCTTTGAATAAAAGATTCAGTATTGGTAGTCGGGCACTATCCATTTCTTCTGGTCTCATGGCAAAGGAGGTAGTTGTTCATGGAGGCAATTAGCCACACCTTCCATTTCTTCCTCCTATTCCTGACTCTTCTTCCTTTGTTGCTGCAGGCAAATAGAGACCTGTTCTACCTCCTAGTTTGTTGCATAGTGCCTGGAGTCTTAAAAGCTTGCAAGTGGCCATCCAAGAAAAAAAAAAAAAACTGAACATCAGGAAGGTAATACAGGAAGAACAAGGCTGCTGGATAAATTCATTTCTACAAGTTTGAATCCTTTGGCCCTATAAGTGTTAGCGCAAAATCAGAACTCAGCCCATATTGAAAATATAACCTGCACTGGAGAGAAGGTACTAGATGTGTATATAGGCTTGGGAACAAAAGTAAAAGGAAAATCACTTCTTTTTTTTTTTAAGCTCAGATAACGTGGGGGTGATTTTAGCCTGATGGTTAAGAATGGGACTCAGGATTCAATCAGACTGGCTTGGGACTGATTTTCCCACATGCTAGTTGTGACTTCATAGGGTTGTTTGAAGATTAAACAAGAAATATTTATAAAGCATTTAGTACAGCACCTGTCCCATGGTAGGGACTCAGTTAATGTTGCTTATGTGGCAGTGTAGTTGCGCCTTGATTTACAATATGGTACTCCCCATTCTCCACCCACTCCAACATACAAGGCCTTAACAAAAGATTTCTTTGTTACTGCCATTAGTTTCATTGAGAAGCTAACTCGACAAGGCCTCGGTTAACAATTTGTTCCATAGGTCATGGATTGAATTGTGTCCCTCAAAAATGTGTGTCAACTTGGCTAGGCCATGACTCCCGGTATTATGTGATTGTCCACCATTTTGTCATCTGATGTGATTTTCCTGTGTGTTGTAAACCCTACCTCTATGATGTTAATGAGGTGAGATTAGGGGCAGTTGTGTTAATGAAGCAGGACTCAACCTACAAGATTAGGTCATATTTTAAGTCAATCTCTTTTGAGATAAAAAAAAGAAAGAAGCAAGCAGAGAGACATGAGGACCTCATACCACCAAGAAAGTAGCACTGGGAGCATAGTGTGTCCTTTGGACCCAGGGTCCCTGCACTGAGAAGCTCCTAAACCAGAGGAAAATTGATGACAAGGACCTTCCCCCAGAGCTGACAGAGAGAGAAAGCCTTCCCTTGGAGCTGGCGCCCCACATTGGGACTTCTGGCCTCCTAGACTGTGAGAGAATAAATTTCTCTTTGTTAAAGCCATCCACATGTGGTATTTCTGTTATAGCAACACTGGATAACTAAGACACCACATAAAGTGAGTTTTAGAAGCTTTCTGTAAACATCACAGTAAAGAATTTTGGGCACTGGTGGAGAATAGTTAATTATTGTTCCCTTTATATGGCCAACAAATATTTACTGCACACCCACCATGTTCATACCAGCTTGCTCCTATGTGTAGAGAATACAAAGATTCACAGCTGCTGATTTCTAAGACCTAACATCCTTGGGAAGATAAAACATGTAAACATAAAACATGACTCTGGGCTTTATATAACGATTGCTAGAGGTATATGTCTATGAAAGTTCTAAAGAAGGTGAGATTTCATTCAATGAGGCAGTTAGGGAACAGCTTCAAAGGGAGACAGAAGAGAGCTGGGCTAGTGTCATCGTTTGTAACCCCTGGTATCTGTGAATGTGACTTTCTTTGAAATAGTGTCTTTGCAGATGTAATTAGTTAACATGAGCTCATACTGGAACAAGGTGGGCCCTAGTCCAATCTGACCTGAGACCTTATAAAAAGAGAAGAAGAGCTACAGAGGCAAATAGATGTAGAGAGAAGACAGAGGCAGAGATGGGAGTTAGGTGTCACAAATCAAGGAACGATGGGGGCTACCAGAAACTGGAAAATACAAGAAAAGATCTTCCCCAGAGCCTTCAGAGAGAGCATGGCCCCGCCAACACCCTGAATTCAGACTTCTGGCCTCCAGAACTGTGAGACAATAAATTTCTGCTGTTTTAAGCCATTTAGCTTGTGGTAATTTGTTATGGCAGCCCTAGGAAACTAATACAGCTGTGTTTCTGGTGAAGGAAGCCAAATCTCTCACCATGGTCCACCAGACCCTGTTTGGCTTGGCCGCTAGCTCTCTGACCTCATCTGGAGTCATACCCCCTGAGCTCACTCTGCTCCTGCCTCTCTGTCCTTTTTTCTGTGCCTCACATCTATCAATCTATTAAGGTTTTTTGTTTTTGTTTTTGTTTTTTCTGCCTCAGGAACTCCATGCTTGCTGTCGTTCCTCCTGGAAAGTTTTGCCCCAAGTTCTTGATACGGATGACTCCTTTTAGACCCAATGTCTTCTCAGAGAGGCCTTTCATGGTCTAGCTTCTAAACGTAATTGGTTTAATGCCTTCATAGACTTTCTCTCTCTTTCAATTATATTCTTTAGTATCTCTGTCTCCTAACTAGAATATGAATTCCAGGAAAGCATAACCTTGTCTTTCTTGTCCTTCTTGTATCAGTGATTCCTAGAAGAGTGCCTAGCCATTTAGATGTTTAATAAATGATGATCAAATTAATGAATAAGTAAGTGGGCCTTGAAAAAAGTGCTTATCTTGTCTTATTAAGTTTATTTTTACATTTATAAAATAAACATATAAAGTTATCACATATAGAATATTTACATACCACAAGTTATAAGTCTAATGTTACATGTGCTCTATCTGTATTGTCTCTTTAATCATTAAAATGCCCCAAAGAGGAAGATCATAATAACCCCATCTTACTGGTGAGGAAATTAAGATAAAGGCAATTAAGTAATTTGATCAGTATAGCTCAACTTTTTGATAAATGTAAGTCCATCCCTTTTTAAAAGATACTAATTTACGAAAAAAACTTTTTTTAAAATTTTGATCCAGAAAGTTAACGTTTTTTACCTTGATCTTCTGCTATCAATGTTGAAGCTACTTTGTAAACATTAGCTTTTCAATTCTAGAGATTATGGAGAAAAATAATCATGTCATCTACTTTGAACATCAAGTTTGTTTTTCTATTCTTCTTTCTAAATTCTACCTTTCTGCTTCCTACTTACATCCAACTAAGAATCACTACCTTAAACTTGTAAATGTATTTGGAAAATGCTACATCTTGATAATACCTATACCTTATTTTCAGGAACATATTTTGTATATCTCAATATATTAAAAGTCTTGTTTTATATGTCAGTAAAATATTAAATATTTTTATATAGATAAATCCATTCTCATTAAGATTACTCCAAAGCATTTTATACTTGTTGTTCTTATGGTTAATGGAATTTTGACTTATTTTCTACTGTTTGTTCTAGAAAATTTCTTCAGTGTCAAAAACATATATACTTATCATCTTAAATATAAAGGAAGTGGTTTAATGAAATTGTTTAAGATCTCACAGACATAAAATACAGACAGGCATTGTATGAATTACAAAGTTAATACAAGATGAGGGGGCTATTTTATTTCCCTTTCAAGTTTCAAGGTCACTGTCTCTATTTTCCTGATCATTTATGTCTGGACAATTCTCTCTTATCTTTCTCTACTGTTGACTTTCTCTGCTTCCTCATAGTTTTTACTCATCATCATAATTTCCAGCCTGCAGTTGAATTTGGTTTAACATGGTTCCAGCTTTGGTTTGACATGGTTCTCCCTCAAGTCCGAAGTTGACATAATATGTCTCTTGGCTTAAATTGTCAAAATAGAGCTTCTTAACTGGCACTAGATGACGTATGTTTCCCTGGATCAGTTGTTCATAGACAAGAGGTAACGGCCATGGTTGGATAGATTCTAAAAAAGCTCCTTTGGATTTTTAAATATTCAACGTATCAATTAAAAATAATGATAATCTTGTCCAACATACTTATATACCAAAATACTTTTCTGACATCATTACTAAATTATTTTATTAATTCTATTAGTTGTACAGTTTACTCCTTTGGATTTTTAAATATTCAATGTAACAACTAAAAATTATGATAATTTTGTCTTTTTTGTGTGTCAATATCTTAATCAACAAAATAATGAATAAAAGATAATATTCTGCTCATGGGTTTGTTTTGATACTTAATAAGTTAATACTTGTAACACACTTAAGATAGTAGTTAGCACGGAACAAACACTCCATAAATATTACTATTGTCATTGTTATGGATTTTCATGGCATGGCCTTTTATAGGATTTTAAAATTTGGACTAGGGTATGGGAGACTGGTGGAGTAAAGGGGGACATTGTCAGAAATGTGAAAATACATGACACAATACATTTTTAAAGTATTAAATTATAAGCAGGTGAGATTATTAAACACACTAAAGAATATTAAATTTAAAAACTTCTTTCACATTTTCCACTGAGCAATATTCCTTAGGAAAATATCCACTTCCTTCCTACTTTCTTGTGACCATGACTGTCACCATGTATTGAGCACTTATTGTATACTAAACCTAACCTATGTGACAGGTGTCTTAGACTGAATTCCAAAGAAGTAGAATTTGAGATGAGAATATAAGTGCAAATAGTTTATTTGAATAACTCCAGGACACATCAGTAAGAAAGTGGGAAAGTGAGATTGGTAAGAAAGGAAGCTAATGAAAGGGGGTGAGGCACATTTTACTGTGGGCAACTGGGGCTCAATTCCAGTCAGGAACTCTGACAGCCAGTGTAGAACAGGCTGAAGAGTCACTTCAGTTAAAGGGCAAGGTTGCTGCTCACGGGTGGGGTTGGGGGATAGTGGCACTTCCAGCCTAACACATAGGCCAACAGTATCCAGTCACCAGAGAAGCTATAAGGGCAACAGTTTAAGGTGCTGCCAGTTGGAAGTCCTCAGGTGAGGGTGCGGAGAAGACATGGACAGGACAGAGACAGCATTGACCTCAACAGGGATTCAAAGATGGTTCCTCACTTCAAGAACTCCTAGCTCTGTAGAGAAATTAAAAAGAAAAAAAAAATCTATGAGGTGTGTAATCACATGTGACATATTATTCTTCACAGTACTTAATAAATTGCCTTGACACTTTTATAAGCTTACAATCAAAAAGGGAACCATGACAATACCTATTTGTACAATGTACTGAGAGTCTGTGGGCTAGGTCTGCGTAAAATCTGATAGAATAAAAATCATCGTGTTGTTGATTCTTAACCATTGTGAATATTAGCTATCTCTTGGGATTGTTCTAACAGTTAAAGAAGATAAAGAAAGCTTAAGATACTTAAAACAATGCCTATCACCTGTAAAACATTCAATATGTGCTTGCAAAATACAAGTGCCATATATATTAATAGCTAAAATAATAAAATATTTAAAATAAAATGCTATGTATGGTTCAAAAATACTTATTGACCCTCATTAATAGAAAGATCACACTCTAGGCTTGACCATGTGATTGCTTTGGCTAATGAAATGTGAGTGGAACTCACATGTAACGCTTGAAAAGAAAGTTTAAAAGCCAACATTTGGTTCAGCCATTGCTCTTTTGTCTCTATTGCAAGACCAGCATACCCAGCCAAATAGGTATTGCTCTTTCATTCTAGGTCTCAGAATAAAAACAAAATGGGTCATCAGGCTGACCCACGATAGTCATGTAACAGGAGCAAGAGATAAACTTCTGTGAATGAAAGCCACTAAGACTTTGGTGTTGTTTATTGTTGTGGCATAACTCAGCCAAGGCTGACTGGTAGACCATAAATGAAAGCCCGCATTCATGCTTAAGAGTACATATTCTAAATTCTCTGAATACAAAGGGAAGTTAGAGATCATCTAGTCAAACTTGTAAATTGTAATGTCCCTGGAGAAAAGAATAAACACTCACACATACACATACACACACACACACACACACACACACACACACACAGAGAGAGAGACACACACACGAACATACACAAAGTATTTAAGTAATTATAGACATAAAGGCCTAAAGCAGTGTTTTTCAAAATTACATATCCTATGCTCTAAACTTAGAAAAATCAATTCTTTAATATTCTAAAATGAAATCCACACTTGTTATAACCCACCAACACACATAACTTTTTAAAAATTCAAAACAATATTCTATTATAAAAAGAAGATATAAAAGGAAAGTGGTTCATAATAAGGTAATATGTATTTCAATATGTTATTATAATAAAATCACATGTATTTCAATACCTAAATATACAGGCATGACTATGCTAGAAGACTCCTACATAGTACAAAAGAAGTGCAAGAAAACAAAAGTGCAGAGGTTCAAGAGGTCACTGGAATAACAACCAGTGACAAGGAGACTTATTAATGTGATAAAAAGAAAAATAACCTTAATTGAAGTAGTGATAGCAAGACAAATTACAGACTGTCAAAGAGGAAAAAATGCAGAAGTCTGATATTTTTCACAAACGAGCTGGGCCGTATTTATAACTCTTATGTAAAATAATTCACTTTTTACAACATGTTACGGATAGTAAAAAAGTATCACAGAGAACATAACTCTTATTTTAAAATCCCAACACACGTCAATGCATAAATAAATTTCTGATATATAGAAAGACCTTGGTCATACAATGGAATACTATTCAGCAATAAAAAGGAACAAACTATTGATACATGCAAGCAACAACTTGGTTAAATCTTAGAAGTATTACCCTGAGTAAAAGAAGCTCGTCTCGAAAGGTTGCATACTGTATGACTCAATTTACAAGGCAGTCTTAAAAAAGTCCAAACACCATATTGACTTCAACGGAGAGCAGGGGCTGCCAGGGGTTCAGGCAAAGGAAGAGGTGTGACTGCAAAGGGGCAGCATGAGGGACTTTTTGGGAGTATTGAAACTGTTCTGTGTCCTGATCATGGTGGTGCTTTCATTGAATCTATACCCATTGCCATCAAGTAGATTCCAAATTACAGTAATCCTGTATGTTACCGAGTACAGCTGCTCCATAGAGTTTTCTTGGCTGTAATCATTATGGAAGCAGATCCTCAAGCCTTTTCTCCAAGAAGCCAGTGGGTAGGTTCAAACCACCAACCTGTAGGTTAGCAGTAGAGCCAAACCATTTGTGCCACTCAGAGACCACACGTGAAATCCATACATGTGCTAAAACTCATACGGCTATACTAAGTAAATAAATAAACAAACCAAACAAATGGAAGCAACTTTGCTATATGTTAATTAAAAAAGAAGACAACGTTGGAAGCAATATCCTTCGATAGGCAATGGGAAATAGATGGTGGATTAGATACATAAAAAGTAATACGAGAGGCCCTGGTCAAATCAATAAACATCCCAAATCTTGGTAAGTAATTTCAATGTAGCTTTCACAACAGTTCTTGTCATTTGACTTCAACATTTAAAGCGTATGCAATATTATTTTTCCAAAAAAGAATTTTTAAAACAAACTTTATTAATGAAATTTAGTAATATTCCTGTATTTTGTCTGTCCACTAACTCAGTAATGCTTAGCTCCAAGTCAGTCTGTTAAGGAAATCTCAAATCTCCTTCATTACAGGCAGCCCTCCCTTTGCAGGGTACTTTGTTAGCTGAAACTTGTGCATGTCAAAACTGTGCTAAGCGAGGACACATCTCTGATACAAACAGGTTTCAGTTAACACAGCGCTTGCAAAGCAAGGACTGCCTACCCATATTTGACTGTGACAGCTACAAATGAAAACAGAAACAGGTGTGTGTATTGACAGCTCCAATACCACAATAGCACTGTTGTCAGTAATGTAAGGTTCTAAAATTGTAGAAACCACTCTTGGTAAATTTCCAAACAAAACAAAGAATAATCTTTCCCTGGTTCTCACGGTGCTTCCATTCCTGGAAAATTCAGTATGTATTAAAACGTAAAAAACAATTTATATTTATATGTAAAACAGAGTTGACTTACAACACTAAAATTATAATTTACAGGTTATTCACCTAGAAGTATGTCTAGCAGGATAGTTTCTCATATAATAGGTACCCCTAGCATCTCTGATCCCTGTCTGCTAAATGTCAGTATCAAGCCCTTCCACAAGATTGTGATAAACAAAAGTGCCCCCACAATTTTCCAAAATGCTTCTAAAGGGTGATAGCCTTCATTGAAATCACCACTTACAGCCTTAAGAACTTATCATAAAACTACCAACTTAAAGTCCTATTACAACCAAATTTCATGAGACCTGTTTTTCTTATGATGGCAGTGGTGATGCAGTGATAGAATTCTTGCTTTCCAGGCAAAAGGTCTAAGTTCAGTTACCAGCCAATACACCTCAAGCACAGCCAACACCCATCAGTTAGTGGAGGCTTGTGTGTTCCTATAATGCCAAACAGGTTTCAGCGGAGCTTTCATCCAGACTAAGATAGACTAGGAAGAAAGTCCTGACAATTTACCTCCAAAAAATTACCCAATGAAAACCCTATGGATAACAAGGGTCTGATCCCTTTGTGCACGGGGTCACCGTGCGCCATAAGTCAAGGCCTACTCAATGGCAGCTAACAATACTTTTCTTCTATAATGACCATAAAAAAGCAATTGTTTTGGCTTTTAGGAAACCCTGACCTCTAGCCTTCATGCTAAAATTGCTCATAAATGATCAATTAAAAAGGCAGGGAGAAAGGCTCAGTGAATCTGATTGAAATCGAGGTCAGATAAACATGTTTTTGGTTAAAAATTTGTATTGGGATTATCAGTTAGAGCAATTCCTAAAACTGATTTTAGTATAAAGAGGAAATAATTCACTCAATAACTACAGATTTACTTAATTTCTTTGGTTGCTATTAGTTTTCTCATTGTTGCTTTACAGCAAACCAGGGTTGTTGGGTGCCGTTGAGTTGATTTTCGAGCGACCTCGTGTAACAAGAGTAGAACTGCACCATAGGGTTTTCTAGGCTGTGATCTTTACAGAAGCACGTCGTCACCAGGTCTTCCTCCTGCAGAGCCGCTGGCTTCAAACTACCAACCTCTCAGTTAGTAGCCGAGTGCTTCATCGTTGTGCTGTAAGGGCGTCTTAGCAAACCAGTACAAGGGGAAAAAAAAAAACCCACTACCCTCAAATTGATTCAGACTCAGAGCGAACCTATAGGATAGAGTAGAATTGCTCCATAGAGTTTCCAAGGCTATAAATCTTTATGGAAGCAGATTGCCACATCTTTCTCCTGCGGAGCGGCTGGTGGATTAGAACTGCCGACTTTTTGGTTAGCAGAAGAGTACTTTAACCAGTGCTCTGCCAGGGTGCCTCAGCAAACCAGTAATCCCTGCAAATCCTCTTCTCAAGATAACAGAAAAAGAAGAATCATCCAGAGAGGCTATTGCCTTTAACATAAAACAGTCCAAGGACAAAAGGTGAAAAACATGCCCTTGAAACCATGCATCAAATTCATCACACGATTCAGTTCATGGTTAATAGAAACATTCCATCTCTATGGTTGTTGTTATTGTTGTTCTCGCTTGTTTCTTTTTTTAAACTTATTTTTAAACTGAATTTCCATAATACATTGCCAGGAAGAATACAGTTGTGATTTTAGGTAACCTACTAAAACAACAATTTACTACTTCAGTTATGTTTCTGATAACATCATTCATTTTTGAATCATTCACTTAGTAAAGACAGTGGAGTCCTTGATTATAAGCCATACTGTCACTATTTCTGGAAAAAAAGAAAAGAATGTGTTCTCAATGATTGTTTATCACTTGATAATTACAGAGCCCTTGTAGCTATTCTCTATATTTCAAGAACTCCTATTTTTTTCTCAGGATCCAGCAGTTCGTTGTTTTAATTTATTTTCCTCTTAAATACCTCCTGCTATTTAAGCAATAATTCCCTCTAAATCATTTGTTAGCAGCAGTTAATGATTGGTTGGTTAATTAATAGCTCAAAGCAAAGCTGAGGGTGTTCCCTGCTCTAAACCACCAGACTTTAACTGGGGTATTATTGTAAATGTACCCGGTAATCGGTGACTTCTCACAGCCTCACTGCTACATTTTTTTTTCACTTTATCTTAAAGGGATGAGTAGAATGAGAAATAGATGACAGAGTTGTAAAACCAATTGTAATAATATGCATGTTTTAAAATCATTTACATGTCCAGATTGATCCTTATTTCCATAGGATTTTCCGGTGGGCAAGGGATGAAATAACAGCTTGTGCTGGTAGTAGAATCATTTAACACGAGTGATTTCCTGTCTTCAACCCTCCAGGGCTCCAAGCCTGGTGTAGCTGCAACAGCTTCATGGCGTTGCTAATCTTTTCTGTTGCAGAATTGTGGTCTTAAACACTGCCCCCACTGACAGCGAAAGGAAAGAAACTGTGCTGCACATTTTCTGCCTGATAAACACATGGTTAACTTAGCAACGCCAGATATGCCTTTTGTATAGCTGATAGGGAGGATATGTGCGTAATAATTAGTGAAAGAAGCTAAAAATCCAGACTCCTTAGTTCTATCCCTAACACCTTCTTCCTTGTTCTGTGTGATCACGGGGAAGTGATTTGGCAACTTCGTGCTTTTTTGTGCTAATAATTCTAACAATCAACCAAATTTAGAGAGAACAGATATTCTCAAGACCAGCAAATAGCCTACAGATGCTATTTTGCCCCAGAGTTACGTCTTTTCTAGAAACATATTTATGAATGTGTAGCACGAAAATAAATATTGGGCAGCAGCTATTTTGTGATATACTAAAGTAATGCTTTCATTTTTCTATGCCTTCCTTCAATCACCAACGCCTTAAGATCACATTGGCAAGACCAGTTTGATTATATCATCCACTTCTCTCTGTATTTGCAAGATATGGAGATACACAGAGAAAATAATACTACGGGGAGTTATGATATAAATATCAGCCAATATTTATTATATTTCAATGTAATAAACTATGGATGTGTGAAACTTTGCATAGTACTATGAAATAATCAGTCACAAATCCCAGCTTCAGAAGTTTGCTGACAACACAGTATCATTCATAGATGTAGAGGAAAGGAAGGAAGTTATGGAGCTGGCAATAGAAAGGACAGAGTGTTCATGTACAGAGAGACATTGAAAGGAGAAAATAAATAGAAGATATGTAAACGCTGGAAGAAAACAAAAGATAAATAAGAAAGATATTATCAAATGCATGGCCAAGGAAGGTCACGTGGTGCACTCACTCTTGGGAGCACCACAAATAACACTTTTGGCTGAGTCACAAGGAAATAAGGCCTAAAGCTCCTATGTCCTGTTCTCTGACAGATTTCAAGCTTGGTTTTCAAGCTGCTGCCTAGATTGTAAGAAACCCTGGTGGTGCAGTGGTTAAGCACTCGGCTGCTAACTGTAAAGGTGAGCAGTACCAACCCCCAGGCTCCACAGGAGAAAGATGTAGCAGTCGGCTTCTGTAAAGATTTGCAGCCTTGGAAACCTTAGGGGACAGTTCTACTCTGTCCTATAGGGTCGCTATAAATTGGAATTTGACTCCACAGCAATGGATTTGTTTGGTTGGTTTTTGGTTTTTGCCTAGATTGTTATTAAAGCTTACTCACTGGAGCTCCAATCAATGTTTATTTCATTATTTTCATGATATCTAACATTCCACTGTTCACTAAAACTACCTCGGATTGTCTGAATAAGCAAACCATATCCATTAATATAATAAATCTCCAACAAGCTCTCTATCTGCAGAGCTGATTAACAATATAAAAGATTAAAATATCCATAAAAATGACTTTGTGGCTAAACTAAGGTCCAGAGAGGATTATCCTCCCATGAGACTACCTGTAACGGTACAAGCTTTGAAATATGATGTTCCCATCAG
Source organism: Trichechus manatus latirostris (assembly GCF_000243295.1). NCBI lineage: Eukaryota > Metazoa > Chordata > Mammalia > Sirenia > Trichechidae > Trichechus > Trichechus manatus. The sequence continues at coordinate 1,694,852 of NW_004444007.1, forward strand.
AAATATAATAGATACTTTGCATCTATTCAAACAGACTTCTCAGATTTAGGGAGAGCAGATTT